>NC_081415.1:221436547-221748047 GCF_030272615.1 Cryptomeria japonica | reverse complement strand
TTCTCTTTCCTCTAATTTTCCTGCATAATAGAAAACACAAATATGACCACGGAGTGGTCACCTCCCAGCCTAGGCTAACTGGTAGCCACCCCCGAGCTCCGAGAACCAAATCCCAGATGGGTAACAAACAGGCAAACACAAAGAAAACAATGCATACAGACTTTCTTTCAGACACATTCCCAACCTGACTTTCACAGCACCACACTTTGGTGATGAACATTTTCAAAGGGTGGTAGTGGATCAATACCCTGACGAGAACTGCAAGTATGAAATAAACAAGAAGCCACCTCATGGCACAATAATAATATCAAGAATCTCAACCCCTTATTCCTTATGCCCCCCAAAGGCATTCTAGCCTTATATCCCTCCTTATGACCCCCATTGCACAAACAGGCCATGCAGCAAGGGTCACACAAAGATCCCTTGTGATCGCTCTCAAAAGAGAGTCTCTCACTCGAGGGTTGTCACTGCTACCACCCTCAAGATCCTCTTCTCTCCCAAGAGTAAGAGATCTTGAGAAAACTCCCAAAACAAAACAATTCATAAAACAAAAATACCAAAAGATTTTCAAACATAAACTTTCAAGAATACAGATTTCTTACACCAACAAACTTCCAGACATAAACAAGAAGAAGACATTAAAATAATAACTAAAAACCAACCTTAATCTGCCCAAAGGTTACTATGATACTTGATGAAGAGCTGCCCAATCCACGAATCTCTATCCTTCTACCTTAATCAATCTTTCTTATTCCATAACGTTATTTTCTTTTCAAATTTTCTTCTGTCTCCAAAAATGGAGAGTGGGTGATTACCCTGCTATTCCCAAAAATCCTCCTTAAGAAGCTCACTCTCTGAGTTCTCATAGGATTCTAAAAAAAACCAAAAAGAAGAAAGAAAGCAAAAATGCAAAAAGACTCTCATTCCAAAAGGAAAAATCTTGATTAGATTTAACTTCTAAGTTTCAATTTTCTCTCAACTCAAAAAAACCAATTTTTAAAGCGTTAAAAAGATCATTATAAAGTAGAAACTTGCCTAAAATTACCCCTAACCCCTTGGTATACCTTATGGGCTTTAGGAAACCTTATTAAACTACCCCTAGGTGTTCATTTAACCTATTTTAAACCCCTCCAAAGTTTATTTTCGGGTCAAACATAAGTTGACCACTCCAAATATTATATTCCCAAAGTATTTATGACAACACATTAATTTATATAAGAAAACTAAAATTAAACACTTTCCCACCAAGAGACAAAATAAAACATTTAAATTTAAATCCACACATGTGTCAAGTGACACTAATAAAACACTTTTACAAAAATAAAACATGAGATTGTCTCTCGTTGTTTTTACACATTAAATTTAATTAACACTTAACACTCATGCAACATATACTGATACGAATAAAATACAACACAAACGCGGTGTTGTCTCTCCAAATAGACAAACCCTGGCTTACGAACATACATAAGTCTAGGTTTGATTCTCCGTAATTTTCCATGGTCACATGGTAAATTTCCTGCGCATCTCAATTTACACATTAGTACTTCCAAATATCCATATATAAAATAATTCAATAATATAACAATACACATTATTACTTGCATACAATTTTCATCTTCATAGATTGAATACATCTTTTATCAAGCAATTTCACATAAGCAATTTCATCCCAATTCACATAAACTAAACATACATCATAGTTCTATATTCAGAGTAAAGTCCTGCAAATTCAATAACGACATCTATCATTGCAATATCATCCTATCTAACAATCATGTAGTGTTCTATCTCATAAAGCATGTAAGTAAATCATCAAATCATAGCAATGTTATTCAAATCCTGAAATCATATAAGTTCTAAGTCTCAAAATGCATCAAAATAAAGTATCCATAATAGTCTAAAATATAAAATCCACTGAATGTCAGACTGAGTCGAGGTGAGGCCTCACATCCTCCCCCTCTAGGCATGAACTTCCTCCTAGAGTTCATCAAAGAGGTGAGGGTACTCTGATCTCATACGTGCTGCGTCCTCCCATGAAGCCGTAACCTCATCATAACAATCCCACTGGACCCTAACCTGGTCCATCTCTCGACCTCGAAGGGCCAATGTTCGGCGTGCCAAAATGCGAATGGGCTTCGAAGCTAGCTGCCCATCCGACTCCACCTGCAAGGCATCCCAATCTAAAAGGTGAGACTCATCATAGATATATTTTCTCAAAATTGAAACATGAAACACATCGCGGATGCGTGACAGGCTAGGTGGGAAAGCTAAACGGTAGGCAACTAGGCCTATCCTCTCCAAAATCTCAAAAGGTCCTACAAAGCGAGGTGCGAGCTTAGAACCCTTTCCGTAACGGATTGGACTCTTATGCGGTCGCACTCTCAAGAAAACTCAGTCTCCAACCAAGTAACTATGATCTATCCTCTTTGCATCGGAATACTTCTTCTGTCTATCCTGAGCCTCTCTGAGACGCTGCCTAATCAAATCCACCTGCTATTCCATATCCCGAACTAACTCAGGACCAATAGCAACTCTATCCTCTATGCGATCCCAACTCAAGGGCATCCTGCAAGGCCTGCCATATAATGCCTGGTAGGGTGGCATCCCCAAAGAAGTGTGATGCCCATTGTTATAGGCAAACTCCACTAAGGGAAGGTACTCCTCCCACCGGGTCTGATGATCCATGATGTACATACGAAGCATATCCTCTAACACTTGATTGACCCTCTCTATCTGACCATCTGTCTCTGGGTGATAGGCTGTACTGAAATTGAGCTTAGTGCCCATAGCTGCCTGTAATGACTTCCAAAAGGTAGAAGTGAAAAGAGAATCCCTATCAGATATAATCTTGCGGGGTACGCCATGAAGTCTAACAATGTCTCGCAAGAACACCTGTGCTACTACTGGAGCTGTGAATATAGTACGAACTGGTGAAAAGTGAGCTACTTTGGTCAACTTGTCCACTATCACCAAGATAGCATCATGGCGACGAGAAGACATAGGGAGACCAATGATGAAATCCATGGATATAGTATCCCACTTCCACTCTGGTATAGCATGAGACTGAAGCAACCCTCCTGGATGGCGGTGCTCCGCCTTTACCCTCTGACACTCGAGACACCGAGCTACTATCTCAGCAATGAGCTGCCGCATTCCTGACAAATGATACAACTGCCTCAAGTCGGCATGCAACTTCTTAACCCCAGGATGCGCTGCATAAGGAGCTCTATGAGCTTCCGAGATAATGAACTCTCGCAACCCTCTGGAGGAAGGTACATAAATGCACCCTCTGTGGCGTAACAGTCCATTGGACTCCAAAGAATAATCCACATATTTCCCTTCTAGAGTAACCTGAGAATGTAATACCTGACAAACCTCTGCATACCATCCATCCTTTGACAAGTGCCGAAGTATACGGTCTCTCAAGTCTGTGCCCATGGATATGGTGTAAACCTCATGACGTCTCCTACTCAAAGCATCTGCAACTACATTTTCCTTTCCTTTGATGTAGTGAATGTCGAAATCATATTCGCACAAGAACTCCATCCATCTCCTCTGTTGTGCATTAAGGTTCGGCTGAGTGAAGATGTACTGAAGACTCTAATGGTCTGAATGCAACTCGAAGTGATGTCCTAAAAGGAAGTGTCTCCACCTCACAAGTGCATGCACTATTGCTGCGAGCTCAAGGTCATGGGTGGGATAATTAAGTTCATGAGTCTTAAGTTTCCTAGACTCGAAAGCAATGGCCCTACCACCCTGCATAAGAACTACCCCTAAACCCTCTAGGGAAGCATCTGTACAAACCATGAAGTCAGCTGAAGGATCTGGTACAACAAGGATAGGAGCGCTAGTAAGTGCCTTCTTGAGTTCCTGGAAGGCCTTCTCACACTTCTCTGTCCACTCAAATTTCTTCCCTTTACGCTGAAGAGAGGTAATAGGGTGTGCGACTCTGGAGAAACCCTCAACAAAACATCGGTAATACCCTGCTAAACCCATGAAACTCCTGACCTCTGTCACACTGGTAGGCACTGGCCAATCCATAATAGCCCTAATCTTTGATGGGTCAACTAAGATCCCATCACCAGAAATAACATGTCCAAGGTACTTGACCTCAGATCGAAAGAAAGCACACTTCGATAGGCTGCCAAACAACTGGTTATCCCGCAAACACTGCAATACCTATTTTAGGTGCTCCTCATGCTCCTTCTCATTCCGAGAATATATCAGTATATCATCAAGGAACACAATAACAAAACGGTCCAGAAAGGTATGAAACACCCCATTCATGAGGCTCATAAAAACTGCTGGGGCATTCGTAAGTCCAAAGGGGACTAAGGTAAATTCATAGTGACCATATCTAGTGCGAAATGTGGTCTTGTGGATATCACTTTCCACTATTCTCAACTGATGGTATCCTGATTTCATATCTATCTTGGAAAAGACTTTGGCACCCTGAAGCTGGTCAAATAAATCATCAATTCTGGGCAAAGGATATCGGTTCTTGATGGTTACTTTATTTAGCTGCCGATAATCCATACACAAGCGGAGAGATCCATCCTTCTTCTTAATGAAGATGACTGGTGCACCCCACGGGGATACGCTAGGATGGATATGACCCTTCTCAAGAAGTTCCTCAAGCTGAATTTTAAGTTCATTAAGCTCATTTGTGGTCATTCTATAAGGTGCTCTGGAAACTGGCTTGGCTCCTGGTACTAGGTCTATATGAAAATCAATCTCTCTGTGGGGAGGCATTCCCAGTAACTCTAAAGGAAATACATCTGAATATCCCTTAAGGATAGGATGGTCATCAAGCGATGTTTCTTTTTCCTCCTCTTCCTCTCTGTCACTGATTGTGATAGCAAAAAGCTAACATCCCTTCTGCATGCTCCGCTTAAGCTGCATTGCAGAGATCATACGAAGAGACACGGGCCTCTGAATCCTGATGATAACTATGGGCGAACCATGATCATCCTCACACTCGATCCTTTTCAAGCGGCAATCCATCTTCGCTCTGTGGGCATAAAGCTAATCCATGCCAAGTACGATTCCATAAGATCCAAGTGGAGTCACTCTAAGGTCTACTAAAGTGGTGGTCTTGCCAATCTATAGCTGACATGCCCTAACCTCTGATTCCATTGACACTCTAGCCCCTGAAGCTAATTCCACTTCCCAACTGACACCCTGCCTAGTTGCCACTAGCCCGCAATGCTCCACAACTGATGGAGATATAAAGGAGTCAGTAGCTCCTAAATAAAACAAAATAGATACATTGTTACCTTTGATTATACCTGTAGATTCGATAACCATGGCCTGATGTTCAGCTTGGCGGTTGTCAACCGCTGCAAATACTCTATGGGACCTACCCATATCACCAACTGTCAGCTCTGAAGCGGCCATCCACTGACTCCCTGCTACCTGTCCCTGAGGGCAATCCCTCGCCATATGTCCCATGGCTCCACAAGTAAAGCAAGCACGCCATGCCTAGAACTGAGCACCCTGAGGCCTAGAGAATGACTGACCTCCGGTCCTACTGGATCCGCTGTACCCACCCCTAGAGGACTGCTGAGTCCCCGTCGGCTGTGTGTACTGCCCCTATGCTCTCTGATCACATTTCTATCCCTGAGTCTGCCACTGCTTGGGCTTGGAGCCCTGTGGATACTATGGAGGCTTCTGCCTCTGGTTCTGTGGTGTCTGTTGTGGAGGAAGGGGTTTGGAGAACCCCTGAGAATTTCAGTTGTTCCCTTTCCAATGTGGTTTCTAGAATCCATAAGTCTGAGCTGTGGGATTTCAGTTCTGAAACCGATCCCTACTGTCCTGTGGTCTAATCTGAATTTCCTTAGCAATTAGTGCCTTCTCTATAGCAACCTGAAGGCTCTCTGGAGCGGACATCCTAACAGGCCCGGCTATACCAGCATTCAATCCCCTGATGAAGCAGTTTACAAGAAGTTTCTCATCCTTTAGATAATCTACATATGGCAACAACTCAAAGAATTTACTCTCATACTAGGTTACTGACAAGCCTTTTTGTTGGAGATCATGAAATTCGTCTATACGACACTGCCTGAAGTGCTCTGATAGGTACCTCTCATAGAACCTCTCTATGAATATCTCCCAAGTGAGTGTATCAGGAACTAATCCGCATTTGTACTATTCCTGTTTCCACCAGGTGGAGGTTGTCCCTCTCAGAAGATGAGTTGCAACACATGCTTTCAAGTTGCTCTCATAAGAATGCAACGCAAAGCACCTCTCAAGACTTAGAAGCCATGCCTCGGCCTCTACTCCATCTGTAGAACCTTCGAAGGATGGTGGTTGGAGGCGCATGACCTCCCTGATGAGATCCTCTGGATCTCGACGACCTCTCTCAAAATAAACTTGTTCCACCGCTGGAGGTGGTCCTGGCATATGCACTGACTTTGGCTCATTACCACCCTGACTCTCTATAGGATTCGAAGCTGGGCTCCTGCTTCATTCTCTATCAACAGATCTATGACTCCCAGAGTCATGACTCCTAACCTGAGGGTTCTCTGCTGGAATCCTTTCCTGAACAATGCCAATAAGATTCTGAATGGCTACTAAAATGTCACAGTTAGGTTCATTTGGCTGTTCGAGAGGTGCTCCTGGGTTCTCCTCTGGAACCGATGCCTCCCTCTCTACCTCATTGCGTGCTATGCGTACACGTCTAGGACCCCGTCCATGCTTGCGAGCTTGTCGCGTCAACGGAGGCATCCTAAGAGGAAATAAGACAAAACAATTAATTTATTTCTTTTAGAATTAAATTCAATTAAATTATAAATTCCATTTAACAGAATAATTTAAAATATTCTAAGGTGAAATGCAAGTAAGGCTCCTAGTGTGGAAACCTTGCTCTGATACCAAAATGTCATGCCCAAAATTTAGGGCAAAAATGGAACAAATTTTTTTTTTAAAAACATACTAAATTAATTAACAAGTTCACTCTCACGACAAGCGTTAATGAAATTTCCATTATTAAATTCGAGCTAATTCTGAAACGAACTAAGCATCGATAAATTGTTTAATTTTAATTGCGAAAAACTAACTGGTTTAATTTTATCTCCAAGAGATACCTAGTTATTAGGTTTATTAAATTAATCAAACTAAAGGAAATAAGAGAGGAAAATTAATTCAATCTCCAATATGACTATATAGTCCAATCAACCATTTATAAATTTCTCTTTATTAATTATTCCAAATTATAACCAGGATTATATAAATATATATATATATATATATTTATATATACATATATATATATATATATATTTATAATTAAATTCTTATCCAAAATGTGACCAGAATTTATATATATACATGTATATATATATATATATAGATACATATACATATATATATATATATTTCATATATTTAAATATTTTAATTCTAATTCAAAAGCACATTAACTTTCTATATATTAATCCATATTTTCCCCAACCCCAATTAGGGTTCTATTTTCTCACATATATATTATCAAAACTAATTAACATATTATTTTTAAAAACCAATCTGCCCTAGCCCCACCCGGGCTAGGGTTTAACCCATATTTTTTTACAGACAATTTTTTTGCTAGGCCGAAGACCCCAAGGCGGCCATGTTCTTTTTTTTTGTTTGCAGGCTACGGAGGATGGAGGCGGGTTTGGCCATGGCGCCACTGTGTGGGCGCACAGTGGGCACCGCGGCACCACTGTGTGTCCACACAGTGGGCACCGCTAGCGGCTCCCCATTGTGTGGCCACACAGTGGCGGCCGCGGCCGTCCACTGTGTGTCCACACAGTGGGAGCCGAAATGGCTCCACTATGTGTGCACACAGTGGGCACTGCGCGGCCCTCCACTGTGCGTACACACAGTGGGGTCCGCGTGGACCCAAAACATCCCTTTTTTAAAAAAAATTTATTTATTTTTTTTAAACTATATTATATATAAATATATATATATATATATGTATAAATATATATTTATATACATATATATTTATATTTATATAAATTTATAATCATAGTTAAAAAGGGGGAAAATTATTTCAATATAAATATATATATATTTTTTAAAAGAGATTTACAAGCAAAATTTTTAAACTAATATAATAAAGGGAAAAGCATTAAGTTTATATATATATATATATATATATATATATATATATATATATATATATATATATATATATATAAGCTTTTAAATCAATGCTATCTAAAATACAATTTAGAATACTTTTTAAAAGATACAATATACTTTTCTGGAATAAAAAGAATTTCATTGATTTTTTTTCCTCTAATAAAATATTTACATAAAACATCTTTTTCCATTAAAATACTTTAAATCTTTCAGCATCAATAAACTTCTATTTTGCCACAAGTAAAATATAGATAAAATTTAAATAAAATCTATTCTTTTTTTTTTTTCTTTCCATAATACAAGAAACTTTTGCATGCAACACAAAATAACTCTTCTTTTACTAAAAAACCAAAAGTAGAAATAAAACAAGCTTTTCTTTTTACAACTCTAGGATATTCTACAAAATTGTTCAGGATGTTTCTTTGAATAGCCACAACAATAAAGCTTCAAATCTATTTTCAAAAAAATTACATCTTGCTTCTCTTTTCTATGAATAAGGCCTACTTCTATAACAAATTTAAACAAATGTCTACAACTAAATTTAAGAATCTTCAATAATAATCTTCTGTGTCTCTTTCATGGTTCCTACTCTCTTTCCTCTGATTTTCCTGCATAATAGAAAACACAAACATGACCACGGAGTGGTCACCTCCTAGCCTAGGCTAACTGGTAGCCACCCCCGAGCTCAGAGAACCGAATTCCAGACGGGTAACAAACAGGCAAACACAAAGAAAACAATGCATACAGACTTTCTTTCAGACACATTCCCAACCTAACTTTCACAGCACCACACTTTGGTGATGAACATTTTCAAAGGGTGGTAGTGGACCAATACCCTGAGGAGAATTGCAAGTATGAAATAAACAAGAAGCCACCTCATGGCACAATAATAATATCAAGAATCTCAACCCCTTATTCCTTATGCCCCCCAAAGGCATTCTAGCCTTATATCCCTCCTTATGACCCCCATTGCACAAACAGGCCATGCAGCAAGGGTCACACAAAGATCCCTTTTGATCGCTCTCAAAAGAGAGTCTCTCACTCGAGGGTTGTCACTGCTACCACCCTCAAGATCCTCTTCTCTCCCAAGAGTAAGAGATCTTGAAAAAACTCCCAAAATAAAACAATTCATAAAACAAAAATACCAAAAGATTTTCAAACATAAACTTTCAAGAATATAGATTTCTTACACCAACAAACTTCCAGACATAAACAAGAAGAAGACATTAAAATAATAACCAAAAACCAACCTTAATCTGCCCAAAGGTTACTATGATACTTGATGAAGAGTTGCCCAATCCACAAATCTCTATCCTTCTACCTTAATCAATCTTTCTTTTTCCATAACATTATTTTCTTTTCAAATTTTCTTTTGTCTCCAAAAATGGAGAGTGGGTGATTACCTTGCTATTCCCAAAAATCCTCCTTAAGAAGCTCACTCTCTGAGTTCTCACAGGATTCTAAAAATAACCAAAAAGAAGAAAGAAAGCAAAAATGCAAAAAGACTCTCATTCCAAAAGGAAAAATCTTGATTAGATTTAACTTCTAATTTTCAATTTTCGCTCAACTCAAAAAAACCAATTTTTAAAGCGTTAAAAAGATCATTATAAAGTAGAAACTTGCCTAAAATTACCCCTAACCCCTAGGTATACCTTATGGGCTTTAGGAAACCTTATTAAACTACCCCTAGGTGTTCATTTAACCTATTTTAAACCCCTCTGAAGTTTATTTTCGGGTCAAACATAAGTTGACCACTCCAAATATTATATTCCCAAAGTATTTATGACAACACATTAATTTATTTAAGAAAACTAAAATTAAACACTTTCCCACCAAGAGACAAAATAAAACATTTAAATTTAAATCCACACATGTGTCAAGTGACACTAATAAAACACTTTTACAAAAATAAAACATGAGATTGTCTCTCGTGGTTTTTACACATTAAATTTAATTAACACTTAACACTCATGCAACATATACTGATACGAATAAAATACAACACAAACGGGGTGTTGTCTCTCCAAATAGACAAACCCTGGCTTACGAACATACATAAGTCTAGGTTTGATTCTCCGTAATTTTCCATGGTCACATGGTAAATTTCCTGCGCATCTCAATTTACACATTAGTACTTCCAAATATCCATATATAATATAATTCAATAATATAACAATACACATCATTACTTGCATACAATTTTCATCTTCACAGATTGAATACATCTTTTATCAAGCAATTTCACATAAGCAATTTCATCCCAATTCACATAAACTAAACATACATCATAGTTCTATATTCAGAGTAAAGTCCTGCAAATTCAATAATGACATCTATCAGTGCAATATCATCCTATCTAACAATCATGTAGTGTTCTATCTCATAAAGCATGTAAGTAAATCATCAAATCATAGCAATGTTATCCAAATCCTGAAATCATATAAGTTCTAAGTCTCAAAATGCATCAAAATAAAGTATCTATAATAGTCTAAAATATAAAATCCACTGAATGTCAGACTGAGTCGAGGTGAGGCCTCACAAAGATGTTCTATTATGCATCTTGATAGTTTTTCTTTGATCTAGTGGAGATTAGAGGAGGAGAAGATCAGTGTGTACATTAACACCATATCATGGGAGATATTTCTGGAGAGATTCAAGGCACAATTTCTCTCACCCCAGTGGAGGTAGACTCGGGCATATGAGTTCTACACTATGCATCAATATGGTTTGTCAGTAGACCAGTTTGAGCATAGGTTCTATGAGCTTAAACAGTATGTCAGGATTGGTAATGATGAGGCAATGCTTGTTCAACACTTCTTGAGGGGTCTAAATGACCGCATCAGTGGAGGAGTGAGAGTGTTTGAGCTAGCTTCAGTTGAGGTAGTCGTGGTGAAAGCCAAGTTGGTAGAGTAGAACCTTAGCCATGCACATGTTGGTCAGTCAGAAGTGTAGATTGGTAGTGCACATTTCAGTGGGCCTAGAGTCCGTGGGAACCAGTCCCAACTAGCTACACCATTTAGGAGTCCTCAGGCACCCACTAAGGGTGGACAACAACAACAACATTATCCATTGAGACTGAAATAGTTCTAGGGCCAATAGGGTGGCAATTCTCAGTATAGGAAGAACATGAATTGGTAGAGGAGTAGACAGGGTCCTTCAGGGCAGTCCTTATAGGGTTCATCTCATGCCCCTAGTAGGGGAAGCTTCTAGTAGTCTAGTGGGCCGATAGGGAGTAGAGGACCAGGTAGGGGAGCTTGCTTCTCTTGTGGGCAGTTTGGTCACATAGCCACGCAGTGCCCTCGGTGTTCTCACCAGACAGGTAGTCAAAGGCCAGCAACATCAGAGCCTATAGTAGGGGATGCAGGTAGATCCCATAGAGTGTTTGCAATGGTTGATGACTACCAAGTTGATCATCAGGGTACACTTATTGAGGCAATAGGTGTGTTGTGTGGAATTCCTATCTCTGTACTATTTGATTCTGAAGCTTCAGATTCTTTCATTTCTTTTTCCATTGTGGAGTGGTGTGGACTCACGTTTGCTAAGAAGGTAGATAGGTGGCAAGTAGAGTTGGCTATAGGTGTGCATGTTTCTATAGATGCCTTTATTCCCAGTTGTGAGTTGGACCTAGGAACTGTAGTTACCTCAATTGACCTTCAGGTCATTCCTTTGGGTTCTTATGGAGTTGTGTTGGGGATGGATTGGCTTTCATCTCACAGTGCTTGTATAGACTGCTGCAAGAAGACAATGGAGTGTTTAGATGACCTTGGCAGGGAAGTGGAGATTGTTGGAGTTCAGAGACTGATATCCCTATGTATGATTTCCACTATGCAACTTGAGCAGTGGATGAATAGAGGGTATCATCTTTTTGCAGTTACTCTTGAGGATGTGGATGAAAAAGAGAGTCGATAAATTACTCTTGATGGTCACCCTATTCTTCAAGAGTATGCTAATGTGTTTCTGTTGGATATTCCTGGTATGCCTCCAAAGCGAGACATAGACTTTTGCATTGACTTGGTTCCTGGTGCAAAACCTATTTCAAGAGCTCCGTATTGGATGACTACTTAGGAGTTGAGTGAGTTGAAGTTGTAGATAGAAGAATTGTTGGCCAAGGGGTTCATTCATCCTAGTGTTTTCCCTTGGGGTGCGCTTGTTATCTTTGTTAAGAAGAAGGATGGTTCTCTTCGGCTATACATTAATTAGCGATAGCTAAATAAGGTAACCATCTGGAATCGTTATCCATTGCCTCATATAGATGATCTCTTCGATCTGGTAAAGGGAGCCAAGGTGTTATCTAAGATTGATCTGAAATCTAGGTACCATCAGTTGCACATTCAGGATGCAGATATTCATAAGACGACATTTTGTACTCGTTATGGTCACTATGAATTCATAGTGGTGCCATTTGGGTTGACAAATGCACCTTCAGTTTTCATGAGCCTCATGAATGGGTGTTTTTGCACCTACCTTGATCATTTTGTCCTTGTGTTCTTGGATGACATACTAAATTATTCTAGATCTATGGAAGATCATGAGGGTCACTTGCATCAAGTGTTACAGTGCTTGAGAGAGAATCAAATTTATGCCAATTTGGTGAAGCGTGACTTCTTCCAGTCAGAGGTGAACTATCTTGGTCATGTGGTTTTGGGAGAAAGTGTATCCATGGATCCTTTAAAGATCTAATCCATTGTTGATTGGCCAGTGCCAACCAATGTTTCAGAAGTTTGGAGTTTTAAGGGTTTGGTCGGATACTACTATCGCTTTCTTCAGGGCTTTTTCTGGATAGGACACCCGATCACTTCTCTTTAGAGGAAAGGGAAGAAGTTTGTTTGGTCAGAGCAGTGTGAGTCGGCTTTTTGTACCTTGAAGGAACTCCTTGTTAGTGCTCCAATTTTGGTAGTTCCTGATCCATCTAGTGATTTTATGGTATGCATCAATGCCTCTTTAGAAGGTATGGGTGCAGTGCTTATGCAGGATGGACATGTGGTTTCCTATGAGTCTCACAAACTTAAGAACCACGAGTTAAACTATTTAGTTCATGATTTGGAGTTGGTAGCTGTAGTGCATGCTTTGGTTAGATGGCAGCATTTTTTGTTAGGGCATCGGTTTGAGCTGCATAGTGATCACCACAGTTTTTAGTATGTCTTCACGCAGCCGAACTTAAATGCTCAACAGCGGAGATGGATGGAATTCCTGTGCGAGTATGATTTTGAGGTTCGTTATATTTAGGGAAAAGAAAATGTCATGGCAGATGCTTTGAGTTGTAGGTGGCATGAAGTTTCAGCATTGTCCCTTGGAGTAGACTTGAGAGGGAGAATTCTTGGAGTTCTTCCTCAAGATTCTTGGTATCAGGATGTTAGAGCCATGATAGAGTCCAGAAGGCCTTTAGAGGGTAGATTTACTGGATATAACCTTGAGGCAGATGGACTTCTTCCTCACCTTGGATGGATCTATGTACCTTCTTTGGAGGGTCTTCACGTTTTGATCATGACCGAGGCCCATCGTACACCTTATTTGGCACATCCAAGTGTCAAGAAGATGAACGTAGATCTTAGACAGATTTATCATTGGGCTGGTATGAAATGCGACATTGCTGATTTTGTGTCAAAGTGTTTAGAGTGTCAGCGAGTGAAGACGGAGTATAAGCACCTGACAAAGCTTTTACAATCTAATTTGGTAACAGATTGGAAATGGGATATCATTTCCATGGATTTTATCATTGGGTTGCCTATCTCTTCACATCATCATGATGCCGTCATGGTCATTGTTGACAAATTGACAAAGGTTGCTCACTTTTTTCCTATTCGAGCTTCCTATACGACAGCAGTGGTGGCATGAGTCTTCTTGGAAGATGTGGTGAGATTGCATGGGATTCCAAGGTGGATCATTTCTGATAGAGATATTATCTTTACCTCAACATTGTGGACCTCACTTCAACATGCTTTGGGGACTTAGTTGAACTTTAGTTTAGCTTATCACCCAAAGATAGATAGTTAGACATAGCGAGTGAATTAGGTTTTGGAGGACATGCTTCGCATGTATGTTATGAAACAGTAGTCGAGCTGGGAGGATTATATCTATCTAGTGAAGTTTTCTTATAACAATGGATATCATAGCTCCATAGGTATGTCCCCCTTTCAGCCATTGTATGGTCATCCTTGCTGCACTCCTTTGAGTTGGGATCGGCTAGAGGACAGGGTGCTAATAGGACCAGATATTCTTCGAGAGATGGAGCAGCAAGTTGAGTGGATTCGTAAGCATTTGGTAGCTGCATGGGATAGATAGAAGAAGTATGTAGATGCTCATAGGGTAGGTCATCAATTTTCTATTGGCGACCGTATGTTCTTGAGAGTGTGTCCACAGAAGAGTCTGATTTGTTATGGAAAGGGTTCTAAGTTGGCACCTCATTTTGTTGGCCCTTTTGAGATCCTTGAGAGGATAGGACCTGTTGCCTACCATCTTGCCTTGTCATCGAGTCTATCCCACATCCATGATGTCTTTCATGTTTTAGTTCTTCGACCTTATCATCTTGACGTGACACATGTTCTTGATTGGTTTACCTTGCAAGTCAAGGACGGGCAGCTTTCCATGGAGCCCGTGTGCATTCTTTAGCATTGGGAATTGACCCTTAGGGGTCGTACCATCAACTAGGTAAGGGTCCTATGGGACCCAAATGATAAGACCTCGGCGACTTGGGAGGATGCAGCAAAGATGAGAGAGCTCTATTCTTATCTGTTTTAGGCTTCTGGGAGTAAGCCTAGTTTTGGGGGGAGAATGTAGTACCCCTCCTCAATTGAACTTATTAGACTCATATTTTACTATTGTTTACTTTCTCTAGATACATTACCATTATGTGTTATTTATACTTATATGATGTTATTTCATGCTTTATCTGGATATGGGATGCCTACTTTATTTATAGTATTTCAGTACTTGTGATTTGTGGTATTTTATGGATTATTGCTATGTATTGACACTTTACTTTATCTATGCAATGTGTAATTATTTGTTGTGTGTCTGCGAGTGTATTGGATGTGAGGGGATGATTTTCCTTCACTCACTCCGATGAGACATGGAATGTCATGATTCTCCTTCATCGGTGTGTGTGCCATGTATTGTATATTGTATATATGCATATGTGGTTCGATGATGCAGGTCATTGTAGGTACAAGTACCAGGTAGGTATGGGGTATCATCTTCACCTTGCTTCACAGGTTTGAACATGCCTTATTTGTCTGATGGGAGTGGAGGAGATAGTGGTTGACCCTAATTGTACCTCGGTTACACTCTTGTGAGTGTCATCAGTCGGTTGTCCCTTTTGGTTTTGTTTGGCTATCGAGTCAGTTTGTTTGACTTTTTTAGGGTCTTTGTTTGGGTCTTCTTGAGTTGTGTTCCCTAGTAGATTAGATTAATTAATTGAGTTTATGGAGTCACCTTATAGCTGGCATATTTAATTTATGAATTATTATGCTTTAGTGATTATGAATTTAACTAATTAAATGAAGTGATTAAATTTATTTGCAAATTGCATTATATTAGAAGTATAATTTTATTTAAATTTAGTAGAAAATAAATTAATTTCATTTATTGTTCTCTAGATTTTAAAAATAAAATTACTTTCCTTTATTAGTTTGCAAATTGCATTATTTTAGAAATATAATTTTATTTATGCTTTAGTAGGAAAATAAATAAAATTAAATGAATTTATTATTCTCTAGATTTTAAAAATAGTAGAAATAAATAAAATAAAGTAAATTTACTTTCCTTAAATAATTTTTTAGAAAGTTAATTAAATGGGCATGAAAAAAGAAAAAAAGGAGAAAGTAATGATTTTTGGGAAATTGTAGTTTCAATTGTTTTTGTGGAAATTAGAAAATAAAATCCTTTTTAGTTTTAAAATGGAATATTATATTTTGGGAAAGGAAAATATTTTCAACCTAGAAAGGTTTAGGTTAAACATATTTTAAAAAAAAAATTATTTTTGGGAGTTCATGGGAAGGAGGCAACAGTCTATAGGAAGAAATTTTAAAAAAATTCTTGGATGCATGTTGGAGAAAGAAGGATCTAGAAGGAAGGATAGGCATGGATATCTGGTTGCATGAGCTATTCCTCAAGATCTTCTAGGATATCTTTCAAGGTTGGATAGCTTTTGCCTGGTTATTTATTTTTTTAATATTAGCTCAAGTATTTCTCCTTCCTCTGTAGTTTCTAGTTGAGTCTTGTTTTTATTTATGTTTAAATGTTTTATTATTTCCTTTCTGTATTATCTAGTTTGATATTGTGAAATTTTAGGGGGTTATGCTGGCAAAATTTTGCCAGGTTTACCCTCCTTCAATTCAAATAAATTCTTCATGTGTGTGTGATTGTGTTCTTCCTATTTGTGAAAAGAAAAAAATAGGCGATTTAGAAATATGGGTTAAAATTTATTTCTTATGGTTTGTGTAAGAAGTTCTTCCCTTTTAAAGAAATTTGGGTTTTTATCAATCTCATTTCTGTCTTAGAATTTTGAATCTTTTGGCAAGATATATTTGCCAGTAAATGTTATGGAAGAAATTTTAGTAAATTTTAGAAAAAAAAAAAAAATATAAAATTATATTCCTGCTATGTTTTATTAGACTCTGTTGTCTCAGAGTGGAGGGAGAAATTTTAGTAATCTCTGTATTTATAAAAAAAAGAATTAATTGAAAAAAAGAAAAAATATAAAAATATAAAAAAAATATTGATTTGAGGGAGGCGGCAGCTTGCTACCCCACGGTAGCAGCTGCTACCATAAGGTAGTAGTGCTACCCCATGGTACCAGTGCTACCATAAGGTAGCAGCTGCTACCCCAAGGTAGTGCCTGCTACCGTAAGGTAGCAATACTACCCCAAGGTAGCACCTGCTACTGTATGGTAGCAGTGCTTCTATGAGGGAGCATTTGCTACCGTATGTTAGCAGGCTACCTTGCGGGTAGCCAGGGGTAGTAAAACAAACTTTTACTTTATATTTGTCTACTGAAATTTCATAATTCGGTTTTTTTTTAAATGTTTAATATGTGTGTGTGTGTGTGTGTGTGTGTGTGTGTGTGTGTGTCTAGTATGTTCCTTGGTTTAAGATGTTATTGTGGAGTATTTAAAGTTATTTTATTGGAAAAATTAAATATTCAATTTATTATATATATTTTAAATATGATATAATTATATGGGTTATATTTGAAAAATATATATACTCTTGTAATTATATTATAATATTAAATATATTTTTAATTTGGAATTTAATTTATGTTATTGAAATCATTTAATTGGGGGTATTTGTAAATTATTCTTGAACATATGATTAGAGAGTTAAATTTTAATGTGGTTTTATTTAACCTTTTTGGACAAATGACAACTCTTTTATTATCTTATCAATAAAGATGTGTTTTCCATTTTATGGTATATCTGTATTTGCAAAGTATATAATGCTTATTACTATTTTAAAAAGATTGTATGTTATGGGTCTTGTCATGCCCAACTTTTGGGCAAGAGCGGAATTTTTTTTTTAAAAAAAAACGCTTAACTAATTATCGACTTACTTATCTAAATAATGCGTCTTGGTTTGGTTTTAACTATATTTGGTGTCAATCAGGTAATTAAATTCAATTTAGTAACTAGGTTTACTAAGTTATCAACGAGCTAATATTTCCCCAAAAAGGGTAATCACTAAGCTTCATTAATAAGAAATTAAAATCTTAAATACAACGATTAAATTTTGAATATAAACATTTTAAAATTTATCTTATCACCCTTAATCCACTAGAATTCTAAGTTCAATTATCCTCGTAATTTAAAACACCTTATTTAAATGAACCCCCCATAATTTAAAATCACTTTATAATCTTTTACTTGATTTGGCCCTCTTGGCCCTACAAAGAACTTAGTGTTTATACCCTTTTATCCCTCTTATAAAATTACTTCTACATTTGCCCGTAAGTTTTAAAAAAAATACATTCAAAATTAATTTCTATATTCATTTACAAATAAGAACTAAAAAGAATCCACTTCTAAATATATATATATATATATATATATATATATATATATATATATTTATGCACATATAGTTATTCATATTATATAATCTATCTATGTATGTATTACAAAAAGAGTGGGCTTTTTAATTCAATTATTAAAATTACCCCTTTGAATATTATTCCCCCCTTATCAATCTCCCTCACTTTTTTTTAAAACAACAACACTAAGATCTCATTGCCCTTGCCCTAACCCGAAGTTAGGGTTAGGGCATGTGTAATCTTTTTGTTTTATCTTTGAAACCTGAGTGTTTGTGTGTGAGTTGGGTGTGTGTGTGAAGTGCTTTCTTTATTTCCCTATTTTTATTTTCCAAACCTAAGTGTATGTGCGATGAGTGCAGGGACGGCCGCCACAGGAGGAGCACGCAGGGCCGAATCCCGCGGCCGGACCCTCTCCCTGCTATTTTTTTTGAGTTTGTTTTTACCAAACGGCGGAGTAGGGTTTGAACGCGGCGGAGAAAGGTTTAACGCACACCCACAGCGTGGGGAAAGCAAGGAGGGGAGGGCGGGGGAAGGCCGGCAGCGCGGCACCGTCGGCTGCGGACGGCGCCGCCCGCAGGCTGTGGCCCCCGCAGTCTGCGGACGTCGCCGCCCGCAGTCTGCGGGTGCCGCAGGCTGCGGCCACCGCCGCCCGAGGGCGCGGCCCCCGCGAGACAAGGCACAGCTCCTTCGTTTAAACGTTTTTGTTCTATTTCGCGTGGATAGTTACCCAGTTATGACATGCGTTAAAATATGGTTTTTTTTTTTATTTATTTATATTTGGTTAACGTTTAATCTTTCTATATATATATATATGTATATGTATATGTATATATACATTTAAATATAGGTTTATGAATGTTTTGGAGAGAAAAGCTCATTACATACAGTTTTATATTCCAGGAACTGGCAGGTTTCCTTGTAAAGGGATAAATATATATATATACATATATATATATATATATATATATATATATATATATAATCATATTATCAGTTTTCTTTTTTTTATATACTGAAATAATTACCAGATCTGCAGATGTCTATATTTTATTTTTGAGACAGATTCTTCAAATAACTTTTAAGGGCTAAAAACATTTATAAATATCTCTTTTGTGCTACCATTTATTTATTTATTTATTTATTTTTTTTACATAATCCCATATAGGCTTTCCTATTGGGTTTAATCTAAATTTGTAAAAAAAACAACAAATGCATTTAAAGGGGTTTCCTACTTACATTATTTTTCCTTGACACTAAAATACTAAACTAAATGCTAAATATACTTTTTTTGAAAGAAATGAACTGCTGTAACAAGTTTCATTTTCTGCAATAAATGGAGAGAATACATCTTATTTTGTAAGCCAAATAGCTAAGACTACACACAAGCAATAGACTTTTTAATAAATTTCTTTTGCAGTATTAAATAGAAAAAATAATGGACTGTTTTTATTTAAATTTACAGCAACCTAGTTTCATCTATTTGCAGAATACAAGAAAAAATAAAATACATCTTCTTCTCCTTCTTTGTTAAACACAAAAATTTTCATACAATCTAATACACTATTTCTTTCATTTGCAACTAACTAAAATAGGAAAACATCATGTATTTCATTAACAGGTATAAATACAAATGAGCATGGTTACAAAGGGGTTTTGAAATTTAAAACAACTACATTTTCCTTTTCATGAAAATAGAAATACATTGCTTCATTCTTTTTTTGAAAATAAACACACAATGACTTTCTCTTTCTTTTACAAGCTAATATTGAATACATAAATTCTTCTTTCCTTGTAAATAAACACAATCTAGCTCACTTTTTCTTCCCTTTACAACTCCAAAAGAGAATACATTGTCAAATTAACCTTTTTCTGCACATAAAACAGCCACATATCTCTTTAATCCTTCTTTTCCCATCCCCATGCAACCTGCAATAAAACTTTTTTTTTTGTTTGACCATGGGAAGCTCACCTCCCAGCCTAGGCTTACTAGAAGCCACCCCCGAGCTTGGAGAACCAAGCACTAGACGGGTTACAAACATGCAAACACCACAACAAACATAGGAACACATTTACATTCAAATTTCCCTTCCCAAGCTACACATTCACCACTTTCATGGTGACTCTTCCATGGGTGGAAGTGGACCAAGTACCAATGGGGAGAATGCATGCCAAAAACAATACCACATAAGCCACCTCATCGCAATACAAATGCAACCAAGAATACTTCCACAATCCTTATGCCCCCCCCAAAAAGGCTCAAGGCCATATTTTCTCCCCTTATGACCCCCAAATGCATACACAAGGCTATGCATCAAGGGTCACCAAGAACACCCTTGAGAACACTCTCCATAAGGAGAGCCTCTCACCCATGGCTGTCATACTCCTTCCACCCCAAGATCTTCCTACCCTCCCAAGAGTAGGAGATCTTGGACACTCCCAAAACAACAAGAACTCAAAACCAAAACACATAGAAAAGAAAACTACACATTCTTAACTTCAACCAAAAACTTCATAAAACACATTCTTTACAAGCAACTCTTTTCTTTTACAAAACAACATAAACTAACACTTACAACATAACAAGAGGAGGTAAGAAGTAACCAACCTTATTCTGCCAATAGGTTTGCTAAATTAGTTGGGGATGAGCTGCCCAATTCCACACTAACTTTTTCCCAAATTCCCACCAAAAGTGCTAAACTCCTACTAACTTTTTCAAAACAAGCATAATCTCCAAGAAGGAGAGTGGGTGATTACTCACTAAGTTTCCAAATTCTTGCCTAAGAAGGCCTCTCACACACTTCCCAACCCCTTGGGTGAGGTGTGAGTTCCCATTGGTTGCCCTTCCCAAACTCTTACACATTACCAAAATTGGAAAGGGAAAAGGTGGAAGAAGATGGGGAAGAGAGTTTAACTTCTAAAGGGAAGGTTCTCTATCCTAGGAAGAACTTTCTAAGTTGAATTTTCGTTCATCTTGAAAACACCACTTTTTGAAGTGACTAAATAGTCACATGGGAGAAGCCACATGTTGCAAAATACCCCTAACCCATAGGTATACCCTTTGGACCTTTGGAAAAGCCTAAAAACTTACCCTAGGAGTCCATTAAACCCTTTGGAAACCCAACTGAAGTTTACCTACGGGTCAAACTTGAGTTGACCTCTCCCAAGACTCCCTACCCAAGACAAATTTGGGACCACACTCATGTTTTTGAATGGCTTTGGTAGAAACAAAACTCCCTGCAAGAGACAAGTCAAAATCAATGACACTTAATCAGCACATGTGTCAAGTGACACAATAAAAATACAATATAAAAAATCACACATGGAATTTGTCTCTTGAAGGATTACACATATACATACAAATTAATTTTTTTAACACTCAAGCATTATACACTTCACAATATAAAATACATTACAATGGGGTGTTGTCTCTCCAAATAGACAACTCCCAGCTTAACAAACGCACATAGGTCTAGGCTTGGTTCTCCATATAAATTCCATGGTCACATGGATAATTTTCCTGCGCATCTCAATTAACACATTAGTAATTCCAAATAATCACATTTATACATAATCAAATACATGGATTCCATTACACATCAAACACTCACACATTAGGCAACAGTAATTCAATATCTCATTTGTTTCAAATTCAATTTCACATAAGCAATTAACATAATTTCCCGGAATTGAACCGTTCATAAATATGCGTCATTTTTCTATCATCAAAATGAAATCCTGCAAATTTCCAATAACGACATTCACCATCATAATGTAATTCTATTCTAGTAACATATCTAAAGTTTCATAATCATCATGCATGAAATAAAGCATCAACATATGTCAGTGTGATCCAAATCATGGAATCATATAAGTTCTAAGTCCATAAAGCATAAAATAAAGCATCCATAATAGTCTCAATATGCAAATAACTGAAAATGTCAAACTGAGTCGGGGTAGGGCCTCACACCCTCCCCCTCTAGGCATGAACTTCCTCCTGGAGTTCATCAAAAAGGTGGGGGTACTGCGATCTCATAAGTGCTGCATCCTCCCATGAGGTTGTGACCTCATCATAGCAATCCCACTGGACCCTAACCTGGTCCAGCTCTCGCCCTCGAAGGCTCAGCGTCCGGCGTGCCAAAATGCAAATGGGCTCCAAAACTAGCTGCCCGTCTGACTCCACCTGCAAGGCATCCCAATCTAGAATATGAGACTCATCATAGATATACTTCCTCAAAACTGAAACATGAAACACATCGTGGATGCGTGACAGGATAGGTGGCAATGCTAGACGGTAGGCAACTGGCCCTATCCTCTCAAGGATCTCAAATGGTCCTACAAACCGGGGTGCAAGCTTAGAACCCTTTCCATAACGGATTGGACTCTTATGCGGTCGCACTCTCAAGAAGACTCTGTCTCCAACTGAGTAGCTACGATCAACCCTCTTTGCATCTGCATATTTCTTCTGTCTATCCTGTGCCTCTCTAAGACGCTGCCTAATCAAATCCACCTGCTGCTCCATATCCCGAACTATCTCTGGACCAATAGCAACTCTGTCCTCTATGCGGTCCCAACTCAATGGTGTCCTACAAGGCCTGCCATATAATGCCTAATAGGGTGGCATCCCCAAGGATGTGTGATGCCCATTATTATAGGCAAACTCCACTAAGGGAAGATACTCCTCCCATCTAGTCTGGTGATCCATGACGTACATGCGAAGCATATCCTCTAACACCTGATTAACTCTCTCTGTCTGGCCATCTATCTCTGGATGATAGGCTGTACTGAAATTGAGCTTGGTACCCATAGCTGCCTGTAATGCCTTCCAAAAAGAAGAAGTGAAGAGGGAATCCCTGTCGAAAATGATCTTACATGGAACACCATGAAGTCTGACAGTGTCTCACAAAAACACTTGTGCTACTGCTGGTGCTGTGAAGGTGGTATGAACTGGTGAAAAGTGAGCCACTTTGGTCAACTTGTCAACCGTCACCAAGATGGCATCATGGCGGCGAGATGACATAGGGAGACCAATGATGAAATCCATAGATATAGTGTCCCACTTCCACTCTGGTATAGCATGAGATTGGAGCAACCCACCTGGATGGCAGTGCTCCGCCTTGACTCTCTGACACTCAAGGCATCGGGCTACCAACTCGGTAATAAGCTGTCGCATACCTGGCCAATGATATAGTTCTCTCATGTCTGCATGCAACTTCTTGACCCCGGGATGTGCTGCATAAGGAGCTCTATGAGCCTCTGTGATAATGAACTCCCGCAATCCCTCGGAAGAAGGTACATAGATGTGCCCTCTATGGCGTAATAAACCATCGGACTCTAAGGTATAATCCACATATTTCCCTTCCAAAGTTTCCTGAGATCGAATAGCCTGGCAAACCTCTAAATACCATCTGTCCTCTGGCAATCGCTGCATGATCCGATCTCTCAAATCCGTGCTCATAGACATGGTGAATACCTCGTGACGTCTCCTACTCAAAGCATCTGCAACTACATTTTCTTTCCCTTTGATGTAGTGAACGTCAAAATCATACTCACACAAGAATTCCATCCATCTCCTCTGTCGTGCATTAAGATTCAGCTGAGTAAATATGTACTGAAGGCTCTGATGGTCTGAGTGCAACTCAAAGTGATGACCCAAAAGGAAATGTCTCCATCTCACAAGTGCATGCACTACGGCTGCAAGCTCAAGGTCATGAGTGGGGTAATTAAGCTCGTGAGTCTTGAGTTTCCTAGACTCAAAAGCTATAGCTCTGCCATTCTGCATAAGTTCTGCTCCTAAACCCTCTAGGGAAGCATCCGTGCAAACCATGAAATCAGCTGAAGGATCTGGTACTACAAGGATAGGTGCAGTAGTAAGTGCCTTTTTAAGTTCCTGAAAGGCCTTCTCGCACTTCTCCGTCCACTCAAACTTCTTCCCTTTGCGCTGAAGAGAAGTGATAGGATGAGCAATTCTAGAGAATCCCTCAACAAAACGTCGGTAATAACCTACTAAGCCCATGAAGCTCCTGACCTCTGTCACACTGGTAGGTGCTGGCCAATCCATAATTGCTCTGATCTTTGATGGGTCTATTGAGATCCCATCGCCGGATATAACATGACCAAGGTACTTGATCTCAGTTCTAAAGAAAGCACACTTCAACAAACTGCCATACAACTGATTTTCCCTCAAACACTGCAAAACCTGTCTCAAGTGCTCCTCATGTTCCTCCTCATTCCGTGAATATATCAATATGTCGTCGAGAAACACAATCACAAAACGGTCAAGGAATGTACGGAATACTCCATTCATGAGACTCATAAAAACTGCCCGGGCATTCGTAAGACCGAATGGAACCACGGTGAACTCATAGTGGCCATATCTAGTGCGAAATGCGGTCTTGTGGATATCACTTTCCACTATTCTCAACTGATGGTACCCTGATTTTAGATCAATCTTGGAAAATACTTTGGCACCTTGAAGTTGATCAAACAAATCATCGATCCTGGGCAATGGATATCGGTTCTTGATGGTTACTTTGTTCAACTGACGGTAGTCCATGCATAATCGGAGAGATCCATCTTTCTTATTCACGAAGATGACTGGTGCACCCCAAGGGGATACACTAGGGCGAATGTGGCCTTTCTCTAGGAGTTCCTCAAGCTGAATCTTGAGCTCATTAAGCTCATTTGTAGTCATTCTATAAGGTGCTCTTGAAATTGGTTCGGCTCCCGGAACAAGGTCTATATGAAAATCAATCTCTCTACGGGGCAGCATACCAGGTAACTCTGAAGGAAATACATCTGAGAATTCTCTAAGGATAGGATGGTCATCAATAGATGGTTCTTTTTCCTCTTCTTCTTCTCTATCACTAATGGTGATGGCAAATAATTGACATCCCTTTCGCATGCTCCGCTTAAGCTGCATGGCAGAGATCATACAAAGAGACACGGGTCTCTGAATTCCAGTGATCACTATAGGAGAGCCATGATCATCCACACATTCGATCCTTTTCAGGCGACAATCCATCTTGGCTCTGTGGGCATAAAGCCAATCCATGCCAAGTACAATGCCATATGATCCAAGTGGTGTAACTCTAAGGTCTACTAAGGTGGTGATATTACCAATCTGAAGCTGGCATCCCTTAACCTCTGATTCCACTGACACTCTAGCCCCTGAAGCTAATTCCACTTCCCAACTGACCTCTTGCCTAATTGCCACTAGCCCGCAACGCTCCACAACCAATGGAGATATAAAAGAATCAGTAGCTCCTGAATCAAATAATATAGATACACTGCTACCTCTGATCATACCTGCTACCTCAATAACCGTGGCCTGATGCTCTGCCTGGCGGTTGTCAACCGCTGCGAAGACTCTGTGGGACTTGCCCATGTCCCCAACTGTCGGCTCTGATGCTGCCATCCTCTGACTCCCTGCCATCTGACCCTGAGGACACTCTCTCGCCATGTGTCCCATGGCTCCACATGTGAAGCAAGGGCCTCGTGCCTGAAACTGTACTCCCTGTGGTCTGGAGAAAGACTGTCCCCCTGTCCTACTAGAACCACTGTACCCACCTCTAGAGGACTGCTGAGTCCTAGCCGGAGGTGTGTAAGGAGCCTGAGATCTCTGATCTCGCCTCTGACCCTGTGACTGCCACTGCTTGGGCTTTGTGCCCTGTTGATTCTGTGGAGGCCTTTGCCTCTGGTTTTGCTGTGACTGCTACAGAGGAGGGGGTTTGGAGAACCCCGATGAGTGCTTGTTGTTACCTTTCCAATGGGGTTTCTGAAACCCATAAGTCTGTGGTGAAGGGTTACGGTTCTGAAATCAATCCTTCGAGTCATGTGGTCTGGCCTGAATCTCCTAGGCTATCAAAGCCTTTTCCACGGCAACCCGGAGGCTCCCTGGAGTGGCCATTCTCACTGGTCCTGCTATGCCGGAATTCAATCCTCTGATAAATCGGTTGACGAGAAGCTTTTCATCTTTCAGGTAGTCTACATAAGGTAATAGTTCAAAGAACTTGTTCTCGTACTGTGTCACTGTAAGTCCCTTCTATTGGAGGTCATGAAACTCATCCACCCTACACTGTCTGAAATGCTCAGATAAATACCTCTCCCTGAATCTCTCTGTGAAAATCTCCCAAGTGAGGGTCTCTATCTCTAAGCCACACTTATATTCTTCCTGTCTCCACCATGTGGAGGCTGTTCCTCGCAATAGGTGGACCGCTGCACGTGCTTTTAGATTTCTCTCATAAGAGCGCAATGCAAAGCACCTATCCAGGCTTAAAAGCCATGCCTCTGCCTCTACCCCGTCGGTAGATCCCCCAAATGATGGTGGCTGAAGACGCATAACCTCTCTGATTAGATCTCCTGGATCTCGACGTGCCCTCTCAATATACACTGGTGCTACGGCTGGAGGTGGTGCTGGTAGGTGAATGGGTTTGGGCTCATGCACAGCCTGACTCTCTACGGGATTAGGAGGTGGGCTCCTACTCCGTTCCCGTTCTACTGTTCTATGACTTCCTGAGTTCTGGTTCTCAACATTATGATCTACTGCTGGAAGCTTATCCTGTACTAGTCCAATCAGGTTCTAAAGAGCTACCAAGATGTCTCGGTTTGGGTCAACTGATTGCTCGGGAGGAGCTGCTGGGTTCACTTCCTGAACCGATTCCTCCCTAATGACCTCTTCGCGTGCCATGTGTGCACGCCTAGGGCCTCTACCACGTTTGCGAGCTTGTCGCGTAGTTGGAGGCATCCTTTTTAAGAAAATAAAATAAAACGAAATAAATAACTATTTTAGGAGAGAATATTTTAGCTAATTTAAAAAAAATAAAATTAAATACAATTTAATTAATTAAATAATTATAGCGAAACGTAATGGAGTAAGGTTCCCTAGTGTTGGCAACCTTGCTCTGATACCAAAATGTCATGCCCAACTTTTGGGCACGAGCGGAATTTTTTTTTTTTTTTAAAAACGCTTAACTAATTATCGACTTACTTATCTAAATAATGCGTCTTGGTTTGGTTTTGACTATATTTGGTGTCAATCAGGTAATTAAATTCAATTTAGTAACTAGGTTTACTAAGTTATCAACGAGCTAATATTTCCCCAAAAAGGGTAATCACTAAGCTTCATTAATAAGAAATTAAAATCTTAAATACAATGATTAAATTTCGAATATAAACGTTTTAAAATTTATCTTATCACCCTTAATCCACTAGAATTCTAAGTTCAATTATCCTCGTAATTTAAAACACCTTATTTAAATGAACCCCCCATAATTTAAAATCACTTTATAATCTTTTACTTGATTTGGCCCTCTTGGCCCTACAAAGAACTTAGTGTTTATACCCTTTTATCCCTCTTATAAAATTACTTCTACATTCGCCCGTAAGTTTTAAAAAAAATACATTCAAAATTAATTTCTATATTCATTTACAAATAAGAACTAAAAAGAATCCACTTCTATATATATATATATATTTATGCACATATAGTTATTCATATTATATAATCTATCTATGTATGTATTACAAAAAGAGTGGGCTTTTTAATTCAATTATTAAAATTACCCCTTTGAATATTATTCCCCCCTTATCAATCTCCCTCACTTTTTTTTAAAACAACAACACTAAGATCTCATTGCCCTTGCCCTAACCCGAAGTTAGGGTTAGGGCGTGTGTAATCTTTTTGTTTTATCTTTGAAACCCGAGTGTTTGTGTGTGAGTTGGGTGTGTGTGTGAAGTGCTTTCTTTATTTCCCTATTTTTATTTTTCAAACCTAAGTGTATGTGCGATGAGTGCAGGGACGGCCGCCACGGGAGGAGCACGCAGGGCCGAATCCCGCGGCCGGACCCTCTCCCTGCTATTTTTTTTGAGTTTGTTTTTACCAAATGGCGGAGCAGGGTTTGAACGCGGCGGAGAAAGGTTTAACGCACACCCGCAGCGCGGGGAAAGCAAGGAGGGGAGGGCGGGGGAAGGCCGGCAGCGCGGCACCGCCGGCTGCGGACGGCGCCGCCCGCAGGTTGCCGCCCCCGCAGTCTGCGGACGTCGCCGCCCGTAGTCTGCGGGTGCCACAGGCTGCGGTCGCCGCCGCTCGAGGGCGCGGCCCCTGCGAGACAAGGCACAGCTCCTTCGTTTAAATGTTTTTGTTCTATTTCGCATGGATAGTTACCCAGTTATGACATGCGTTAAAATATGGTTTTTTTTTTTTTTTATTTATATTTGGTTAATGTTTAATCTTTATATATATATATATATATGTATATGTATATATACATTTAAATATAGGTTTATGAATGTTTTGGAGAGAAAAGCTCATTACATACAGTTTTATATTCCAGGAACTGGCAGGTTTCCTTGTAAAGGGATAAATAAATAAATAATTAAATATATATATATATATATATATATATTTAATCATATTATCAGTTTCTTTTTTTTTGTATACTGAAATAATTACTAGATCTACAGATGTATATATTTTATTTTTGAGACAGATTCTTCAAATAACTTTTAAGGGCTAAAAACATTTATAAATATCTCTTTTGTGCTACCATTTATTTATTTATTTATTTATTTTTTTTACATAATCCCATATAGGCTTTCCTATTGGGTTTAATCTAAATTTGTAAAAAAAAAAACAAATGCATTTAAAGGGGTTTCCTACTTACATTATTTTTCCTTGACACTAAAATACTAAACTAAATGCTAAATATACTTTTTTTGAAAGAAATGAACTGCTGTAACAAGTTTCATTTTCTGCAATAAATGGGGAGAATACATCTTATTTGTAAGCCAAATAGCTAAGACTACACACAAGCAATAGACTTTTTAATAAATTTCTTTTGCAGTATTAAATAGAAAAAATAATGGACTGTTTTTATTTAAATTTACAGCAACCTAGTTTCATCTATTTGCAGAATACAAGAAAAAATAAAATACATCTTCTTCTCCTTCTTTGTTAAACACAAAAATTTTCATACAATCTAATACACTATTTCTTTCATTTGCAACTAACTAAAATAGGAAAACATCATGTATTTCATTAACAGGTATAAATACAAATGAGCATGGTTACAAAGGGGTTTTGAAATTTAAAACAACTACATTTTCCTTTTCATGAAAATAGAAATACATTGCTTCATTCTTTTTTTGAAAATAAACACACAATGACTTTCTCTTTCTTTTACAAGCTAATATTGAATACATAAATTCTTCTTTCCTTGTAAATAAACACAATCTAGCTCACTTTTTCTTCCCTTTACAACTCCAAAAGAGAATACATTGTCAAATTAACCTTTTTCTGCACATAAAACAGCCACATATCTCTTTAATCCTTCTTTTCCCATCCCCATGCAACCTGCAATAAAACTTTTTTTTTTGTTTGACCATGGGAAGCTCACCTCCCAGCCTAGGCTTACTAGAAGCCACCCCCGAGCTTGGAGAACCAAGCACTAGACGGGTTACAAACATGCAAACACCACAACAAACATCGGAACACATTTACATTCAAATTTCCCTTCCCAAGCTACACATTCACCACTTTCATGGTGACTCTTCCATGGGTGGAAGTGGACCAAGTACCAATGGGGAGAATGCATGCCAAAAACAATACAACATAAGCCACCTCATGGCAATACAAATGCAACCAAGAATACTTCCACAATCCTTATGCCCCCCCCCCTCAAAAGGCTCAAGGCCATATTTGCTCCCCTTATGACCCCCAAATGCATACACAAGGCTATGCATCAAGGGTCACCAAGAACACCCTTGAGAACACTCTCCATAAGGAGAGCCTCTCACCCATGGCTATCATACTCCTTCCACCCCAAGATCTTCCTACCCTCCCAAGAGTAGGAGATCTTGGACACTCCCAAAACAACAAGAACTCAAAACCAAAACACATAGAAAAGAAAACTACACATTCTTAACTTCAACCAAAAACTTCATAAAACACATTCTTTACAAGCAACTCTTTTCTTTTACAAAACAACATAAACTAACACTTACAACATAACAAGAGGAGGTAAGAATTAACCAACCTTATTCTGCCAATAGGTTTGCTAAATTAGTTGGGGATGAGCTGCCCAATTCCACACTAACTTTTTTCCAAATTCCCACCAAAAGTGCTAAACTCCTACTAACTTTTTCAAAACAAGCATAATCTCCAAGAAGGAGAGTGGGTGATTACTCACTAAGTTTCCAAATTCTTGCCTAAGAAGGCCTCTCACACACTTCCCAACCCCTTGGGTGAGGTGTAAGTTCCCATTGGTTGCCCTTCCCAAACTCTTACACATTACCAAAATTGGAAAGGGAAAAGGTGGAAGAAGATGGGGAAGAGAGTTTAACTTCTAAAGGGAAGGTTCTCTATCCTAGGAAGAACTTTCTAAGTTGAATTTTCGTTCATCTTGAAAACACCACTTTTTGAAGTGACTAAATAGTCACATGGGAGAAGCCACATGTTGCAAAATACCCCTAACCCATAGGTATACCCTTTGGACCTTTGGAAAAGCCTAAAAACTTACCCTAGGAGTCCATTAAACCCTTTGGAAACCCAACTGAAGTTTACCTACGGGTCAAACTTGAGTTGACCTCTCCCAAGACTCCCTACCCAAGACAAATTTGGGACCACACTCATGTTTTTGAATGGCTTTGGTAGAAACAAAACTCCCTGCAAGAGACAAGTCAAAATCAATGACACTTAATCAGCACATGTGTCAAGTGACACAATAAAAATACAATATAAAAAATCACACATGGAATTTGTCTCTTGAAGGATTACACATATACATACAAATTAATTTTTTTAACACTCAAGCATTATACACTTCACAATATAAAATACATTACAATGGGGTGTTGTCTCTCCAAATAGACAACTCCCGGCTTAACAAATGCACATAGGTCTAGGCTTGGTTCTCCATATAAATTTCATGGTCACATGGATAATTTTCCTGCGCATCTCAATTAACACATTAGTAATTCCAAATAATCACATTTATACATAATCAAATACATGGATTCCATTACACATCAAACACTCACACATTAGGCAACAGTAATTCAATATCTCATTTGTTTCAAATTCAATTTCACATAAGCAATTAACATAATTTCTCGAAATTGAACCGTTCATAAATATGCGTCATTTTTCTATCATCAAAATGAAATCCTGCAAATTTCCAATAACGACATTCACCATCATAATGTAATTCTATTCTAGTAACATATCTAAAGTTTCATAATCATCATGCATGAAATAAAGCATCAACATATGTCAGTGTGATCCAAATCATGGAATCATATAAGTTCTAAGTTCATAAAGCATAAAATAAAGCATCCATAATAGTCTCAATATGCAAATAACTGAAAATGTCAAACTGAGTCGGGGTAGGGCCTCACAGGTCTTTAGTACAAATGGTAGTTTTGGTAAAAGCATATTTACATTGTAGATCTGGTTTTGAGTTTTTGTCATGTCGTAAAGGTTATTTATACCCCTTGGTCAGATGTTGTTGTGTAACCCTACTGTTGTGAACCATTAAGTGTTTTTTTTCAAATGGTAAATCCTAGGTTATTGATTGTGTATCCTTCACCTGTAAATCTATCAGGATTAGTTATGGCTGTCAGGTTTTCCATACAGATCTTGTAGAGAGACCATTCTTGTTAGTGTCCTATAAGAAAGTGGCTTTGGAGCGAGGGTTGCACCTGAAGTGGATGGCAGGATAACCCCTCGAAAGTCAGTTAAGAAGTGATAACCTAATAACTGATTAGGGGGTGGGTAGCCGAAGAACATGGTTGAGTGCTTGTATAGGCTCAGGATGTGGTGAGAAGGCCTAGAATCACAAACCTACCACCTTGTCTTCATGAAGGGATTGGTAGGTTCTGCATGATGCTTAGATGGAGCCGGGGGTTTGGGAGACATTACCAGGATAAACCAGGATGGGGGCCGAGACCTATGGAGGCCTACCTAGGGTAACCACCTTAAGCCATGCGATGACACTCTCTCCTTAGGGTCACTAGTGTTTTGTGAGTTCAGTCACATGTGTGTTGCGAAGTCATGTTGTACTCTTGTACTTGTCTTGTTCTACTTGCTTGAGGGTCTTCTTCTATCTCCATGCACGGTGGGGTGGTTCCACTTTGGGATCACATGGTCGGGTGGTAGTGCCACTTCCCATCGGATATCTATGTTCATACCTTCATGCGAGGATCGGCTTTGTTGGCATTTCTTGGTTCATGACTCTTATATCAACTCTTGTTCAAGATTATTGTATATTTGAGACCATGTGGTCATTGTATTAGTAAATTATGTAATCCTTGGCATTGTAGCCTATGTATTCATTTGTATTATTGGAAGCCATGTAAATATTGAATATTGTAATCTTATTTCAATGGAATGTATTTTATTTCGATTATTTTTCTTCTTATGTGTAAATGAATCATTGAAAATAAATATATTGTAACACTTTAAATCTTTCAATATGGAATTCAGTTTTGTAAGATTGGTTTTATTAATTGCAATTGAATTTCCTAATTAGATGGATAATTATATTAACCTTTTGTAGTTGTTTAGTTTTGAAGTAATCTTCATTGGTAACCCTTTAGGATGTCAATGTTAGACTTCCTCTTGTGTAAGTAAACGTGCAATGTTATAATTAATACACTTAATCTTTTTAAAAAAAAAAAATCACCTTTTAGTTGCCTAGATGTGTTGTTTCCCTATAGGGTTCTTGGTGGGGCATTACAAAGTGTGGGCGAAGAAGAGATTAGACGGAAGAACTACACATAATGCACAACCAAGGATCCATTCTCAAAGAAGAAAAAATGGAGATGCTAAACCAGTAAGATCTCCTCATACATGGAAAAATAAATTTGTAAATTATAGGCCATCATTTACTAGTTATTGCTTTGTATGTAATGCTTATGGCCATAGGGTAGAATAATGTAGAAAGAGATCTAGAAAGAAAAAACTAGGATCTCATAGACAACATGCATATGAGAAAAATGTATCCAGGAGTAGATACATGCATATCCCCTCTCCCAGTTATGCTAGAAAGAATCCATTTGATGTTCCTAATAATGTAAATGTTGTTTGTTAAAACTGCAATGGATTTGGCCATAGAGAGTTTGAATACAGGAAGAGGAACTTATAGTCATATGGAGGCCGAAACTGCAACTATGCTCTATAGAAAAGTGGATATAGAGCATATGGAAGTCAGAGACCTGCATGGAACCAAAGAAGAAATGTCCCTACAAGAGAAAGAGGTCCACCAGTTAGGACAACCAGTTACAGTAACATGACCAGAAGAAGATGGTCTAATCGGCATGTTAAGAGATTCCCAAATCATGAAGTTGGGATGGATGTTGTGTGCTACTATAGCACTATTTCTAGCTGTGATGATGAGTCTGGAAGAGAAAAGACCCATCAACAGAAGATGGTAAGACCTGCTCCCAAGACTAAAAATGGGAAGAAGAATAAGACCAAGCAAGTATAGAGAAAGAAGACCATGGATCGACACTATGCATTCAATGCACAAGTGATATCTCCTAAGGATGAAAGGAGATGCAGGACCTTAGGGGGAGTAACATATTGATTAGATCATTCACCCCTCAGTGAAGGACACTTGGAGGACCAAGCTACTTTCGGTATGAAAGATAAAAATGAGAAGATAAGTGTGTGTAGAGGCATCCTTGACTACACACCTACAGATGAATGTTGGATCACTATTGTTGTGTCAAAGTATGATGAGATAACAATTGGAATTGGATACAATGTGACACAAAAGATTAGGAGTCACAAGAAGGTGCTCCGGTAGTGATAGTGGACTGGTACAGGAAACTGGTATGTGCAGATTATTACCGATATGATTGCTAACAGATACTTGCAAGTTATGTAAGAAAATGAGGTTGGAGATCATTGCATTAGCCCCGGTAGCATGGAATGAGGTTTTCATGTCTCAGATGGTATTGGAAAAGACCTAAATGACATATGTTGGCCTGGTTGTTGATCATGCAGCATGCATGTTTTTGGGCTAACAGGTTTAATTTAGGGCATGGTGATGTCATTATATGGATTCAGGATCATGTCATAGGCTATGGTGGATATGATGGAGCTAAAGATCATCAGATGATGACATATGCACAAATAAACTAGTATATGGAGGTGATTGCTATCCTGGTATTAGACCTAATCGTAAATAAGGGCTTGAGATGTATGACTCGGGTGGAGTTCAAGTGCTCATGATGCGGTTCCGACTTGCTTTAACTTGTAAGGATACTGACTGCACAAACTGTAGGTGATGTAAATTATAGTAGGAATACCTAGGAGAATTTCATGGTTATGGGTATCTACCTATCATGTGGTTGGTTGTATTCATAGTATAATTACATTTGATTCTAAAGAAATTTGGGATCAAACAGAAAGTGATGTAGGTTGACCAATAGGTGAGTAGTAGTCACTAACATATCCTTCTGCAGTTGAGTGTTTTAACAAATGTTATCAAATGTGCATACTCAATTGGTGTCAGTTGAAGGTTGAGTCATCCATCTCAAGTGTTGTGACTTGAGAATATGTAACAAGTGGTATCAAAGGAGGAGATGTATCCAATGAAGATAAAGGGGAAGAAAGAATTATTTCAGTGCCCAGTAAATACAAGGAGGAATGATACCCTGATAGTGCCCTTTGCCATTGTTGTCAAAGGGGGAGAAGGAATCTATAGTATACAACATACTACATGTGTTGACAATCCATATATTATAGAAAGGAGGAGAGAGATTATGTAGTATGTCGAATACTACATGAGTTGACATCAATGCCAAAGGGGGAGATTGTTGGCATTGTGTTGTCACTGATGTCAACCGATACGGGATACCTACAGGTATGAGAGATGTATATGCAAAATTGTCATGAAGGAGTACATAATGAGATATCTTTGATATCACCTTGTGTTGCAGAATACCGATAAGATAAGGAAGAGAATGTCATTAAGAGTAATGACCACTGGAGCCACTAGTACACAAGTTAGTTCTTGAATTGTGTGGATGAGATGGATAGGTTACCGATACAATGTATCACCGATAAGGAAAGGATGTCAACTGGCAAGTGATGTGTGGACATGGAGAAGTCAGATCAATCAAGTGAGTGGTTGTTAGCTGACAAAACTCATGATCAGTGTACAAGTTGGATGGCCAAGGTGTTTGAGTTGTTGTTTGTGATGAACAAGAAGAATGTTACCTAAATCATGTCAACACTGGAAGAGAAAAATGAATAGGTCACTGATATGTTGTGTGAATGCAAAACAATAGGACTCCCACTGAATGAAGATGCAGTCACCATGGGAAGAGATGACTGACAGAGAAAATGCCCACACCAGATCACATGAGCCTATTTGAAGATATGTTACACAAACAAGGAAGCCACATGAGTACACTACAGGATGTAGATGACAAGGACTCACTCCCACCAGTAAGTGGAACTTATCTCCTATTATGCATAGTGTGCATCATAGTTCCATGAGATAAGGTAGATGAGGCAAAGGAAAGTGTTTGAAGGCTCACACCGGATCTATTAGTGAATCAAAGGAATGCCTCAAGTGCATGGAATCATTATTATGCACTAGACCGACAGAGAAGGCATGTTTGGGATGTTGATGTTGTAGAAGAGTGATGGGTTGTCAATTTGGTCTGAGATTGATTTTTTTTTACTTGTCTTATTGCTTTCTTGAGGGTCTTCTTCTATCTCCTAGCATGGTGGGGTGGTTCCATTATGGGATCACATGGTTGGGTGGTAGTGCTACTTCCCATTGGATATCTTTGTTCTTACCTTTTTGTGAGGATCGACTTCTCTGGTGGTTATTGGTTCGTGACTCTTGTTCCAACTCATGTTTGAGATTATTGTATATTTGTGACCATCTGGTCATTGTATTATTAAACTTTGTAACCTTGGCATTGTAACCTATGTACTTAATTTGTTCTATTTAATCCATGTAATTTATGGATTGTTGTAATTTGAAATTCAATGGAATGTATGTTATTTCAGTTATCCTTCATCATATGTGTAAATGAATCATTGGAAGTAAATATATTATAACTCTTTAAACCTATCTATTTGGAATCAGTTTTTGAGTTTGAGTTAATTAATCGTAATTGATTTTCCCTAATTTAGATGGATAATTGGATTTACATTGTGATGTAGTTTTAATTCGAAGTAATCTTCATTGGTAACCCTTTAGGATGTCAATGATAGACTTCCACTTGTGTTTCATTTCATGCAATGTTTTATTTATTGCACTTAACCTTAAAAAAAAAATTGTTGTACCCTTTAGTTACCTTGTATTGTGGTTTTCCTTTAGGGTTTCTGGTGGGGCATTACATTTGGTATCAGAGCCCATGTTTCAACACTGGGTACTCTGGGATTGTAGTGAGCCCATTTAGTTTGACCTTGTGAGTAGGTCTTTATGTTTACATTTCCCTTGTTTACCCTTGTCGTTGATCTGAACCATTTTCTCTTTTGTAGTGTCAGGTCATGGCTAGGAGATCTAGGGGAGGTGGTTGTGCAGGAGGCTGCAATAGAGGTAGAGGTGGGGGACGAGGTCAGGGTTCCAATTGTCATAGTCCTTCCCCACCACCCACTCATGTGAGTGTGGAGCAAGAATAGTTAGCTCACCAGGATGAGCATGCAGAAGAGCAGGTTCCCAAAAGGGAAGAGCTGAGACAGATGTTCTAGGAGGTTTTGGCCAGGCTAGGCCCTAGACCTAAGGGTGAGCAGTCGAGTCATTCTCAGGTCGGGGAATCACACCATCCGATTCCAGAGAGAGAGAGGTCTTCCAAAAGGAGGGAGGTCCTAGTTGTTCTAGACCCAGCTCCCATGGGTCACAATAGGGACTAAATGAGAACCAAACCTCCCTTCTTTGATGGTTGAGGCATAGGTCTCGAGGCAGAGACTTGGCTGATCAGTTTGGATAGGTGTTTCGCTATGTTCCCTTATAGTAGCAACACTAGAGTGAGATGTGCTATTATGCATCTTGATAGCTTTGCTTCGATCAGGTGGAGATTGGAGGAGGAGAAGATCAGTGTATTCATCAACACTATTTCTTGGGAGATATTCTTAGAGAGATTCAGGGCATGGTTTCTCTCACCTTAGTGGAGGCAGACTCGGGCAGACGAGTTCTATGCCTTGCGATAGTTTGGTATGTTAGTTGACTAGTTTGAACACAGATTTTATGAGTTGAAATAGTATGCTAGGATTGGTAACGATGAGGCTATGCTCATGCAACATTTATTGAGAGGTCTTAATGATCGTATTAGTGGAGGGGTGAGAGTTTTCGAGCCAGCTTTAGTTGAGGTAGCCGTGGCAAAAGCTAGATTGGTTGAGCAGAACCTTAGCCGTGCACTAGGTGGTCAGTTGAGAGTGTAGGTAGGGAGTGTTCCTTTCAGTGGGAACAAAGCTCATGGGAATCAGTCCCAATCAGCTACACCGTTTAGGACTCCTCAAGAACTCGCTAAAGGTGGACAGCAGTCACAGAGACCGAGACAGTTCCGGGGCTAGGAAAGTGGCAATACTCAGAATAGGAGAAATAGGAATTGACAGAGGAGCAGATAGGGTCCTCCAGGGAAATCCTCTTAGGGTGCATCTCAGGCCCCTAGCAAGGGAAGCTTTCAGCAGTCTAGTGGGCCAACTGGAGGTAGAGGACTAGGTAGAGGAGCTTGCTTCTCTTGTGGGGAGTTTGGCCATATAGCCATGCAGTGTCCTTAGCATTCTCACTAGACAGGAAGTCAGAGGCTAGCTGTATCAGAACCGACAGTAGGGGATGGTGGTAGATCCCATAGAGTGTCTATAGTGGTGGATAACTGCTAGGGTGAGCATCAGGGGACTGTTATTGAGACCGCAGGTGTGTTGTGTGATATCCCTATCTCAATGCTTTTTGACTCTGGTGCTTCAGATTCCTTTATTTCTTTGTCCATTATGGAGTGGTGTGGACTCACGTCTGCTAAGGAGGTGGATGGGTGGCAAGTAGAGTTAGCTACCAGGGTGTGAGTGTCAATAGATTCTTATGTTCCCAGTTGTGAGCTGGACCTAGGACCCTTTGTTACTTATGTTGACCTTCGAGTCATTCCTTTGGGTTCTTATGGAGTAGTGTTGGGGATGGATTGGCTATCTTCTCATAGTGCTTGTGTAGACTATTGTTAGAAGATAGTTGAGTGTTTAGATGGTCATGGTAGGAAAGTGGGAATCATTGGAGTTCAGAGATCGGTATCCTTATGTATGATTTCCCCTATGCAACTTAAGTGGTGTATGCATTAAGGGTGTCAGCTTTTTGTAGTTGCACTTGAGGATATGGATGAGGAAGAGAGTCAATAAATCTCTCTTGATGGTTACCCTATTCTTTGAGAGTATATTGATCTATTTCCGTTGGATATTCCTAGTATTCCTCCAAAGACATAGACTTTCGCATTGACTTGGTTCCTGGTGTGGAACCTATTTCGAGAGCTCCATATCGGATGACTACTCAGGAGTTGAGTGAGTTGAAGTTGCAGATGGAGGAATTGTTGGCCAAGGGATTCATTTGTCCTAGTGTTTCTCCTTGGGGTGCACCTGTTATCTTCGTCAAGAAGAAGGATGGTTCTCTTCGGTTATGCATTGATTACCGACAACTGAATAAGTTAACCATCCGTAATCAATATCCATTGCCTCGTATAGATGATCTTTTTGATCAGGTGAAGGGAGCCAAGGTATTATATAAGATTGATCAAAAATCTAGGTATCATCAGTTATGCATTCAAGATGCAGACATTCATAAGATGATGTTTCGTACTCGTTATGGTCACTATGAGTTCAAAGTGGTGTCATTTGGGTTGACAAATAGGCCTTCAATTTTCATGTGCCTCATGAATGGGGTTTTTCACACATACTTGGATCATTTTTTCCTTGTGTTCTTGGATGAAATATTGATTTATTATAGATCTATGGAAGAGCATGAAGGTCACTTACAACAGGTATTCCAGTGCTTGAGGGAGAATCAGCTTTATGGCAATTTGGTGAAGTGTGATTTCTTCGAGATTGAGGTGAACTATCTCAATCATGTGGTTTCAAGAGAGGGTATATTTGTGGATCCTTCAAAGATCCAAGCCATTTTTGATTGGCCAGTGTCGACCAATGTGTAAAGCGGAAAAATATCGAACCCTAGGTGTTCCCCCCCACTCCAAGGAGAGAGAAGGAGGTCACTAGGATTGACGGTTTTCACTTAGGAGAGACTTTACATTCAAAAGAGGGGTTGAAACCCACAAGATCCAATCCCACACAATGCAAGATTGGATTCTGAATGAGTTTCAAGGGTTAAGACAGCAAGGCTACCCTCTTTTGTAAAGAATGTAGATAGAAGGATTGAGCTAGGAATGCATGTAAAGTGAGAAAGATTCACTTATAAACAAAGATAGGAATATGGGATGAAGCTGCAGACTTGGAATTGGTAGTAAAATGTTGAGACGACACTATCCTACAAATTTGAGCAAAAGTTGACGGGACGATGGCACCCGGCGTGCACATGGTCCTCCGAAAAATCCACGAAACGAAGGGGGATCTGTTCGTCTCTGCACAAGGGTTCCAGATCTTCAATTACAGCCGCGTACCTACAACCTACACATAGAAAAGAGAGGATGATTGGGGGGTTAGGGATTAGGGGTTTGCCTTTAGGTCAAACCCCAATTTTGGAATTAACCAAGAAATGAGAATGTTGTAAATGTAAATGTTTGTAATGTAATAAAGTATTGATACCTTGTTGTAAGAATGTTTGTATTCTTACATGCAAAGGTGTAAATGTTGTTGTATGTTGTATGTTGTAAGTGATCTCCTCTTCAATGGTTGAATCCTTGTCTTGAATGCAACACTTAGCCTTGAATGGAGACTTAGAATGCTCAATTGCTTGAAGGAATGCTTGAATGCTTGAATGTTTGAATGTTTGCCTAGCGCTTCCACCTCTTGTACGCATATGTCCTTCCTCTCTTTTTCAAAATGGGAGAGGAAATGTAGTTTATATACTTGCCAATTAGGGTTGAAAGACTAATTTTTCTGACCTTGGGCCGACTTAGCAACCTTATTTTCTAATTTGCAAACTTAAAGACCCGAAGCCCCATAAGAGACTGGGCCCAAAATAGGGCCAGGGACCAGGGCGCTGGGCGCCATGGTCCTGGGGGACCAGGGCATTGGGTGCCATGGTCCTAGGGGACCAGGGCACTGGGCACCATGGTCCTAAAGGACTAGGGCACTGGGCACCATGGTCCCACCTCGAGGGACAGCAGGGTGCAAGGAGGATCAGGCCAGGGTGCTGAAAAATGCAGTTTTTGATGTCTTAAACAAGTTTCGGGGTCTCCATTTAGGTTCAGTGTTGCGTCGCCATCGTGAAGACCCAAATGCAGTCAAAATTGCAAGTGTCACAATTTTAGGACGCTACATTTAGCCCCCACTTTAGCAGGAGTATAAGCGTACGCCCATACTACCGATAAAGTACAAGGAAACAACATTGAAAGACTTTCACCATGTCAAGGAGGCAAGATACGCCAAGCCCCCAGTGAACTAAGGATCTTATGAATTCAATTGACAAAGTAAAAGGGAAGATCATGAGGGAGAACCATGACTGTCAGTAGTAAGGTTCCCTCACTATGAGTCATGCAAGAAAAATACCAAAAATTTTCAAAGCAAAGCTAAGTTCGCTAAGAAATTTTCAAGTATCCTGAAGAGATATGGATGAAGTGTATGCCCCCTACGTTAAAGCAATCACACACGCCTCATCGGGGGTGATTGCTTTAAGGTAGTGATACCTATAAGAGATGAAAAGGTAAAGGAGCACGTTATCACAAAGATATAGCCCCCAAGTGTGAGATAAACCCAAGGATAATAGACACAAAACACAAATCACGAGGTGACTTCTCTTTCCTCGAGGTCAGTATGCTAAATGATAATTCATGCATATCATATGTATGTATGCATAATTGTTCTTCATTCCCAAATCAAGGAAGGTCACCTAGAAGAAGGGAACACATGTGTCTTTTGAGTCAACATGAGAGAGACCAAAAGAGATCTCAATGCTTTGAATCATCCTCAAGTAGACAACACTAAGGACAACAAATAGAAGAATGAGAATAACACATAGAAGAAGTAACAAAAGAGAGGAGGAGAGAGTTTGCTATGCTAATGAACTATTCTAGCACGTCATCCACCCCCCGATCTTGTTGATCAATATTTCGGGAAGGCAGGAAACACGCTACAACACAGCAGATGGAGCTATCACAAGATCCAAACAAGGGCTATGTTCATGTTCCAAGCCACGTTGTTCTTGTCTAGGAGCTAGGATAAGTGCTTTAGAAAATTCGTTAGATAAATGGTTATCAACATCAACATATTCATATTCACTTTCAGAATGAAAAGAAGTAACATTTTCATCATGATAACATTTTCATCTATATCATCATCAAGATTTATAAAAATAGGATCTTTAACTTGCACAGGATCAAGACCATCATGCATCTTATGTTTAGGAGATTTTGGCTCAATTTTCGGCTGAGGAGAAAATGGAAGAATACTAGCTGAAGGTGTTTTTGGGGATTGCAAAGTTTGAGAAGCAGCTGCACAAGCTCTAAGATGACATTTTCATTGGCGTTCACACGCAGAACAATTTTGTCTAGTCTTAGTAGGAAGTTGAGGAGATTGAGGAGGAGGAATGTTCTCATCCTTATCACTTGGGTGTTTAGGTTGTGGTTTCTTAGGTTGGATAATAGGAGAAGAGGAAGGTCTCTTCTCTCTATAAAAGGAAGGAGGAGGAACTGCTCCATATAAAGGAGGAATATTTGGTTTAGGAAGGAGACCAAGTCCATCGTGACGAGGAGATATAGGTCTACTTTTAGAAAGTTTATTAGACATAGACATAGTCACATCCATAGGAATGGGTTGGGAATCTTCTTGAGGAAAGACATTAGTTTTATCTTTCAAAGGAAGAACTTCCTTCTCAAGAACGATAGGAATATCAAGTTTGGGTGTTCGAGGTTCACTTAGAGATAGGATCATATCTTTTTTCCACTTTTGATAAGATTTGAAAAGATGATCACTTCGAGGTGGAAGAGATTGGAATTGTTTAGGCCAAAAATAATCAATAGGAACGCTAGAAGTTCTTTTAGCTAGTTTAAAGAGACTATGATTGATAGTAACAACTTCACCATTATGGGGAAATTTCAAACACTTGTGAATAGGAGAAGCAATATCTTTCATGGAAGATAGCCAAGGATAGCCTAGCTTCACACGAAATTGTTCGGATGATGGAATAATAGCAAAGCTCACATCAAGGGATTTGTTATGGACCTCAATAGGTAATGTAATAGAACCAATTGCAGGAGAAGAAAATGCATCAAATAATTTCACAACCACATCTATTTTGTCATAGATCACTTGATTCAATTGCAAAGTAAAAAGAAATTCTTCAATAATAACATTAACCATGCAAGAAGGATCAATAAGCACCCCACGGCAAGGTGTATTCTTGACTTTTGCAACTATATATAAAGGACCATCAGGTGCCCTGATAGTTTCACTAGAATCAAATGTGATGGAAGGTTCTTTAGGGATTTTTTTCTGCTCTACAAAGTTAATCACATTCAGAGTCATAGACACAAGACCATCAGGTGAGAAAGAGGAATCATTAGTCTCAATCACATTAGAGGTATGAGAAGGTAATGGATCAGTAAAAATCTTAAGATTTTGGTTAGGAAGAGCTACAGATGTGTTGCCTTTATCATTCACTCCTGAAATAGAGATAGTATTATTATCAATCAAATCTTGAATTTTAGCCTTTAAAGCAAAACATTTTTCAGTATCATGCCCAGGTTGACGATGAAATTGACAAAAGGATTTGTTATTAAAATAGGGTGAATTAATCTTTGTAGGATCTATTTTCTTTATAGGAGGGAGAGTAAGCACATTTTGTTCCAATAACTTATTCATAATACTATGCAATGATTCATTCAAAGGAGTAAACTTTCTTTCTTTCTTGAAAAACTTAGAAATAGGAGGCACACCTGATGCTGCATTCACATTGTTGTTGATGATGTTCTCATTAACGAACCCTCTGTTTGGTTTAAACTTCCCAAATGGTTGTTGACTACTATCACCCTTATCACTCAGAGCCATAGGATTTGCTTGTTCCATTTGACTCACAGTCAGTTGATAATTGTGAAGAGTTGCACACAACTGTTGGAAAGAAGTAAACTCAAAAAACAGAAGTTTTTCTCTAATATCTTTTTGTAAATTAGAAATAAAGATTCTTTGAATATCATTGTCAGGTACTGGAAAAGAAATTTGAGCACACAAATGCTTATATCTACCAATGAAATCAGTCACTTTTTCTTTAACACCTTGTTTACAATGCATTAAATCAATCAAAGTAACTTTAGGACTTATATTGTTTTGAAATTGTTGAATAAAAGCATTTGCAAGTTGTTGGAAAGAAGTAATAGAATAGGAAGGCAATGAGCAATACCATTGTAGGGCCTTATCTCTTAATGTTCTAGTAAACAGTTTTGCAAGCAACCTTTGGTCATGAGAAAAATCGGTACATACTGTTTGAAAGGTCTTAACATGTGTTAGAGGATCACCTTTACCATTATAAAGCTCCAACTGTGGGATTTCAACATGTTTAGGTGGGATAGCTCGAACAATGTCAAGAGAAAGTGGGCTTGCAACATCAAATGTGGGCACACTAAACTTAGATTGATTCATAGAGGCAATTTGTTGTTGTAAAGAAGAGATAGTTTGTGCAAGATTGTTAATGGTCGCTTCAGTTGAAGAGTTCATATTAGACATGTTAGATTGTGATGGAGGTATTATGTTATTGAAAGAAGGTATTGATTGAGAGTAAGATGGTGGGACACTATGATGGTTAGTCATAGGAGATGATTGGAACACTACCAAGAGGAATGGAATGGTTGAATGAATTGCCCCCCTGCGTCATGTTCATTTGTGGAGATGTAATAGGGACACTCATTGAAGGAATGAATGAAGAAGTCAGATTGAATGAAGGAAGAGGGTTGATTGAAGAGGAAGGATTGCCCCCATGACTGGTGATCATAGGTGGAATGTTTTGTGTTGAAGTAGTCATCATGTTTGATGTAAAAGTAGGTATACTAGCAATAGAAGTTGTCAAAGGAATAGAATGATTGACTTGAGTAGGAGGTTGTGTATAACCTAAAGTTTTGGCACAACTCTTCATAGGCATCACATTCGAATCCATAATGTGTGCAATACCACGCAAGATATCAATTCCATTCTTATCACTTTGAACCATGCATTTTAGACCCTCAATTAATGAAAGAGCTTGACTATCAGGATACTCATGAGACATCCATTGCTGAAAATCGTCAAATTGGTTATCCAATTTCGCAAGTTGTTCTTCATAAACCTCATGGAGAGCTTCTTCATCATTAAGGGGATTAGAGGAATTACCCGTGTCCTCGTTAAAAAGGCCATTCAAATTAGGTTCCATCTCCTCGGTAATTAAACCTTGGAAAGACTTAATTCTAAGGCTTCATCTAACGAGAATAGTGTAAGTAGGGCTTATTGTTGTAAAACTCATGCACTAGAGAGGGAGAGAAGATTTTGAATTTAGAGGTAGCAAATTTCAATAAAATCAGCCAATCTCCCAGATTTAAGCTGTTAAATGCAATCACGACAATCTCCTGAAATTTCAGAAAAAATGTCAGGGACCATGGCGAACGGAGTGCACACGGTCCTCGCAACTTTTTTCAAAATTTTCAGAGATGAAAGTTATGATGATTTTAAAGCTAAACTAAAAAAATTGAGTGATTTTATGATCTGTAGATAGGCCAAATTAAAGTTGCAATCTCAAAATTGAACCCTACCAAGATTGTTGAAAAATGCAAAATTTGAATTTTGAAAAAGAGAGGGAAACTGAAATTTTGAATTTTATGATTTTAGAGGGAATACTGAAAGCAATGCAAGCTTTAAAATTTAAAAGTTGACTCAATTTCATGCAAAATTCAATTTTGCAAGTGGAAATCAAAGTTGTTGCAATTAAAAATTTAATTTCAAAAGTGACAAACTGCAAAAATTTGAATAAAGCACTGAAATTTTGAATGAATGCCAACACACTTTTCAAATTTAGGACAGTAAGAAACCAATTTTGATACAAAATTTCAATTTCAACAATTTTTGAATAATTAGAAGCCTTAATCCAAGCAATCACTAGACCAACTTTGACTTTAATTTTGAAAGTGTTAGAATTGATGAAATCAGCCAAGATTCTGGATTTTAGCAGAAAAACACAGTAAGATCTAACTCCCGAAATTTCAGAAAAAATGTCGGGGACGATGGCGCTCGGGGTGCACACAGTCCTCGTAACTTTTTTCCAAATTTTCAGGGATGAAAGATATTATGATTTTGTTGCGGAATCTAAAGTTACAGCCGATTTGGAGATGTTTTGATCAGTGAAATTATCGGTCAAAGGTTGAATCAAGAGGGTTTTAAAAATTAGGGTTTTGACACTTAACCACTTAATTTTTAGAATTAAAGCACAAATATGAATTGACAATTTGTAGTAGGAAGGTAGATCTGAAACAAGCATTAACAATTAAACATTTCACAAGCTCAATTACTAAAAAGAAAATTTTAGGGTTTTTATGCAATTAACCTCTAAAATTTGCACAAGATCAAACATGGAAATGTAATTAAGGAAACAAATTTTCAGATCTAACCATGAATAATCAGAAAGGATGTTCACGTCGGGTTCACCAAAATGTAAAGCAGAAAAATATCGAACCCTAGGTGTTCCCCCCCACTCCAAGGAGAGAGAAGGAGGTCACTAGGATTGACGGTTTTCACTTAGGAGAGACTTTACATTCAAAAGAGGGGTTGAAACCCATAAGATCCAATCCAACACAATGCAAGATTGTATTTTGAATGAGTTTCAAGGGTTAAGACAGCAAGGCTACCCTCTTTTGTAAAGAATGTAGATAGAAGGATTGAGCTAGGAATGCATGTAAAGTGAGAAAGATTCACTTATAAACAAAGATAGGAATATGGGATGAAGCTGCGAACCTGGAATTAGCAGTAAAATGTCAAGACGATGTTGTCCTATAAATTTGAGCAAAAGTTGACGGGACGATGGTGCTCGACGTGCACATGGTCCTCCGAAAAATCTGTGAAACAAAGGGGGATCTGTTCGTCTCTGCACAAGGGTTCCAGATCTTCAATTACAACCGTGTACCTGCAACCTACACACAGAAAAGAGAGGATGATTGGGGGGTTAGGGATTAGGGGTTTGCCTTTAGGTCAAACCCCGATTTTGGAATTAACCAAGAAATGAGAATGCTGTAAATGTAAATGTTTGTAATGTAATAAAGTACTGATACCTTGTTGTAAGAATGTTTGTATTCTTACATGCGAAGGTGTAAATGTTGTTGTATGTTGTATGTTGTAAGTGATCTCCTCTTCAATGGTTGAATCCTTGTCTTGAATGCAACACTTAACCTTGAATGGAGACTTAGAATGCTCAATTGCTTGAAGGAATGCTTGAATGCTTGAATGTTTGAATGTTTGCCTAGTGCTTCCGCCTCTTGTATGCATATGTCCTTCCTCTCTTTTTCAAAATGGGAGAGGAAATGTCATTTATATACTTGCCAATTAGGGTTGAAAGACTGATTTTTCTGACCTTGGGCTGACTTAGCAACCTTATTTTCCAATTTGCAAACTTAAAGACCCGAAGCCCCATAAGAGACTGGGCCCAAAATAGGGCCAGGGTCCAGGGCACTGGCACCATGGTCCTGAGGGACCAGGGCACTAGGCGCCACGGTCCTGAAGGACCAGGGCGCTAGGCACCATGGTCCTGAAGGACTAGGGCACTGGGCACCATGGTCCCACCTCAAGGGATAGCAAGGTGCAAGGAGGATTAGGGCAAGGTGCTGAAAAATGTAGTTTTTGATGTCATAAACAAGTTTCGGGGTCTCCATTCAGGTTCAATGTTGCATCACCATCGTGAAGACCCAAATGCAGTCAAAAGTGAAAGTGTCACAATTTTAGGACGCTACACAATGTTTTAGAGATTTGGAGTTTTATGGGTTTGGTCAGATATTACCGTCGCTTTGTTCAGGGATTTTCTTGGATAGGTCACTCGATTACTTCTCTCCAAAGGAAAGGGAAGAAGTTTGTTTGGTTAGAGTAGTGTGAGTCATCTTTTCGTACCTTGAAGGAACTCCTTATCAGTGCTTTGATTTTGGTAGTCCTTGATCCATCTCGAGATTTTATGGTATGCACAGATGCCTCCTTAGAAGGTATAGGTGCAGTGCTTATGTAGGAGGGACGTGTGGTTGCCTATGAGTCTTGCAAACTCAAGGACCACAAGTTGAACTATCCAGTTCATGATTTGGAGTTGGTTGTGGTAGTGCATGCATTTGTTAGATGGTGATGTTTTCTGTTAGGGCATCAGTTTGAGCTACATAGTGATCACCGTAGTTTGCAGTATATCTTCACGTAGCTGAACTTGAATACTCGACAGTGAAGATGGATGGAGTTCCTCTACGAGTATGATTTTGAGATTTGATATATTTAGGGGAAGGACAATGTAGTGGTTGATGCTTTGAGCTGTAGGCGGCATGTAGTTTTAGCATTGTCCCTTGGGGTGGACTTGAGAGAGATAATTCTTGGAGTTCTTCCTCGGGATACTTGGTATCAGGATGCTAGAGTTGTGTTGGAGTCCGGAAGGCCATTGGAGGGTAGGTTTGCTGGTTATACTCTTGAGGTAGATGGTCTTCTTTGTCATCTATGTCAGATCTATGTACCTCCTTTGGAGGGTCTTCGCATTTTGATCATGACTGAGGCCCATCGTGCACCTTATTCAGCACATCCAGGTGTCAAGAAGATGCATGTGGATCTAAAACAGATTTATCATTGGGCCCGCATGAAACGTGACATTGTTGATTTCATCTCAAGATTTTTAGAATACCAATGGGTGAAGGAAGAGCACCAGCACCCAGCAGGGCTTTTATAGCCTAATTTGGTACTGGATTGGAAATGGGACATCATTTCCATGGACTTCATTGTTTGATTGCCTATCTCTTCATCGACATGATTCCATCATGGTCATTATTGATAGGTTGACCAAGGTTGCTCACTTTGTCCCTATTTGAGCTTCCTATACAATAGTAGTAGTGGCACATGTCTTCTTGGACGATGTAGTGAGATTGCATGGGATACCAAGGCAGATCATTTCTGATAGAGATCCTGTCTTTACCTCAGCATTGTGGACCTCACTCCAGCATGCTCTGGGGACACAGTTGAACTTTAGTTTAGCTTATCACCTAGAGACCAATGGTCAAACTGAGTGTGTGAATTAGGTTTTGGAGGACATGCTTCGCATGTATGTTATGGACCAGCAATCACGTTGGGAGGATTATATTTATCTAGTGGATTTTCCTTATAATAATGGATATCATAGCTCCATAGGTATGTCACCTTTCTAGACATTGTATGGTTGTCCTTGTCGTACTCCTTTAAGTTGGGATCAACTGGAGGACAGGGTTCTTATAGGACCAGATATTCTTCGAGAGATGGAGAAATAGGTTGAGTAGATTCATGAGCATTTGGTAGCTGCATAGGATAGGAAAAAGAAGTATGCAAATGCTAATAGGGTAGATTGTCAGTTTTCTGTTGGCGATCGTGTGTTTTTTAGAGTACTTCCACAAAAGAGTCCAATCCATTATGGAAAGGGTTCTAAGTTGGTGCCTCATTTTGTTGGCCCTTTTGAGATCCTTGAGAGGATAGGACCTGTTGCCTACCATCTTTCCTTGCCACTGAGTCTATCCCGCATCCACGATGTCTTTCATGTTTCAGTTTTTTGACCTTATCACCCTGATGTGACACATGTTCTTGATTGGAACCCTTTGCAGGTTGAGGACAGGCAGCTTTCTATGGAGCCCGTGCGAATTCTTTAGCGTTGTGATTTGACCCTCAGGGGTCGTACCATCGACCAGGTAAGGGTCCTATGGGACCCAAATGATGAGACCTCAGTGACTTGGGAGGATGCAGTGAAGATGAGAGAGCTTTATTCTTATCTATTTTAGTCTTCCAAGAGTAAGCCTAGTTTTGGGGGGGAGGATGTAGTACCCCTCCTCGAGTGAGCTAATTAAACTCATATTTCTCTATGGTGTACTTTCAGTGGATAAATTGCTTTATATATTATTCAAACTTATTGACATTAGTTCATGCTTTATCTAGATATGAGATGCATACTTTATTTACAATATTTTAATACTTGTGATTGTAGCATTTATGGATTATTACATGGTACTGACACTTTACTTTATCTATGCGATGTGTCATATATATGCTGCGTGTTTGCAAATGTATTGGATGCAAGGGGACTATTTTCCTTCACTCACTCTAGTGAGACAGGGAACATCATGATTCTCCTTCATCAATGTGTATGTCATGTATTCTATATTTATATATATGCATGTGTGGTTCAATGATGCAGGATATTGCAGGTACAAGTACCAGGTAGGTACGGGGTATCATTTCCACCTGGCTTCACAGGTCTGAGTGTGCCTTATTTGTCCAATGGGAGTGGAGGAGATAGTGGTTGATCCTAATTTGACCCCTGTTACACTCTTGTCAGTGTCGTCAATCAGTTGTCCTTTCTGTGGTTCGGTCTTTGAGTTTTGCTTGGTTGACATTTTTCAGAGTCTTTATTTGGGGTTGCTCTATTTGCGTGAAATTGTGGATTGAGTTATTTATTTAAGTTCATAACGTCATTGCATAGTTAGTATATTTAAACTATGTATTATTATGTGTTTGTAATTATAAATTTAATGAATTAAAGGAAGTAATTAAAGTTGGTTTGCAATTGCATTATTATAAAAATATGATTGTATTTAAATTCAGTAGAATTTAAATTAAATCAATTGCATTTATTGATCTCTAGTTTTAAAAAAAAATAATAATAACTAACAAAGAAGTAAACTATTGCCTTATATTCTTTTTGGAAAAAAGTTAATTAGTTGGCATGAGAAAAGAAAAGAAAAACAAAGAAAAGCAAATTTGATTTTTGCTAGTTCATTCTATTTATGTTTTTGGAAAATTAGGAAAGAAAAAATATTCCTTTATTAATAAGTTTAATATTATGTTTTTGAAATAAGATATTTTCAGCCTAAAAGTTTAGGTTAAATATATTTTATTTTTCATTCCTGTGAAATGCATGGGAAGAGGTGGAGATTTTTGGGAAGATTAAAAAAATTATTTTGGAAGCAAGATTTTGAAGGGAAAGAAATTTACCAGAGGATTGCTGCTAGGAGGAATTAGCTTGGATACCTGGTTGCAGGACTGAACTCATCCAAGTGAATCTTCCAGGAAAGTTTCATAGGTTGGGATCTTTGTCTGGTGTTTTCTTGTTTTCTTGAATTTAAATTAGTTTAGTTGTTTGAATCTCCAACCTGTATGGTAGAGATTCTCATATTATTGATTATTTCCTATATATTTTAGTTTTATGATTGTGAAAATCATAGAGGGTTATGCTAGCAAAATTGTGTCAGATTCACCTTCCTCTGTGCATGAAAGTTTTCTCTGTGTTATGCATATTGTGTTTCCTGGTAGAAGAGATTCAAAAGATTTGGGTAAAGAAAATAGTAGATTATAGAGGTGCATCAATTTTAACCTCTGTGTATTTTGATTTTTGTTGAAATCTCTGTTAAAAGAAAAGAATTAATTTGATTCCCTGTGAAAATTGAATTTTTCTTAATCTTTGTGAAAGTTGGATATTTTTATATTTTTCTCTGTTGAAGAATCTCCTTTTAAAAAAAAAAGTAAAATAAAATAGGTTAAGGGCCTGGTTAAATTTTAATCTACATGTATTCCATCCAGGCATTATTAAAATTTAATTTAAAAAAAATAATAATAGCTGTGTGTTTTATTTGACTCTGTTGTCTCAGAGTATGCACAGAGAAATTAATCTTTGTGAATTCATTTTTTAATGAATTGATTTTTAAAAAAATAAACAAAAAATGGAAAAGGGGGAAGTGGAGCCTGCTACCCCATGGTAGCAATGCTACCGTAAGGTAGCAGTGCTACCCCATGGTAGTGCCTGCTATCGTGAGGTAGCAGTGCTACCCTGTGGTAGCACCTGCTACCGTTTGGTTGCAATGCTACTGTAAGGTAGCACTTGCTACCTTTTGGTAGTAGCAGGGGCAGTGGCTAACAAAATCAAACCACCGCCACATTCCTTAGGTTGCCACCGAAATTTTATTTAGAATATTTTTTTTTTAAATATATAATAAATAATAATAATATAAATATATATATATATATATATATATATTATTTTGGTTATCTGTTTTATTTATTTTTATATATATATTTTGGAAATAGAAATTATAGTAAGATTTAATCTTTACACTTTTTATATTATTATATATATATATATGTGTGTGTGTGTGTGTGTGTGTGTGTGTTTAAATTGGAATTAAATTTAGATTATGGTTATAGTCTAATCAGGTTTAATTGTAAATTAATCATGATCGAATGATTGGGGGGTTAATTTTTAATGTGGTTTTAATTAACCTTATTAGACATGTGACTTCATTGTTTTCCTTATATTAATATAGATGTAATTTCTTTATTTTTGGAAAATCTTTATTGCAAGTATTTTATGCTTTTTGGTTGCTTTAAGAAAAGATTGCCTATTTTAGGATCTTGTGTTAATAGTAATTGCAGTCAAGTTTAAATTTTGTTGCAATTCTGGTGAGTTGTCATTATGTCATATGACGTATACCCCCTTAGTCAAGTGTTGTTGTTTAAACCCTATGGATATGAGCTATTGTGTGTTAAGTTTCCAAATGGTCAATCCTGGTAGTGGTTGTGGATCCTTCACCTGTGTTATGTCAAGATTAGATATGGCTATCAGTTTTGCCATAGAGTTCTCATAAAGAGACCTTTCCTGTTAGTTTCCTAGGAGAGAGAGTGGCTTTTGGGTGGAGGCCGCACCCAAAGAGGATGGTAGGATAAGCCCTTGAATGTTATTTAATAAGTGATAACCTAATAATTGATTAGGGGGTGGGTAGTTATAATGTTAATAAACATATTGTACCTCACACATGGTTGAGTGCTTGTTTAGACTCAAGGTGTTGTGAGAAGGCCTGGAATGGAACACTTACCACCTTGTCCTCATGAAGGCTTGGTAAGGTCCACATGATACATGGATGGAGCCGGGGGTTCAGGAAAGGTTACTAGGATAACCCAGGATGGGGCTCGGGACCTATGGAGACCTACCTAGGGTAACCATCTTAAGCCATGTGATGACACTCTCTCTTTAGGGTCACTAGTGTTTTGTGAGTTGAGTCACTTGAGTTCTACGGAGTCATGTGTATTGTTGTACTTGTCTTATTGCTTGCTTGAGGGTCTTCTACTATCTCCTAGCATGGTGGGGTGGTTCCATTATGGGATCACATGGTCAGGTGGTAGTCCCACTTCCCATCAGATATCTTTGTTGTTACCTTCTTGCGAGGATTGACTTCACTAGTGGTTCTTGGTTCATGACTCTTGTTCCAGCTCATGTTTGAGATTATTGTACAGTTGTGACCATGTGGTCATTGTATTATTAAACTTTGTAACCTTGGCATTGTAACCTATGTACTTAATTTGTTCTATTGAAGCCATGTAATTTATAGATTGTTGTAATTTGAAATTCAATGGAATGTATGTTATTTTAGTTATCCTTCATCATATGTGTAAATGAATCATTGGAAGTAAATTTATTATAACTCTTTAAACCTATCTATTTGGAATCGGTTTTTGAGTTTGAGTTAATTAATCATAATTGATTTTCCTTAATTTAGATGCATAATTGGATTAACATTGTGATGTAGTTTTAATTCGAAGTAATCTTCATTGGTAACCCTTTAGGATGTCAATGATAGACTTCCGCTTGTGTTTCATTTCGTACAATGTTTTATTTATTGCACTTAACCTTAAAAAAAAAATTGTTGTAGCCTTTAGTTGCCTTGTAGTGTGGTTTTCCTTTAGGGTTTCTGGCGGGGCATTACATTATGCACTAGAGTGATAGAGAGGGCATGTTTGGGATGTTGGTGTAGTAGAAGAGTGATGGGTTGTGATATGGTCCAAGTTAATCATGGAGAAGGCAAGGCTGAGCAAATTCAGATAGAGGAGAATGGCCTGATTGAAGATGGAGTTTGTGGAAGTTTGATGACATGGTGTCATCAAGAGTGTTTACCAGTATGTATGTCCACCGGTAAGATGGACAAGATGTAGATGCAGAAGACTTCCCCACTTTTTAGAAACATGTGCATTCTTTGGATAGACATGTTTGATGACCATTTTAGGAATTCCACGGTCAGCTCACCAAAGTGTAGACATGAGGAGTGAATCAGTAGAATGTGAGATATCGACAGAGCTAGTAAACTGATAGTAGAGAAGAACCAGTTGAGTGATTGGTCGGTGATTCAATCCATACTGACATAGTTGTTCAAAGGAGGATGCAAAAATGGAAGCCACATGGAGATGAAGTGGCAAGCTTGTAGAGGTCGATTGGAGTGTCGTGTAGAGATAGGTGTTTCTACAGGTATGCTTTAATTTGGATCTCATGATTTGGGGATCGGATTAGAGGAGTGTGGCTCGAGGAAGAATGAATGACAGAGAAAAATCAAGGAGTTGTTGGCACCTAGATCAAATCAAGAAGATAATATTGTGAGAATACCTTGAGATGGAAACAAAAGAATCATTAATTGTGTTTTGACAAAGGTAGGTTGAGATACATGACCGTGTTTTCTATATTTGGAAAACGTGTATTGGAAGGCACAAAAATGGTGGTGATGAGAAAACAACTATCTGGGCAAGCGGATTAGATAGGATCTGATTGGATTTAGTTTGCCTCAAGGTGAATGAGGAAACCCTAACCACTTGGAATTTGAATAGGTTTTTGGTGGGAAAACCAGGCTATAAATATGTCGGCCAAAGATATTGTTAAGTGTCACAAAATAGAAGAAGAGTGTGCTGTTGTGAAGTGATTGAGTGTTACTTCTACATGTGAGAGCAAATCAGTCAAGTACTCAACAAGTATTTGAGAAGAGAGTGAGAGTGAGGGAGAATCGGGTTGAAGTCTCTAACCAATAGCAGTACAGAAACAATAGTGTCCATACCAGCAAAGTAGAAGTGAAGGAAGGTGCAAAGAAGGTAGACATAGAACTAATAGAGTTTCGTACTGGTAAAGAGAAGAGCAGTGAGGAAGAGGTCCAATAGAGCAGAACAAAGGAAAGGTGAAACAGTAGAGTTTACCTGTATTACAACAACAAAGAGAGAGGTGTACCGGTGTAGTAGAGAAGGTGTCTCACTGTTAGAGTAAGGTATATGAAATGGTTACAAGATTCACTTGTAACAGTATGACTACTTTTGTATTGGATGTTATCATTGTGATCACTGAGTTGTAGCTCGATGTAGGGGTTGTAGCTCCTTTGGGTTGTAGCCCATAAATATATTAGGGGTTGGTGCTCCTTGGATTGGTGTCCTAAATCAGGGGTTGTAGCTCCTTAGGTTGTAGCCCTAAACATTGTAATAGATTTTACTGTGAGGGTGGATTGGAGCAGTAGGCTCCAATAGCATTTCTCACTGAGGTTTTTCCCATCTTGGGTTTTCCTTGTACATCCTGGTGTTATGTGATGTCCCTTTGTGTGTTTTCATTTGTGTTGGTCTCCCCACTAACCGGTAAGTCTATTCTGAGTTAGATCTAATAACTAGTATGCACACATAGGATAGTTTAAGGGAAAAGTTTGAGAACCATTAATTCACCCCGCTCTCAGTGGTGCATTGTGTCTAACACAACCAACAGTTGATATTGCATTGTAATTTGATGTAATGATCTATATATTGATCTAAAATGATCAGATATGATTTCTATTGTAATTTCATGATGTAACTAGGGTTTAGTGGTTGACCTAGTTGTGATGGCTATTTAGGTTGACACAGTTGATGATTATTGTGTTGGTAGCCTTAAGAGAATGTATTGAGCCATCCAAGTGAAGAATGTGTTCTACTTGAGAGTTGTAGAAGTGGAGTATAGGGTAAGTTCAAGGTAATGGGTCACAAATTGGTGGAAGTCCAAGCTTTTGAAAATGCACTCTTAGAAACGAGGGCCCATTTTCAAAAAATGGGGGCTTGTTTTTGCTTCAGGGCCTCGAGGAAAAAATTAATGGGGGCCTGAGGTGAAACTAAATGGGGCCCCATTTTGATCTCAAATGGGAGCCCGCTTGAAAACGAAATGGGGTCTCGTTTTTAAAAAACAGGCCCCCATTTTTAAATCTGATTTTACCCATTTTTTTTTGGACGCATTTTATTATTTTTGGACAATAATGGTAATTTTAGGAATGGCCCCTCGTTTCATAAATGGGCCCCCGTTTTGAAAATGGGGACCCATTCTATGGAAGTTGATTCCACAACCCACCACTTGCCTCGAGATTAGGTCTGAGATAGGCCTGGGATGGCCACACCTGAGACATGGACCTGCAAATTCAAATCTCCAAGAACGAAAGCACAAATATGAACTTCTAAAATATTTTACATGCCTCTAATTATAGAATTTTACACGAAATTAAAACCCATTTTAGATTATACTGTCTAGATTCTAAATATGGAAAAAATTTAAAAAATTGAAATATTAACTATTTTTCATTTAATTTATACTAAATCGGGTCCATAAACTTGAAATATTAACTAATTTTGTTAATTTAATAACTTTTTTATTTTAATGAATTTTGAAAAAAAATTATATGTCATCAATCTATACAAATTTCTTTTCTATTTAAAAAAATAAAAATAAAAAATGTTAAGTTTACGTCAAATTATATGGGTCGTACACTTCAAACTTTTAAAAAGATAATTATGGTCATTAAAAACTTAATTAAAAAAATATTTAAAAAAATATACAAAAAATATGCTCATCAATCTTTAGTGTGTTAGAAATCATTTCCCAAAATGGTTTGAGAAAATAATTTTAATTTTGTCAAAAAGTGTGGGTCATACACATGCATGGTATGGTCCTGAAACAACCATTTTTAAACATAGTTTATAGAATGCCATTCAAAAAGTTATTTTTTATTATGTGGATATTAAAACAAATTACATATTTGGAAAGTTGACTCAGAGGGCTATCTTTTATATTACTGACTCTTTCCAAGATTGAATCTCCAAGTGTTTCAAAATTTAAGCTCAAATGAGACAAAACCTAAAAAATTGGGGAAAACACTTCCACTTTTTGGCCAAAATATGGACTCATCTTCTTGCACTGACCCTATAACTAGATCTGATTTAGCAAGAGGAGGAGTGCAAGTAACATATCATTCTTTTATTGTTGTTCCCTAACAGTTGCAGTAGGTTAAATCCCTTAACTAAGTAGGTCCTAACTGACCTTAAACATTTGTCCCCTAACAAGGAAGCTCTCAGAATAGTGGTAAATCCTCTTACGAGGTTGATCCTAATAGGTCATCAAGCTCCTAACTGGGCTGCTAGGTAAATCCCTTAACTAGGTGGTTCCTTATAGGGTCTGCTCCTAACGGGGTGTATTGTAAGGTCCTAATAGGGCGTACTTCAAAAGAGCACAAATATTTGTGGGTACCAACTCCCACCGTGGTTTTTCCCATTTGGGTTTCCACATCAAAAAATATGGTGTTCATGTGTGGAATAATTTTCATGTGATGTTCTTGTTAATGTTTCATTTCATGAATTATTTCTGATTATTGGTTATGACAATCTATATCAGTTTATCAGAGATTTGAAAGTGGTCACTGGTATTGTTATTGAATTGACAGATGAGGCATTCTGATTTGATAATAAGTTGGTATGAGTATTTGTTGATCAGATATTGAATTGATGAATACTTTGATTAATGAGTTTGCATAAGAGGCAAAGTAGTGTTTTGATCTGATAAGAGAATAGGTTTTTGAGTTGAATGATTTCAGATCTATTACAAGTTTGATTTTGGAGTGAAGTTATAAATTTATGTTAGTATTGATTCACCCCCCCTCTCAGTACTAACCGGATCCTTATTGTATTAACATCTAATACCATGTTTCTCATAGAAATTATCAAATTCATGAGAAATAAATTCACCTCCTTTATTAGATCTCAAGCAATTAGATCTCCTATCTGCTTCATTCTCAACTCTATCTTTGAATATCTTAATTTTTTCTAATGCTTCTAACTTCTCTCTTACAAATGCAACCCAATTCATTCTATAATGATCATTAATTAAGAGCATGAAATATCTCACTTGTAAACTCCTTGTTCTGGTTGGACCACAAAGGTTTGTGTATATCAAGTCCAATAATCCAATAGAAGATTGTTCCTTTCCTCTAAACATTCCTCTTGTCTGCTTTCGTACTTGGCATTATTTGCAAATGTTGTTATCCGGTTTAGTCAATTGTGGTAAATCTCTCATAGCTTTTATCATACTAATCTCACCAAATTTTCAAAATTGATATGACACATTGTAGTATCCTAAAACGTGCCTAGTGCATTTATGACACTTACGCATGATTCCTAGTGCATTTATGATGAATCCATGATCAAAATTATGTTATTTTAGCATCATGGGCTCAAAAGATGAAGACCCTTGAAATGCTTTGAAAACCCCTTTGAGCCTACCTTTTGATGGATGTCAGCATGATGCAGGGACTTCCATGCACCACACTAATGTCCCAAAAAGCTGATCGAATCTTGAATCTGGCAGAGAGTCAGACGCTAACTGATGCGTGTCTTTTGGCTTGCATTTCTCCTTAATGACTCTCCACACCCCTTTCCAGTTTAAGAGGCCTTCCTAGCTCATTTTGAAGGGTTCCCAATCTTGGGTTCTTGGTTTTTGGCACTCACTGTTCTCTTGATATCTTGTTCTCTTCATGCTTTTGGACATACATTCTACCAATATCAAATTACAACCATCTTGTGGTGACTTCTTACCAACAAAGCAATCAAGTGGGATTCGGCACACTCATGATTCCAAATATGAGGGGTTTGGCTTCATGCTCTCTCTCTCTCTCTCTCTCTCTCTCTCTCTCTCTCTCTCTCTCTCTCACCAATCTCTTTTACATGCAATGAGTACTTTGCATTGTTAAATATTTTATTTCCAATATTCCAATATTTATTACATTCAATAGGAGTTAGCTTCTTGTAAACAAAGTTTAGTTCCATTTCCATTTACTTTCCAATTTACCAAGTTCCAATTTATTTTTCCAATCTATCTATTTGGCTATCCATGGCGGTGGAAACACCTAAATGGGGGTCTAACTAAGGTAGGCCCATATACAACCCCAACAATTTTCCCCGTCTCAATGTGTGCAAGTGACGAACAAATTTCGTGTTCAAAGAACTACACACAAACCTATTTCTGGGACTATCTCTGTCTATAGGCTATACAAACTATAGCACACCACGCTAGTATCTTTGCCCTGCTCTATCATCAAGAACCCGAGAGCTCCCTGGTTGGAAGGTATAACCTATTTCTAGTGTTGTATCATTCTATAAATTCAGTTTTTTGTGTATTTATTGTTTTTTCATTATATTTTTGTTATTTATCTCTTGCAAGTGTAGTGAGTATAGTTGTTTGTTCTCCCCTAGGTCATCTTAGTGCATGTTCGAAGAGGTAGCAGCGGATAGGTTTGCCTTCTAAGATTTATCATCTTGGAGGGGGCAAATCTCCTCCCCTACATTTTGGTGAACCTAACATGAATGGCTAATGTTGATTTTTTTTCCTTTTAGAGTTCAATTCCTTTGATAAGGCATTCTCAAAGGATGATTTTGATATGTTGGATGAAGTCTTGGATGACTTCCTTGAAGCACCCTCTCTTAAAAGAGATGTAAAGGGTGAATCATCCTCTATGACGTCCTCATACAAGAACAAAGAGTCTATGAATGTCATTATTGTCTCTATGGCCCCACAAAGGCCTAAGAGACCTTACATCTATGTGACAACAACAAGTCCTTCTCCTAAGAGGGTTAAGTCCATTAATGGAAAACCTTTCATAGGGGGAGCTTCTGATTTATATACAAGATTCATGCAATACAAGCAACCATCTTATAATACTATTGCTCATACATATAACACTTGGAATAATAAACAAGTTCCTGGACCACCTCGAACTTATCTACCTCCTTCCCAACCTATCCTTCCTAAGGCACCTTTGTCGGTGGACAAGTGACCAAGTGATTAGGATCTTATCGAGAAACTTAAGGTTGCTCCAACTAAGATCTCACTTTGGGATTTGCTTCAAACTGCCACGATGTATCAAGGTATGCTACAGGAAGCTTTGCAAAAGATTTTTTGACCTTCCTCTATGAGTCTGATTGATGTGAATGCACTAATGGATCATATTTATGTGGATTCGCTGAATATTAACTTTTATTCGCATGAACTCCCACCTCTCGAAGTGATGAATTTAGCAGATCCATTAATGATCATTGTTCATGTGAATGGCATTGGTATTAGATGAATGCTTGTTGATACAAGTTTGACACTGAATTTTTGTGATTTAGACTTGTTACAAAAGATCAAGGTGGACCCAAATTCTTTGGCAGCCTCCTCCTTGTTCATTTGAGGTTTCTATAATAGTGGTAAGATCATTGTGGGGACTATCATACTATCCTTGAAGGTTGGACCAGAGTATTCTAACCCTTGTGCACATTATGCTAGGCCCTTTATCATATAATATTCTTTTAGGAAGACCATGGTTGCATTCTTTGGGAGCCGTTTCATCTACACATCATGGATCCATGAAGTTTTTGGCTAATAATCAGGTTGTCATAGTTAAGGCTAATCCTGAGGCTATGCAGTTATGACAAATAGCCACAATCGGTCAAGCTTCTATTACACCTTCAATTCAAAATTATGTACCTAGTTTATCTTCTTCAATTATAACTTATGCTTCTATCTCATCCCCTAAAAAGGAGGAGCACAAGAAAGAATAAGCTACTAAGGAAGTTGTTAAAAAGGAGAGATCACCTGGGAAGCAAGACTCTTCGAAAGAAAAATCCCTAGAGGTAGGTACTCCTAAGGTGAAAATGTCAGAGTCTTCCTTAGTTAAATCACCTTCTCCATCTAAAGTGAATGCATGCTCAAGTGATTATTGGGGTTCTTTGGATTTTATCGACTCTCATGTTGGTGAGTACAAATTAGATCCCGTCCACTTAAGTTTTCCTAAAATGTCATTCGCCTCAGCTATGAAAGATGATTATGCATCTATAAATCTAGGTGATACTTATGTTAGACAGTTCAAATAACCGGAGGACAACTAAGTGGGGGTGGGGGTGAATTAGTTGTCAATAGATTAATAAACTTTAAGAATTCAAAACTTTATTACCATAACACATAAGCTCAATATCAGAATGCATAAACTAAATACCAAAATAGAAGATATAAAAATTAAGTATAAGTAACAATTACAAACTAGTTACCATCCATCCATAACACATGACACCAAGATTTGTAAGTGGAAAACCTGGTAAAGGGAAAAACCACGGTGGAAAGCCTACCCACAATCAAATAATACTTTTGTAGTAATTATGTGATTACAAATTGAGGGTCCTGCACTTGCATGAAGGCCAACCACCTAGAGCACACTGCTCATCACAAAAGGGGAGCCTCACTGAGTACATAAGAAATCCATACTACAATCCAGAAGGAAGAATGAACTGCAATAATAGCATCTTCTATGCCTAAGTATTGTTTTAGTTAAGCTCAGTGCTAGAGGATTAAATCCTCTTACATAAACCCAACTCGATCACCTATGATCGACCAAAACCTTTGCATAAAATGCTTATTACATTATTCACTCCCTACATATTTTCTACAATGAGATCTTACATATATTTATACAAACCCTAGACCTAAACAATTAGGTTGGCCACCCAAATGACAATTTAATAGATCCATTACATAATCTTGAAATAAAATCATGAAGCATGTTGTCCTAAGGCCAAACAAATATCATCCAACTAATAAAACATCCGAAAAGCACATCGGAAAGATTCAACAACACATTTCATGAAACCGGTCCATAACCTAGATAGTATTGGACCTAAATTAGATCCACACATGCCAAAGAAATTACTCCAATTAGTCAAGGAATGAACACAATCATCATCAACATCCTGAATCCCTTCTAGAAACTGCACCAACACCACTTATGCATTATATCAAATAATCTTTAATAAAGTTCTGCTGGTGAAACCCTTACCAGACCTAAAAAGTAGGCTTACTAGAATAGAAGATAGCTTCCAGTAATCAAATCAATATCAACTGATTAAGGCATACTTTAGAAGCATATGAAACATTCATACAAACTTATTCCATCATTTAGATCATACTAGAAGCAATCAACCGATAATGTATTCAATCCAATCCTTCTATCAGATGCTAGTAAACAGGCATATCAGCTAGTTTTGACATCAATGACAAAACATCAATGCAACACGTAATCAATTCCTTCATATCTCCAACAATCTCCCCCTTTGGAATTTATGGAAACACTAGATGTGAAAAAAATCCAAGTGTCAATAAATGCCAACAATCTCCCCTAAAGGATGTATTAATGAGGCTCTGAATCACTTCTAAATAAAAGGACCAAAAAACTACCAAAGAAAACCACCAAACTCCCCTTGAGCAGTGAAATCAATCTAAAAAGCATTATATATCTCTCCCCCTTTGATAGATAGTTCAAATAACTAGAGGACAAATGAGAGGGGGGGTGAATAAGTTGTCAATAGATTACAAAACTTTAAGCATTCAAAACTTTATTACTGGAACACACAAGCTCAATACCAAAATGCATAAACCAAATACTAGAATATAAGATATAAAAATTAAGTAGAAGTAACAATTACAAACTAGTTACCATCCATCCATAACACATGACACCAAGATTTGTATGCGGAAAAACTGGTAAAGGGAAAAACCATGGTGGAAATCCTACCCACAGTCAGATAATACTTATGCAGGAAGTATGTGATTACAAATTGAGGGGCCTGCACTTGTAGGAAGGCCAACCGCCTAGAGCACACTACTCATCATAAAAGGGGAGCCTCATTGACTATACAAGAAATCCAGACTACAATCTGGAAGCAAGAATGAACTGCAATAATAACATCTTCTATGCCTAAATATAGTTCCAATTCAGCTCAAACTAGAGGATTAAATCCTCTTACATAAACCCAACTTGATAACCTATGATTGACAAAAACCTCTACATAAAATTATTATTACATTATTCACTCCTTACATATTTTCTACAATGAGATCTTACATATATTTATAAAAACTCTAGACCTAAACAATTAGGTCGGCCACCCAAATGATAATTCAATAGATCCATTACATAATCTTGAAATAAAATCATAAAGCATCTCGGCCTAAGGCCAAACAAATATCATCCAACTAATAAAATATCCCGGAAGCACAATAAGAGAGATTCAACAACACGTTTCATGAAACTGGTCCATAACCTAGATAGTACTTGACCTAAATTAGATCCACACATGCCAAAGAAATGACTCCAATCAGCATCCTGAATCCCTTCTAGAAGCCACACCAACAATCACAATCACAATCACTTATGCATTATATCAAAGAATCTTCAATAAAGTTCTATCGGTGAAACCCTTCCTAGACCTAAAAGAAAGCTTACTAGAACATAAGATAGCATCTGGTAATCAAATCAATACCAACTAATTAATACATACTTCAGAAGCATATGAAACATTCATACAAACTTATTGCATCATTCAGATTATACCGGAAGCAATCAATTGATAATTTATTCAATCCAATCCTTCTACCGAAAGTCGATAAAAAGGCATATTAGCTAGTGTTGACATTAATGACAAAACATCAATGCAACACATAATCAATTCCTTTAAATTGCCAACAACTTATCATGTTGATCATCTCTTCTATACACTACAATCATTCAAGGAATTATAAATATCTATGGTCCTGAATACAAGCCAGTGTCTCGGATTGGGTATAACGAAAAGGGTTGTGGACCTAATGAACAAGGTATTCAGATTCCTTTGGATCCTAAACCTCATCACCACAACACCAAACTAGGATACTGACATACGGGTCAAAAGGCGAAACCATGGTTAACTGTTAACATGATTTCAGCCAATCCCCCTTCTTTAAGGCTTGTTCATCCATAACTCATTGACACTGGTGTATAATCTAGTGAGGTTGCCTTGGATCTTTTCCCTTTGGAATAATCCTTGAAGGAATTTTTGAGTGCATACAATGGGCTGCTCTCTTATCATCATAAGAATTGATTGTCATATTGCTTGAATACACAGTCATACTTTGGGGAATCCATTTTGCAGGGAGCGTCTTTATCTCACAATGAAGTACAAATGTCTATACCTCATCCAAAAGACCATAGTGTGCTCCTTAGTGGAGAAACTATTGGTGTTATCATGAGTGATAAGACTCCTGACAAAATCATAAAAGTGGGAAAATTCTTATCCCTCAAAGAATTCAAACAATATTATGACTTGCTACATCAATTCCCTGACATCTTGGCTTGGTCTTATGAAGAGATTCCTGACATTTGATGAATCCATTGTGGTACACAACATTGTGCTTAGTCCTAATGCTAAGCCAATGAAGCAAAATATTCTAAAGATGAATCCTAAGGTGGCTTTATCAGTCAAGGCTGAGATAGAGAAGCTCCTAAAAGCTAGCTTTATTTTCCCCATTGACTATTCACCTTGGATCTCGAACATTGTCTCGGTAAGAAATGTTGGTATTTGATTGAAGATTGCATTGATGAACTATTGTGTTGTCATTGATTTCAATTGTAATCAGTAATGATGTTGTTATCCAACTGGTAGTTGAGCAAGTGAAGGAAACTGGTATTACTTTAGAAGTAGTAAGATTAATCGTCAACCCTACATGTTGATGTGCCAAACCCTAACTGATGGATCTTGGTGAATCGATTGTATGGATTCATGATCAAATGGTGATCGGTAATGATTATGCCATGTATGCATGTTGTATGTGATAAGTTTCAAAGTGGTTTTTGGGGCGTAGAGATAACTATTTTATCTTGGGAATGAGCAAGTGCATAGCATGAAGAGGAAACCATGTGATGAGTTATAGGAATCGATGAAGCAGTGATCAAGGAGTAGTCGAGGTTGTCTTGTATAATGTGCAATGATTTCTATGTAATCTAACGGTCATACTTAAACCGATTTGTTTGTAATCTCTATGAGATATTTGGTTTGTGATGTGTTACCGACCTATTGTTTTGCTTATAAGGTCGATGAGTTGTTTTGTTGTAGTGTTGACAATTTTGGTTAAGTGTCAGTGTGATTTATTGCTAAACCAGAAGGAGTATCTACAGTATGTGTGAAGGCAGATAGGAGCATGAAAAGGATCTGATCAAGAAGAGTAGTGCCATTTACCAGATCAACAAACCCCTTTTGTTCTCTAACAATTACAATAGTTAAATCCCTTAACCAGGTAAGCTTTAACATGCTTAGTGCTATCAAAATTCTCTAACCACATGATCCATTAGCTTGTATTTTAAATCCTTTATCGAGGTTACTCCTAACAGGGTATTTCTTGTTAGAGTTATCTTGTATTAGCTAGTAATTATTTATTTAATTATTAGTCTATTAAACTCTATGCTTAAGCTAAACTTAGGCATTTAATAAATATTGTAGGTATTTAATAATTATTCTAATTATTAAATACACATTATCCCTTTAGGGTTTCTTTAGGGTTTCTATTATCCTTTTATAAGGATTGTATTGTACTTATTCAAAAAAATTGATTCCCTTTCTGAATGATAATCTTCTTCTTTAGAGAATTTATGCTTTTTTGCTTTATGTGCCTCCATTATTCTCTTGTGATAGGTATTTGCATGCAGGTGTTCTTGGGATCTCTGAAGTTTTTTTGTTTTTTTGTTTTACCCTTTTTATGCCCTAAAAGAGGGGTTTTTTCTTTTGGCCATAACTTGGTCGTATGGAGGTGCTTTTTCAAAAACTTTATATCGTCAGAAAGCTCTTTTAGAGCTCTCTTAAGATCTGGAGGTTTTATCTTCTTATTTTTCTTTTGTCATGGTGTTTTTTGCTGTCAAAGTTAGAAGTTCTTTTTTCCAGTCTTATTATCATTGTAGCATTGTATTTATGCAAACACACTGAGATAAAGTACTATCATGCATTGTTTACTTGGGATCTTGCACATCTTGTGCCTTATTGTACATGCACTACTTATAAAGTGCCATGAGGGGTTGGTGTTTGCCTTTTGTTTTTCATCTACCTTTGTCACGTGAGTGTTCCTTCCACAACATTAGCCTCATGATGTGTGTCAAGTGAGTGTTCCTTCCACGACACTATGTACTTTCTCTACACCTTCGATGTTCCTGGTTCTTCATCATGCATTTCTTGTAGGTTGTTCTTTTTAGTGTACCTTTCCCTCTCCCTTTTTAGCATTATGGGGAGGTTTGTCCTATTGGTTCTAATGCTTCCTTGGGTCGATTGATCAGCTCTTCAGGCTTTGGTGTCTCATGCCATCTGTATCTTTGAGTTTAGTTGTTTGCCTTTGTTTGCCATCTTATTCGAGTAGTGTTATTTGAGGGCACTCATGCAGATTACAGTCTTCTCTACCTGGTCATGTTCTATTTCAGTGGAGGTTCTTCAGATCAATAGTTACTCTTCGATAGTGTTTGCAGCTATTTCTTGCTTCAGTGGTGTTCTTCTTGCTTTTCCTTCTCTTTTTGGAGTAGAGTTTTTTCCCACATGGTTTTCTCTATTTCTCTAGTTCATAGAGATTTGGTTGTGATTGGGTACCTCATCAGGCCTTGTTTTCGGGACCCAAATTTGCCTTCATCATGTAGTTGCATTTTTTGCTTCATGCATTTAGTTTTTTAGCTACTCCCTAAGTTCATCTTAAGGGGGGGGTGTTAGAGTTATCTTGTATTAGCTAATAATTATTTATTTTATTATTAGTGTATTAAACTCTACGCTTAAGCTAAACTTAGGCATTTAATAAATATTGTAGGTATTTAATAATTATTCTAATAATTAAATACATATTATCCCTTTAGGGTTTCTTTAGGGTTTCTATCATCCTTTTATAAGGATTGTATTGTACTTATTCAAAAAAATTGATTCCCTTTCTGAATGATAATCTTCTTCTTCACAACATTTATGCTTTTTTGCTTTATGTGCCTCCATTCTTCTCTTGTGACAGGTATTTGCCTGCAGGTGTTCTTGGGATCTCTAAAGTTGTATTTCCTCAACTTCTTCATTTCTTCTAACAGGGCATTATAGTCAATCCCTTAATCGAGTGGTCCCTAACAGGATCTGTTCCTAACAGGACATTTTGTAAAGCTTTAACAGGCTTGGCTCCTAATAGGGCGAACTTTAGAAGAGTTCAAAATAATTGTGGGTATTCATCCCCACCATGGTTTTTCCCATTTGGGTTTCCATGTCAAAAATCATTGTGTCAAGTGGTGAATGGTTTTTGTGGTAATGTTTTGATATGGTTAATTTTATTAACTATTAAATCCACTTAGTCATCCTAAGATGACTGATAGAAATCTGAAATGTTCTTTTACTATTTTTAGTAAAATATTTTGATGGTTTGGTTAAATAGTTTTGGAGTTTCAGATCTGTTATACTATTTTTTTTTATGCTGATCAACTGGTAAACTATCAATGCTATTGCAGTTTATTATTCTATGTTTAAACCAGTTTGTTTAGTGATTGACTTGTGAGATTGTTTTTGAGTTTGGTGAAAGTTAAGTTAGTTTTCTATCTACTGATTCACCTGCCCCCCTCTCAGTAGTTGTCTGGATCCTTATTGATTCATCATATCATCAATTGGTATTAGAGCATTTCAGGTCCTCTAGTGTCTAAGCCTAATAGCTTGAGGTAAATATCTAGAAGAACATGATGAAGAAAGAAGGACCAAAGTTTAATAGGGAAAACTATAGAATATGGAGTGATAGGATGAAAATCTATATCAAGAGTCTAGGAAGTCAATATTGGGAACATGTTGTTACAAAATATACTGCACCTAGTGGGATTCTGTCTAATGATAAAAAGAAAGAGCAACTCGAGAATAATCAAGCATTGGAGGCCATTATCAGTTCTTTGTCTAATTTGGATTATGTTGATGTCCATGGTGTGGAGACTTCTTGTGATGTGTGGAAGAAACTTGTATCTATAGCCATGATGAGCATGTGAAGATTGCAAAGAAGAGAGTCTGAGAGGTAAATTTGATGACATGCAGATGGCTGAAGGTGAGAATATTAAACAGTATGGTCAGAGGATCAAGGAGATATTTAGTGAGATCAAGAGTGTTGGTGGTAAAGTGGAGGATTTCATAGTGGTTAGTAAGGTGTTGAGAACCCTTCTACCGATCTATGCTATCTAAGTTGCAGCCATTCAGGAGCTAAAGTCTATTGATAAAACAAAGGTAACTCTTCACTCCATCATTGGTAAACTTACTACATTTGAATTAAATGGTTATGATGGTAGTGCTCAGAAATCTGAATCTGCATTTAGAGATTTAGTTTCTAACCCACCTGTGAGGAAAAGTAGAGAAGCCAATCACAGTTATGAGTCTAGATCCAACAAAGAAGTTGATGATGAAGATAGTCTAATTGATCTTGAAGCATTGTTGGCCAAGCGACTACCCAGAGGTACTGGTAAGTATAGAGGTAAATTACCTTTGAAGTGTTTTTCATGTAACTGGATAGGGCATATTGCTACTAACTCTCCTAATGGTGACAATGAGCATAAATGTTAGAAGTGTTAGGATTCCCACAGATACTGAGAGGGGGGGTGAATTAGTATCTAACCAGTATTTAGAATTTATTAACTTAAAACATGTAGAGCATATTATAACAGTGTACCGGTATGCAAGAAATAATGCAATAAACAAAAATGAAAGTAACCACATAAGAAACACACCATAACACAATATTTTAATGAGGAAACTTGGTGTGGGAAAAACCTCGGTGGGATTTGTGACCCACAATATTCACTTACTAGCCAATACGAGAATATTACTTACAAGAGGGGCCTGCACATGCAGGAAGGTCAATTGCCTAGAGCTCACTACTCAATGGAAAGTCTCACTGACTTACAATGTGGATTATACAAATCCAATGTTTTGTACTGCTTTACAATAGCATCTATAATGCCAGATTCAGTACTGGTTTCTGCTCTGCTTCTTTACATAAACCCTTAACCTATATTTCGCATAATAGGTCTGCCTAATTATTTTTCCTTCATTGTTCCTTATATTTCAAATGTCCTACAATGATTTTTTATATATATAAGTCATTTTACAATGATATCAAGTTGGCTTACAAATTTTTTACAATAATAAACAAAATATAATATATCAAAAATTTTGTCGGCCTCTGTGCCGATGCCGGTAGTTTGAGTACCAGTGTAGAGTGTGATCTACTGATGCCAGTGTAATGCCTTGACAATGACATAGGATTGTAAGGTTGCCATCAATGACAAAACCTTCAATCACTTTCAATGTCTCATTAGAGTGTTCTTATGCCAACAATCTCCCCCTTTGGCATTGATGGCAACGCTCATGAGAAAATTCAAAAGAGTATCCAAAACTATGAAATCCAAAAATATGTTACCAAAAATGTGTGCTCCCCTTGAGCATATGATTCCTGTGATATTGGATTTTCTCCTACCACTACTCCCCCTTTGGCATCAATGACAAAGGTTGTCAAGATGTCAATACAGTTGTAGTCTCAACCTTGTACCTATGTGATCACAATTTGGAATAGATCTACCAAAATTGAGTTTATACTCTCCATAAATTTTTTACTATCTCTTATTGCTGTCTCGGTTCTTTGAACTGTACCGGTGAGGTGCTGCATATGCTCTGCCGGTGTTCTCTATCCTTGTACAAGTGCCTCAGATATTTCCTTCCGCATGAATGCTAGATAGTCCAATCTTAGACTCAGTCTTAGTCTCAAACTTTTTGCCTTATCCACTATTCTCTCCTTTTCTCTTCCCAACTTAAGTAACTCATCCTCAAAATTTGTTATCTTCTATTCAAAAAATGATAGTGTATCCAGTGAGTTAACAAAATTGTCTGCAAGTTTATTTATTTCATCCTGTACCTTGCTTATTTGCTTATCTATATTAGTTGTCAGTAGGTTTGTCTTGCATATGTCTTTATACAAAGTTTTGAACTCTTTCAGTAAGATGCATAGTTCTAGTAGAAGTGTGTCAAATTCCCTTGTACACTTCTTTATCTGATCTTCAAAGATTTTTTGCTTTTCAAGTTCCATCTTATCCTTTAATGCCTCTTCCTTTACTTGCTCAATTGTCACTGTGTTCTCAGTGATGTACTTGGACAAAATGTCAATTTGACTTGAAGAATATTTATTGTCTATATTATAGTTAGGAGGTAGCCTCTTCAAAATTGGGATTGTGTCATCTATAGCTTTATAGGCTTGTGAGCTACAATCTATTATCCTTTTGATTGAATCTAAAAGTACTTCTGTTACATTAGTTGATTTATAGCCTGCTGATGAGGAACCAATATTCTAAATACTGCCAGTGGAGGAAGTGACCAAGCTTGTTGTGACCTCTGGTAGGTCTGTTTGTGTTTGCATTTCCTTAAGTAATGGTTTTTGTACTTCTGTTGTTGTCAGTTGCACCATTTTCTCATGAATCTATTCTTGTACCTATTTCGGAACCTATTGCTCTTCTTGTTTCTTTGTTTGTTGCTCTATCTAAGTCTGAGTCTGAGTTTGAGTCTCTACTTGTTGTTCTATGTTATCAATTGTTGGTTTCTATTGTGTGTTATCAGTTTGATCAGTTACCAGTGGCTCACTAGCCATGTCTGTCTTACCAGTTGTATCTTTATCTACCACAATGTTGATCTTTTGTGTATCAACATCTACTATGTATAAGACTTGAAGATTAGGATTGACATCCTCTACATCCATGCTTTCAACTGTCGGTTGATCTTTTGTAGTTGTTGTTATTACCGGTGGAGTGATCAAAGGAGGTGGGGGTAAGCTGTCTTTTACTTTGATACTAGGAGGTCCACCAAATTTTCCTTTACCTTTGTCCTTATCCTTTTGATATACCTTTAAAGGTTTGTGACTCATGTAGTCTTCCTATTTCTCTCTTTCAACTAGGAAAATATCCCATGCATTTTTTGTTTCTTCAGTTACCTCATTGATTCTTCCAACCATTAATGCAATGTGTTGGTGTGCAGTAGAGAATACTGACCGGTTAGCTTCTGCAATTAAATCATCTATTTCTTTAGGTGAGTTCACTAGGTAAATAGCAAGTAGCTTTTCTATCTTGATTTTCTTGTCAAGCTCTACAACTTCTTGCCTTCTTGCTTCTAGTCTTTTAAATAATTCATCAGGTAGTTCATCTACCACTTCCATCAAAAAATTCTTGTACATGTCCATGTGCAAAATAACATTGTTTTCCACTTGTTCTTTTTCATCTGCTATCAGAGTGTCATACAATTTTTCTATATTCTTTAGTTTCTCTTCCTCTGTAATTTCATTTAGCAATATGTCAAGAGGGGCCATGTTTTGTTTTGTCCTCTTCTTCTTCTTGGGTATCAGTTTCTTCTTTGGTGTAGTTTTCTTAATCGGAGATCTCACTACTTGTTGTTTCTGTCTTGTCCTTCTAAGTGAAGGTGTGGTTGTTAGTGAGGGATCTCTTTTCCTTAAAACTCTCTTGAAAGTTGCAGGCATGCCATTCTCTAAAGAAGTAGCTACCAGTGATAGGTGAGTTTTAGGTTGTAAAGCTCCTAAATCTTCCTCAGTGATACCGGTTTGCTTTAGTGCATCTTCTTTAATAGCCTTTGCCTATCTAGATCCTCTTCTCACTACTGCTTCAACCTATTTTACTCTTTTATGAGATTGTATTTGAATTTCTATGGTTTCTTCACTACCAAATACTTCTTCTTTTGGTTCTCTAGGAGCTTCCAGAAGTGCTTTAGCATATGTTTTAATGATAAGGTCATCAGTCTCATAACCCATTTCTGTTACCCAAATTGTCCTAGGGATGATTGCTTTCATCCATATCTCATCCTTTTTTATTACAAAACATATTTCATCCTTATACTTGTCAATAATCTTCTGTGATAATCTGATTCTCTTCTTCATTTTGGCCTTAAGTGCTTGAAAGTATTCATGGATATTCTTTTCTTTGTCTTCACCCATGTTATTGAATAGTTCTGATAATTGTTTACCTACCGGTATATCAAATCCAAGTTCTTTATAGCCTATACCAGGAACCTGTTTGGTTATGTGTAGCATCAAGCATACAAGTAGATTTCCAAACCTAAAAGTTCCTTTCTTATCTTTCTTTATCTTGCCTAAGTTCTCAATTAACTCATCTTTTAACCATTCACATATGTCAATTTTCACATTATCTGTAATCATGTCATAAGCACTCTTAATGCATAAACTTGAAACTGAGTTGAGTCTATTTGCATGAGTAGCTTTATACCCTAAAATCATGCTGATAAATCTCACATTAGTGTCAGTTACATCATTGACTCTCAAGGACCTTTTATCAGATGTTGCACCAGTTAGCTTAGTTACTAGGTCATTTGAGACCTTTTTAGTCTTGTCTAGCCTTTTATCGGTTGAGGGTAACCCTATCACTGCTTTGATAGCTTCCTTGGTAATTTTGTGAATTGCATCTAACCAAAAAAATTCACCATGTACCTTGCTTAAAACTATCCTAATCACATCCTTGGGAAATTTAGGAATGCAGAGGATTTCAGTAAGTCCTAGGGTTTCAATGATTTTATGTTCCGATTTTACTTTTTTGGAATTATCACATATGACAAATTTATACATTGTTTTGATCTCTTCATCTCCTAATTCCTCTATGTTGCAATGGATGTAAATTCTGGGGTCTTCAGCATAAACAACTCCTTTTGGTATTTGAGAAAAAGCACCTACAGTATCATCTTTCTTTGCTACTTCGGGAACTAATTGAAACACGGGTCTAGGGCATTTTATAACCTCGACTACAGTAGGGTTTGCTATATATTCAAGTGCAGATGTGGATGTCATGATGATAAATACCTCTTTCTTCCTTTGGATGGATTGATCACTGAAATGCCTTAGCTCTGCAAATTTCGCACTCTTTGAATGTTTGAAATGATGGTGAAGTGAAATGGAGCCAAAATCACAAATTTATAAGGTTTATTTGCCATCTACCATATTTAATGCATGTTGGTTAAGTAGTCACTTAACATTGTTTGCTGGTATATAAGTATGTTTCAACTTCTCATCTTTAACCAAGGGAATAATAGCACATGTGTCTTTAGATTGCCAAACCCTCAAGGAAAATTTCTTCAATTTGATGAAGAACTTCCTACCAGTGGAGTACTACTCTGGCCTATCAGTGGAGCAATACTCTATTCTATCGGTGGAGTGTTGATTGGTTCTACCAGTGGAGGAGTATTCCCAACATTTAGATCTTCTTTTCTAGTCCATTGTTTTGAGAGTTCTTGCTTTACCTCTTCAACTTTTTCTTTCCCTTTCAAGCTAGAACCTTTGTTATCTATCGATGATCCTTTGCTTCTAAAGAATTTTGCAATATGTCTAATCTTGTTACATGCATAACAAGTCACATTGTTTTTCTAAATAGCTTTGTCATAACCTATGCTAGTTTGTGTTCTACATTGATTAGATAGGTGTCCAAATATTCCACAAACGTAACATCTTACATTCATTCTACAATTTTCAGAGTTGTGACCAACTTTGTTGCATTTTGAACATTGACCGGTGGGGGTGTTGATGTTTTGATAATTTCTAGATCTACATTGATTTTCTCTATGCCCATACTTATTATAGTTAAAGCATTTTCCATTGAATTTATAAGCATTAGGTTGTCTTACCCATTTACTATGATCCTAAGTGTTTGCAGTACCGGAGCTTTCTCCTTCTTCAAAGCCAATTCCAGAAGTGTCACCATTATGTTTCTGAATCTTCAACAAATCATGAAGTTATTCTGAGCTTTTCTTGAATTTTTCTTTGTGTTGATTTGCAATATCCAGTTCTCTTTGTAAGATTTATTTCTGTCTCATCAGTTCATTGGAGTCATTCTATGTATGCATCAGATCTGTCTTCAATAGGTCATTTTCATAGCTAAGTCTTGTGTTCTCATTTGCTATATCACTTAGTCTTCTAGTCAATTCTTCTTCATTCTTTTTCCTATCTTCAATTTCTTTACAGAATCTCATGGTCATATCTTGCATCTCATTATTTTGTGTTATGTTCTCCAGTTTCAGCTTGCTTATTTGATCATTAAGTGATTCCTTTCATCATTCTCATTTTGTATCTTTTCACATAATTCTCTTCTCTTGTTCCTTGCAATGGTAAAGTTCTCTTGAACTACTTGAATGATATCCTAAGCTACCTTTAGATCATCTTCAAGTTTGATGTTTTTCAATTTTTCGCATCATAATCTGAGAGGGTTGCTTCTAGTTGCTTCATCAAATTTTCCATCTTTACCGGTGTCAAGATCTTCCTCAAGCTATTAGGCTTCTGAAAATAGAGGACCAAGCTCTGATACCAATTTTTAGGATTCCCACAGATACTAAGAGGGGGGGGGGGGGGGGGGGTGAATCAATATCTAACTGGTATTTAGAATTTCTTAACTTAAAACATGTAGAGCATATTATAACAGTGTACCGGTATGCAAGAAATAATGCAATAAACAAAAATGAAAGTAACCACATAAGAAACACACCATAACACAATATTTTAATGAGGAAACCTGATGTGGGAAAAACCTCAGTGGGATTTGTGACCCACAATATTCACTTACTGGCCAACAAGAGAATATTACTTACAAGAGGGGCCTGCACATGTAGGAAGGCCAATTGCCTAGTGTTCACAGCTCAATGGGAAGTCTCACTGACTTACAATGTGGATTATACAAATCCAATATTTTGCACTACTTTACAATAGCATCTATAATGCTAGATTCAGTACCAGTTTCTGCCCTGCTTCTTTACATAAACCCTTAACCTATATTTCGCATAATAGGTATGCCTAATTATTTTTCCTTCCTTGTTCCTTATATTTCAAATGTCCTACAATGACTTCTTATATATATGTCATTTTACAATGATATCAAGTCGGCTTACAAAGTTTTTACAATAATAAACAAAATATAATATATCAAAAATCTTGTCGGCCTCTGTGTCGGTATGCTTCCTTTATCTATGCCGGTGTCGGTAGTCTGAGTGCCAGTGTAGAGTGTGATCTACTGATGTTGGTGTAATGTCTTGCTGGTGCCATAGGATTGTAAGGTTGCCATCAATGACAAAACCTTCAATGTCTCATTGGAGTGTGCATATGCCAACAAGAAGTACAAGTACAAAGGAAAAGGCAAAAGAGATTGCCTCATTAGAGTTGATGGTGGTATCACAGATGAGGAATCTAAGGGAGATGTTAATGAAGACATTGTCTTTGTTTCCATTAAAGAGGAGACATCTGATTAAAAGGCATTAGTTTCTTACATGGATAGTTTTTATAATTGGATCATAGATAGTGGTTGTTCACACCACATGATCGGTGATCAGAGTAAATTTCTTACTTTGAAGGAATTTGATGGAGGAGTTGTGATATTTGGAAATGACTCACCCTTCGTGGTAAAAGGAAAGGGATCCATTTCTTTGAATGGAAAGAGCAGTGCAGATGATATCTACTGGGTTGAAGGATTAAAGAACAATCTTTTGAGTGTAGCTCAACTCAATGATAGAGGTTATCCATTGGAATTTAAGAATGGAATGTGGAAAATCTATGGGAGCAAAGCTGAACTGATTGCAACTGGCAAGCAAACAAAAGGTAATTTGTTTCACCTAAATCCTAAAGTCAACAATTGTTGAATTGCTAAAGTAGATGATAGTTGGCTTTGGCATCGAAGATTTTATCATATAAATTTTGCTAAAGTTGTCAAAGTTAGTAAGTCCAAGTCAGTAAGAGGTTTGCCTTAGCTGGACAAAATAGTGAATGCTTTGTGTAAGGAATGTCAGTTAGGAAAGATGACATCCCCAACTTTTAAGAGAAAATCTTTCTCAGTAGAACATTTGTTAGATTTGGTTCATACAGACCTCTATGGACCAATAAGGACTAAAAGTATTCAAGGTGATAGAAATTTTATGATCTTCACTGATGATTGCTCAAGAATGGTATGGGTCACATTCTTGATGGACAAAACATAAGCATTTAGTAAGTTCAAGGCATTCAAGGCCTTAGCTGAAAAGGAAAGTAGTAAGAAGATAACGTGTCTGAGGACTGATCAAGGAGGTGAGTTTACTTCAGAGGAATTCACTAGATATTATGAAAACAATGGAATTAAGAGGAAACTTTCTACACCTAGGACACCACATCAAAATGGTATTGCAGAGAGGAACAACCGATCAGTTGTTGAAGCTGCTAGAATGATGCTAATACAAAGAGGTGCAACAAAAAATTTATGGAGAGAAGCTGTCAGCACAACTATATACACCATGAACTGGATATTGGTTAAGAGAGGTGAGGATAAAACTCCTTATGAATACTAGTATGGTAGATCACCTAACGTCAGTTATTTTAAGATTGTTGGCAGTAAATATTTTATCAAGAGAGGTGACTATGTTGGTAAGTTTGATGCTAAGAGTGATGAAGGCATATTTTTTTGTTACTCTACCAAGAGTAAAGCCTACAAATGTTACAACAACTAGACAAAGAGAATCATTGAAAGTTTTGATGTCCAAGTGGATGAGTTTCTTGAAGTTTTAGGAGAAACTAGTGCAGAGAAGAAGGAAGATGAACCTTACATTCTGATTTTGGAACTAGAACCGGTGAAGCTAGAAGTTGGTACAGATTTTTCCCTTCGCATTTTTTTCCTGAAAAGATTGTTTGTGAAAGGTTGTTTGAGGGGATGGGAAATGATTTCTTTATTGATAAGTTATTTGTATAGTTTCTTTATCATTATGGAATTGGAGAGACTATTGTGTTGTGAATTTGATTACTGGTAATCTACTGGGGGATGATCTTGGATTAACTTTTTGGATATTGTCATGTTTGTCATGCTTGTCGTTAGTTACATAGTGCTTGCATGTGAATGTAATTGTTGTATTAGGATTAAATTCCCTTTTGTGTTTGTGTATGACCCCTAAGTTGTAAGAGTTATTTGTGTCTCTTATAAGTCATGTTGATGTCGTAAATGTTACTTCAGTTTATCTTGTATTGAATCATATTTTTCTGCTTCTATCTTTTTTTGAGTTTTGGCTTGTATGCGATGAAAATACATATGCGCTAATTATTTTATCGAATGTGCATTTAGTGAATGGGATACAAGAGTTGGTAGATGCCCCACTTTGTTGGTCATTTATGCTATTTGGTCGATTATATGCATTGTTCAGATATTCATATGTACCAAAACACTTGTCAGAGGCACTACAGAGTCTACAATATGCACTAAAGTAACTAACAGAGGCACCACTCTGTAGAACATATGCGCCAGTCTACTTAACTAATTTATGAGTCAGTTCTAGTATTGTCTGAGTTTTTTTTTTGGATATGTTTGTTTATCCAGAGGCTCAGTATATGTATTTTGAGTGTTCTATGGTGTATTGGGACTGTATTATGGATTTATATTGATCTTTTATACTTTTGGATTAAAAGTGACTTAGGCCTTTTGACTTGTTAAGAAAGATGTATTATACCTTGTCGTGTTATTGGGTTCAATGGATTACTCTTGGTATTGCGACTATTGGTTGTTTTATGGGTGAATGATGTGGCAATGGTATTGATTTATATTCATGGTTTACTATCTTGTTATGGAGACATTTGTAAATAGGGTTGTGTTGCATTGAGAGCCCTTGTTTTGTATGTTCTTATTGTTACCTTAAGGTCTAGGTGCATGATTAGGGAAAGTGGGCTTCCATGAGATTGCTGAGGTCATGAGGAATGGATTTCTAGGATTCTTGAGTTATGGAGCCGAGGTCTAGATCATTGGGATAGCTCATTGGAGGTTTATTGTAATATTCAAGTGAAAGCCTAATAATTAATCATAGATGGGTTGGGTAGTAGTAACTCATCTTAATAAGATAATAAATGTATATGTAGTACCACATCTCATGGCTTGGAGTTCTAGTGTAACCACTGTGAGATAAGGGAAGATCTAGTAATTGGATAAACGGAACTCCCTTGGTTTCCTCAAAGGTTAAGATGGTTTCGCATGTGTATCATGGATGTCGAGACTTAGTTCTAGGATATCCTTTGATCGTGATAGCATTTTATGACACTTTTCAATACATGTAGTTCCTAGTTATTTACACCATGTTGTTGGTTATCCTATGAAGGTTTTAATGGTTTTATTTTATCCATGTAAAGTGATTTGGCTTATTGTATATGGGTGAACTCACAATACTGGTTCCCACTGTTCACCAACTTTGATACTTAGATGAACATTTTGAAAAAAACCTTCACTTTCCGACACCTATAACTTTTAAACTGTTAAGAATTTGGAGATGATGTAAAATAGTGATTTGTACAATCTTTTTTGTAGATTCTAAATATATTTTTTTCAATTTCTTTGAATAAAATTTTATTGATTTTCCATCTCCCTCAAAAGGTAGTTTTTACAGCAAACAACATTTTTTAAGAGTGATGTGCATCCTAAAACACACACTAAAACACACAACTTTCTTTCTATAAATGATAAAAACTTAATTCTTTTGAATTTTGATTTGTAACATCAATACACAAGGAATTCAATTGGTTTGATAGTGATATGTTGAATATTTTTTATTTTATTAAGTTTTGAAGTCCAACTAATTATAATTTAAATATAGGTGTACGTTTAAACACATAAATTGTTCTATATATATCAAAATTCAATTTTATCTTTTTCGTTAGAAAGAAGACATCAATACCTAGTGCATAGATATTTTTTAGTTTTTTTTTGAGTTATTTTACTATTTTTCCCAATGCATTGAACAAAGAAGTTCATGTTCTGTGAAAAACCTACATTCATAAGAAATAAAATAAAAATATATTAATGAAATTAAATATATTAAAAATTATACTATTTGGAAATCTTATAATGACTAAATACTTTAAAAAAAAAACTTCTTAATGAATTCATTTGACCCCCCAAAAGCTAATGTAAAATTTATTTTTTATCAGCATTTGGTAGATATAAAGGAGAGTCCATTGCAAGTATGAATTAGAAGTAGAGAGGTTATATCCAAGAAATTTTTATCTAAGAGCCTTTGATCTAACTCTCTTCAATTAATTACTTCAAATGGGACCTCTTAAAGCTTAAATCATTATATTTTCTAAAAAATGTATGATTTTAGAAAAAACCAAGATGTACCAAAAAGTGGGAACCAGCATTGTGAGTTCACCCATATGTGGTTGTCTTTCAGTCGTGGTAATTGTATCGTTGAGTTCTCTTTTGTTGTTAGGTGTCAACCTAGGTCTAGAGTGTGTGTGGGACCTTGTGTCATCTCCTAGCATGGGGGATGGTTCCTTATGGTTCCACATGGTCGGGTGGTTTGATGCCTTCTTCCATTTGGATGTTCTTCATTGGATTCTTTTGTGCATGGATGTGGATTCTTATCTCTTCAACTTATGGAAGGTTATTGTAGTAGATGAATCTAAATTATTCTTATGGCATATGTATTTTTAGATTTCATGAGATCATTGTATATATAGTTGAGAGCTATGCTTCTCGATGTAAAATAGATAATGTATATGTAATGGTAGTTGATGAATTAGAATATGGTTATGACTCTTGTATTAGGACATATATATGCATCATGATGTATCTTGGATATTGTTCACTAATAGGAATAATGTAATTGGTTCTATGGATATGCATTTAGTGTGATGATAATGTCTATTGTGTTAAAGAATGGATTAGGAATGTTGCAAATAATGTTATAATGGAAATAATGGAATAATGATGCTAGGACATTGAGTAAGTAAATGGGATTAGAAACATTTGGATTGGTACTCTTGGAATAAACTTAGAATAGGATTAATAGTATTTACATTACTAATAAATGATGTTAGTTATATTAGTGAAGGATCTTATATATGCATGGAAAGAGAAATGTTAATCATAGTAGCGTTCAATCATGGTAGTAATTATGAAGATGTTATACTTGTATGGATATGTTCTTGATGAAGTTATAAGTAATGGTGTTGAGATACCCTAGGGAGGATTAATTGAAGAGTTGTATTTATGTTTTCTTGTGTAATGAGTTCATACAGTTACACTTTTATACTTACGTTCTTGATGGAGATATATGTGTATATCATGTTAATGGTTGTTAAATGCTTATGACTAGCTAGTTGAATATGTTGCAATAAGTAATGTTAAAAAAAAAATCTATTTTCATGTTAGTTAGCTTATTTCTCTAGGGTATTTTAGTGGGAATTACAATTCCAAAATTGGGGTTTGACCTAGGGCAAACCCCTATTCCCAGCCATTTTCCCTTCTCTACTATGTACAAGAATAAGTACAGAGTTGTAATTTTTAGGTTCCCTTTTGGACTATGAAAAGTTCAAAGGACTAGAGCGATGACATTTTGTTCCCAACAATTCAGGTCAACCTTTTAGGAACAAATTTGAACACTCACATATTGCTCAAATCTAGGTTCATGGCTTTGTTTGACGATTGTAGCTCACTGTTTATGCATAATTGCTTCAACTTACACACATTTACCCTAATTTAAGCGTAATTAATTAAATCAATTCAATTTAAAGGGAAAGAAGAGGCACATCTAAAACCCCTATAATCTTATCAAAATCTTGGTCTTTTAGGCTTAGATCTATCGAATTCCATCTATCCCTAATGTGATGGTCCCTAAGCAAAAATTAGTGGTTTTACTACATCACTAGGTGAAACCTTGACTTTTTACCCTCTACATTTTGGTGAACTCGACATCTTACACCTTAATTTTTAATTTATGTTCTTAGATTTGATTGTTTATGCATTTTCAAAATCAAATTTACAATTACAAGTTTAAATTTAAATTTAATTACAAAAATTTAGAGGTTAAATTCACAAAAACACTAATTTTTTAATTCTAAAATTGAACTTGTGGGTTGACTAATTTGGATTAATTATTTCAGATATGATTGATCATGCAATTTAAAATTCAAATTTGCACTCATAAATCTCATTTTCAATTTAATTACATAAATTTAGTGGTTGAATTCACAAAAACCCTATTTATAATTCTAAAATTTAATTGTGGGTTGCATAATTTTTCAAATTTATTTTCAAATCTGATCTTTATGCTATGCTATGCTATAATTTAGAGTCATTTATCTTTCAAATTCACAAATTAAATTGCTTAATTAATTAGTTAGTCAATCACTTTTATAAAATTTTGCATTGTTTAAATCATAATTTGAAATTTGAAATTCAAATTTCTTTCCTTTGTGCATGAGTTTTGTTACCATAATGTCCTACTACAATATTCTCATGAGAAGTTATAGAATTAAGGCTTCCCAAGGTTTAATTACTAAGGATATGGAGCCTAATTTGGATAATGTTTTTCATGAGAATGTTGGAGGTTCATCTAATCCAACAAATGATGTCATATATCCCCATTCTTTTCATAATTGTCATGATGTGCATGAATCACTAACTAACATTTCAATTGACCAATTGGAGAAGATTAACAATGAATTTGAAAATTTGTAACAATGGATTAGTCAACAATACCCATAAATTTAGGTAATCCCATTAATTGAAGGATTAAAAATAATTGTTCAAAGTGATAAAATTGGTGTTCATTTGTTGTGTGGCCTTGCTCATATTGTTGACACTAATATCATACCTACCAAAAGTTATGTTGAAGTTTTCAGTTACCCTCAAGCTACTAGTCAATTCAATCATTCTATTACCATGGCTATGTCCTTACCTAGTGTGCCTACATTTACATCTTCTATCACGACTACTTCCACACAAAATATTAGTCCTACACATATTAGTCAAGGGGTCAACCTTGTTAATCAAAATTGTTAAAATTATACCTTCTTCTGTGAATCTTCCATTTGACCCAATAATTTCTTGTTCCTACCTATCATAGTCTTCCACCTCCTTATTCTCAACCTCCACCTACATACAACAATGTTAGTCCTCCATCACAATATAACATGTCTAATTTCAATCCATCCCCCGAAGCAACCATCAATAACAACCCAAATTGTTTCATCCTTACAACATTAGTTGGCTTCTATTGGCAATAACAAACAATGAAAGATTGTTGACATTTAAATAAGGATATTGAGAAGGTTGTTGATGATTATAGACATAACTGATTAAAGTAGTTTTACCATCTTGATATTATTATTTTGTCATTGATGTCAAGAAATTGATTTTTTAATTTAGTATGATGTTACCATATCTTGAGAAGTATGATATGAAGATTATAAAGAAGTCAGTAAAGACACAAGAAAGAATATGATGAATAAGGGGATAAGTTATTCAATGGGAAACTCTACCAAGTCAGACAATGATGAGATCTTGATGTTTTAGATTGTTTTAACATCATACATATGTTGTAAGATGTAAAGGTTAATACTACACTATGATATCAGGCAAAGAACCTAGTCGGTAAACCCTAAGGTTATCGCTATCAGTTAATGAAGACAGAATGTCTACCGAGTGAAGTTTAGTATTCACTGAGTTATAACTGAGCTATAATAGAATGCATTAAATGTTTACATGTGATATTTAATGAAAGAAGCTGATGAGCTGGAGTGGATCAATGATTGGTAAGCCATGGAAGAAGTTTGTTAATGAATCTAAGGCAATGGAAAGTCGGCATGAAGATCTACAGCTCAGATTGAACTGCATTACCCTAACACAAGTTCCAAGGCAGGGTAAAACATTTTTAGATCGAAAGATACAATGAACCTAGACAAGATTGAAGATCTAATGGCTATGATTGATCATGGGAAATGTGATCAAGGAGATTAAGCGGTTAGAAGATTATTTATAAGTAGGAAACTATTGATAAATAATGTATGTGGGCAAATGTATGCACAGGGATGCTACATAGTGATTACCGAGCATAGAAGCTTGAAGACCTGTTAGTATAACAGAGTATTGATGCCCAGCAGATAGATAAGATTAGTTCTATGTCTAGATTGTATTGAACAAATAAGAATCTGCTTTAGCATTTTAGATGTGAAGTTGTAGATAGATTTTCATTACTTTTATTTTGTGAAAGTGACAGGAAATCTCTTAACCGAGTGGACTTAACAGTCTTATATGTAAATCCTCTAACAAGGTGACATTCTGATTGAGTGTTTGAAATCCTTTGACAAGGTCACTTCTAACAAAGTGAAGATCCTAACAGATCTGAGGGAAATCCCTTAACCGGGTCACATCTAGCAATGTGTTTGTAATCTTTAATAGGATTTTCTTTTAACCAAGCATACTCTAGAAGAATATATTTCTTAGTGGGTCTAAAATCCCACAGTGGTTTTTCCCTATTTGGGTTTCCACGTTAAATTTGGTGTTATGAGGTTTATATTGTTCATATGCTTTTGAGTTTGCATGTTTGACAGTTTTTGGTTATATGACTGATAAATATGTTACCGAGGTTGAATCTGATGTTTTTATGGATGATTAAGTTTTTATGATTCACCCCCCCCCTCTCATCTTGTTGGCTATTGGATTTGTACTTATATTAAGTATCAGAACTATCAACTTCCATTACCCAATCCAAATTTAATGTCCCCACATTTGATGTAGCAATCCCATTATCTAATTAAATTTTCTATGTTGTCCCTCCTAAACATATGGAAGTTCCTCAGTTGGAGCTTTACAATGGAAAAAGTGATACATTGACTCACATGAAAACTTTTCAAACTTTGTGTAGTGACTTTTCTCATGATCAAAGACATGGATAAATTGTTTACTCAAACCTTTAGGGATAAAGCTTTGCAATGGTATTGTTCTTTGCCTCCCTATTCTATTACATCATTTCAACAATTGGCTAATTCTTTCATTCAACAATTCCATAATAATATTGGTCCTAAGATTACTTTGACTAATTTGATTCATTCTAAGAAAGGTGTTAAAGAAAAAGTGATTGGTTTTATTGGTAGATATAAACATTTGTATTCTTAAATTTCTTATCCTATGCCTGATCAATGTGTTCAAAGAATTTTTATTGCTAATTTACAAAAGAAAATTAGGGATAAGCTTCTCTTTTCTAATTTTACTTCCTTTACACAACTATGTGTAGTACATGAACATAATTATCAATTTCAAGTGAGTCAATTTGAATCATTTCCTTCAATGGATTTGATCAATAAGAAAGCGAATTCTCAACAATCTTTTGCGAAGTTAAAATTGAACAAGGGATACATCAAGATCAATGACAACATCAATACTCAAGTGGTAGCCACGACATCAGGTGTGGCTCCTTTAGCCAAAAACTTTAGAAAAGAATTTACTTCTCTTTCTAAATCTTTGCATAGCATAATGACACAATTGATAAATAAAAATATGTTGAAAATTCCTCCCATCAAGCCAATTGATACCTCTAAACCTTTGCCACCTTATCATGATCCAAAATCCTTTTGGCAATTTCATCATCAACCCAATCATGATACTAAGAAGTGTTATACCTTAAGGAGTAGGATTCAATACTTTATTGATAACAATATCATATCTATAGCCAATGTGAATGACAAAGGAAATAAATTTGTAACTCCTCCTAATCAAAACCTTCAAATCTTTATTAATCCTTTGCCTTCCTATTCTATTAATGTGATTGGATTTGAGCCTCTTGATTTTTCTCCCAATGACCTTGGTATTGAGTCTAATAATGTGGTGAATCTTTTTGATAAACCTTTTCTTCCTAAGGACCTATGAATTACCTTTGAGCCTAATAAGACTGTTGTTGCACCTAATGACACACTATACATCACTGTAAAGATCAAAGACAAACTCTCACAAGGGGTTCTCATTGATCTAGCATGTATGGTGAAAGTGATCACTAAAGAATATATTTATACTTTACAATTGCATCAAGTAACATATGATAAATTTGATGTAGTGGTCAAGGTGTATAATAGTTTATCTTTCCCTACTATTCATTCTATTACTCTTTCTATTGAGGTTGGTACTAAGTGCTTAGATGCCATTTATTCCATCATTCCTACACTGGATCAATTTTGTGTGAAGTTGGGAAATCCTTGGCTCTCTTCCATGAAATCAATCCCTTCTAATATTCATAAATGTCTCAAATTTATTCATAATGATAAAATTATAACAATCAACCATAACATGTATCAACCCATGGTGAGGTGTGGAGATGTTAACCTTGATTGCTTTTGGCCTAAACAATTTGAACCTCTTAAGCCTCAAAGCAATGCTCTCTTTTAATATTATCAAAAGTGAAAGGATGTGATGATCTTATCTTTGAGTAAGCCTTGAGGTCCTAGACCTATTCCTCTTCCTCATGATGGACCTAGTATCCTTCCTACACCTTCTATTCCTCCTATATATTTTGTAGTTATGCCTCCTACATCTTACAAAGGGAAGCGCTTGACATATCCTATTTTTCAACCTAGTAGACCTTATCTCATTCTTCCTCCTTTAAAGGAAGAAAAAAATCCAATGTCCATTGATCTTAAACCTTTATAAACCTCATTTAAAACTAAAAGAAACCATTATGCGAGAGAACATTGAGGGAGACATTGTTCTAAAGTTCATGAACTTGCTTCTCAACCCATTTCCTCTCCAAAGACACCAAATTTTGACTTAGTCCCATTTGTCTAACCTTGACCTAACCATAGGGACAAAGTTCAACCTAAATCAACAAGATTAAAAATACTTAAGAAAGATGATGGTTCATTTTTTATGCATATTAGAGCTCCTATTTTTATTAATAATGATGAAGAAATAGGTGAAAATGATGTTCATGATAACAATGTTGATGATAATGATTCTGATCATATGAGTAAGCTTGTTGATATTGACAATTATTTATCTAAACAATTTTCAAAAGCATTAATTCTAGCTCCCAGTGACAAACAAAGTGACTCATCATTAGAGCATGGTCCTTGTTTGGAACTTGTAGTAGCTCCATCTATCGTGCTTGAATTTTCTCCTGTTAAATCTTGTCCACCTTCCCAAAAAAAAATTCATCAAGATTTGGAGGTAGATGATTTGTTTTATTATCTTTATTCATGTCTTAGATTTTCTCTCTCCCTTATCTTGCTTGTTCATAATGTATTTCCTCAGTGATGTGCTTTTTTGTTATGTTAGGTTGTCTTTGGATGACCCTTGTCACTCCATTGGTGCAAGGTAATAAAAAGACCCAATCTATTGTGACATTCTTCTATTGTATCTCAATTCTTCTATTTTTTCTCCCTTGTGTTGTCTACTTGGGGATGATGCAAAGTGTTGAAATCTCTTTTGGTCTCTTCCATGGTGAATAAAAAGACACGTGTTCCCTTCTTCCATCATGCTTATGGTTCTACTACCTTTGTGGGATGAAGCCAATTCAATGCAAATATTTCATGATACATATTATTTATCATAAGAGCCTACTGACCCTAGAGTTAGTGGATCCCTTATGTGTTTTATGTTTTGTGACCATTATCCTTTTATTTTTACTTTCTTGGGGGTATATCATTGTGGCAACATGCTTGTCTTTGGATGCATGCTACCTTAAATAAATTGCTCTTGATAAGGCACATAAAATTACTTTAATGTGGGGGCATACACTTCACTCAATGTTTCACTTTATGCAAACACTATCACATGTCTTGATACTCAAGTTACTTTGTAAACAGAACCTTTTTTCTTTATAATTTGGTATTTTCCTTTTTCATGACTCATAGTAAGAGAACCTTACTAAGTTAGAAGTCATCTCTCTCTCTCTCTCTCTCTCTCTCTCTCTCTCTCTCTCTCTCTCTCTCTCTCTCTCTCTCTCATGATGTCCCTTTTATCTTAATGTTCTTTGGGGGCTTAGTGTGTCTTGTCTCTTTGATATCTTGATGAAAGTTTTCAGTACAAACCTTTGTACTTTACCGTGAGTATGCTTGGTCTCATACTCCCACTAAAGTAGTGGCTAAATGTAGCTTCCTAAATTTTACTCCCTTACAATTTTATCCTCACTTGGGTCTTCACCTTGGAATTCATTTCCTAAGGCTTGATTAAAGCCCTGATTCTACTCACACTATATATTTCACTCAAATTTTCATGATTTGCATTTTGTTTTCCAAGAGCTTAGGCCTCTGATGTACAAGAATAGGGTGCCAATGCCCTAGTCCTTAAGGAATAGAGAGCCTAGTGCCTTAGTCCTCTTCAAAAGGGCCCATTTTGGGGTGTTGCGATGGTAACATGATTTGAATCAGAACCTAGATTCCATGTTGGCTCATGTTAGATTTTTTTTTTTCAACAACATGTATAAAAGGAGGTCTACCCCTCTCATTTTGATGTACATCTGATTAATTAATCACACAACCAATCAAGAATTAATAATTCAAATTGAAGTGAGCAAGAAATCAGTCTTCTTTCAAGCATTGGAGATGATATTCATGTTCTATGTTTTATGAAGACTATCTACATAAAACTCTAATTCCTTGTGAAGACAAACAAAACTTCATAGAGGTATATCATTAGTGTTTCAAAAATTTTCAGCATTTCCCTCAAAAGGAAACCATTTCCATTAGAGTACTTCATTTACATTTCAATTCTATTTCATGGTTAATTCTAAAATTGGGGTTTAACCTAAGGTGAACCCTTATTCCCAACCATTTCCCCTTATCTATTATGTGTAGGAATAGGTACAGACTTGTAGTTTTTAGGATCAACATTATTCACAAAGATGAATAGGTTCCCTTTTGGATGGTGAAAAGTTCAAAGGACTAGAGTGACGGGCATTTCGGTCTTGAAAATTTAAGTCAAACTTTTGGGAACAAACAAAAAAACTCACATATTGCATAGATCCAGGTTTGTGGCTTCGTTTAATGACCGTAGCTCACTTTTTATGCATAATTGCTTCAATTTACACACATTTACCCTAATTTCAGCATCATTAATTAAATCAATTCAATTTAAAGAGATAGAAGAGGCACATCTAAAACCCCTCAAATCTAATCAGAATCTTAGTCTTTTAGGCTTAGATCTATCTAGTCCTTCCCTAATGTGATGGTCCCTAAGAAAAATATAGTGGTTTTACTACATCATTAGGTGAAACTCTAATTTTTCACCCTCCAAACTTAGTAAGAACCCTAGAGGGTGGCATACATTGTTGAAATATGCATGTGGGTAGATAGAAATTTAAATAAAAGCATCTTAGTGAATTCCCTATATCATTTAGTGTATGGGATGGATCCTATCTTGTCAATAAATTTGAAAATCCCCATGGTATAGTTTACCCAAGAATACCTAGGTTTAGATAATGAAGAAGAGGCACGCTTGTTGCAACTTTTAAATCTTAATGAGAAGAGTGAAAAAGTGATAGAACATATGGGTAAACATGAATCTATAGTAAAGAGGTTGTTTGATAAAAGGGTTAAGATGAAGGAATTTCACATTTCAGACTTAGTATTCTATTGGGACAAATCTCATGAGAGGAAAGGACGTAAAGGAAATTTGATAAAATATGGATAGGTCCCTACCAAATCATGGAAATATTAGGAAAAAATGCATTTAGATTGGCCACATTAGAAGGGGAAGCCTTACCATCACCTATGAATATCCAATTCATAAAATAATATTTTCAACCATAGTGAAAGAGTCACGGGTGGGTATAGGAAAATGTTGTAGATACTATATAAATATAAATAGATAGGGTGTACACAATTCAAATAAAGCATAAATAGTGTAAATAGTTTAAATGGTGTAGATAATATAAGGATAAGTTGTGTAAGTATTCATCCAAAGAAAAACTATAAGTGATAATTACCATGTTTTAGTCAAAATCAGAATAGAGTTGAAAGAGTGAATAACTTAGTAACACCAAGAAAATCAAATGAGACCCAAAAGTAAAACAAAGAAATATAATTGAATATTATAATAAATAGAGCATTACTTTATTAATATTCATAAATTCATATTTATAGTGAAATACAAAATTTCTTGGTTGCATGAGTAAGCCTTCATTAGGGTACAAAATTTACAATGGCATATAGAAAAGACATCAAAATATTCTAGGGTCACTGGAAGTCAATTGCCATCCTAGTCTAGTAAAAGAGTCCACATAACAAACTCAATCTTTCCTAGGGCTCCAACATAGATAGAAAACCCAAAATGTTTCTTTAGGAAGCAATAAGCCTTGTGGGATTTTTCCTGATGCTCTTCAAGACTGTTGTCTCAAAAACCTCCTAGAAATTGGTAAAGAGGAACTAGGGTTGGAAAAACTCAAAATGCTTCAATATATTGCAACATAGGGATGCCATAGCTAGGTAGTGCCACCTCTATAACTATATCAAGCCCACCTATAAAATCTTCATTTAGTGAGATAGTGCATAGGGTGGAGACATCATGTTCATCTTCTACAAGGTTAAGTAGAGTTGTCAATAACCAAGAAGCAATGTCCAAATTGACATGGTATCTAGTAGTGGAAATTATAAATTCACTCTCAAGAACCTATCTTATGGCTTTCTTGACTATGTGTGAATCCTAAACTAAACTCAATTCAAAGACATGATGTAATCGTTAGGATGCAATAGAGCCAAGAAATGACAATTTCCGTACTTCACTAGTTGGGCAAATAACACAATCAACAAGAGGGTAAAGCTCCCTGGCCATGATAATAATGACAAATAACTTATTGTAAAGAGAATGGAGTATGAATAAAATAAGGAAATGAGGGGGTATAAATAAGAGGACATGGTAAGAAGAGCATTGAATGCATACGACAATAGAGCAAATAAGAATGTTGCGAAATTGTCTTGAGGAAAATCTTGAGAAGGTCTCATGATTGATACTGAATGGTATGGTCAAGGAAATGGAGAATGGAATGACAAGTGGATGAAAGGTTAAAAAACCCTTGTATGGAAAGATGACATAAAAAATAATTAATGTGTTAGAAAATGTGGTAAGGTGCAAGTATGCTCACTCGAGTGTGCCATTGAGGAATTCAAGGCTATTAATCCTCATTAATGATATCTCATGATGATAAATAAGATAGGCTTGGTAACTTTGAACATGAATTAGGGAATTCATGACCCTCTCCATAACATAAATTTTCATTTGGATGTATCGGGTGTCAAGTGGAGTGTTATACTATAAATCACATTCTTGTATGTATTTACTTGATCTGGAGACAAATTTATATATTTAATTTATTAGCATTTCTAAAAAGTATTATAGGTGGTGCCAATAAATTATTAGATGGAAAATAAAAAAATCATCCTTGCCACTGTTGCCCTATTCAACCTAAGATTAAGCCAAAAAAGGGCTAAAACAAATTGTGCTTCAATTCTATTTCAAAATAAAAAGATATGGATTTTCACACCATATCAAATGAAAATGAGCTTCAATGTTATATATATAAAAATAAAAAATCAGTATCATGCTTGAGTGATATATGTGCATGTTATGTAATTTGATATTATAATTATCTTTGTAAGATGATATAAGGCATGATAAGTTGTATAGGGTATATAGGTCAGTTGATTAGATCATTTTGATATGTATGATGTGAATATGTATTAGGAAGGAAATAATGAAGGAGATGCCAAACATATGGGAGAGATAATCTATGTGAGGATATTTATGTAAGGGTTATTTTGGTAAAAGGTTTAGGGTTTCAGACTAGAATAGACAGAGCTTAAACCAAAAATGTATTCTGGCATAGAAGATGTTATCTTAGCACTTCAACACTTCTCTAGATTGTAGTCTGGAATTATATGTAGTCAGTGAGGCTCCATTTGTGATTGAGCAATGTGCTCTAGGCTGTAAGCTTTCCTGCAAGTGCAAGCCCCTTATATTTTGTAATATCTCTTCATATGGCTAGTGGATTGATATTGTGGGTCAAAAATCCCACCATGGTTTTTCCTCTTTGAGGTTTTCCATGTATAACTCTGTGTGTTATGATTCGGATTTATGTGATTGGCTTATTGGTTTCTTTACTTCTTTCAATTATGTATGTACCAGTATACTGGTTGGTGTATGCATGTTTTAATAAGGCTAAAATTGATCATTCTAGTATAAAACTGATTCACCCCCCCTCCCCCTCTCAGTGTTATTGGATTCCAAAAGTAACAAAACCATGAATTCTCCCACTATCTCTGACTGATTCAACACACTTGGCAAAAATAAAATAAATGTCCTCCAACATTTGGCAACACAAAACACTATGCCTCTCCTCTTCATCAATTGTGCGACTGAAAACTTTAATCACCTTCTTGAGTCCTTCTAAAGCATAAAGCACTATTACATTGCATAAATATATGTATAAGTGATAAATTTTATCACTTAACACATTTACATTATAAGGTTCAATGCAAAGTTACTAGGCATATTATGAAATTTTTTTTTCAAAGGGAAATATTCAAATGTGAGAAATATTATTTTCAACAAGGCAAAAATATGCCTAGGTCATAATCAGGCATATTTTAGGGTAACCAAAACCCTAAAGTGAATAATTTTTATTTCATTTATTATTGCTACTATTGTATTCTCTCTAGGCGTCGCCATGAGGGTTTTTGGAATGAAGGATTTGCACAGTTGAAAACATGTTGAGATAGAGCCTGGTACATTATTCCATTGTTCTGAACAATCAATAAGGTCAAGAATTGCCTTTTGATTCTTTGTAGCTCTGTGATATTGATGCCTGCCACTTATTCTTTACATGATTTTGTGGCCTTATCTTTGAGATTCTAAATAGTTGTCTTACACTTTTTGATACTTCATTCTTTATCATATGCTTCTAAAAGACTGCTACTATTTCGTATTTAACATGATAGGCTTATATAATAGCAATGATTGTGTTGCTTCATGCTTTGTTAATATATTCTAGGTTTTCTCCTTGGACAATACTTGCTATGCACTAATTCTTTTGACTACTTTTATCATTTTGATGTTGCATACAACCAAATATCTTCTTGAATGCTATGTTGGGTTGTATGGTCTACCTTTTGTTTTGAATGTGTTTATTGTTCTAAGGCTTAACAATGACTTTTTACAAGTTTTGTAATGCATTCTCTACTTCACATTGAATTTGAATTCCATGTCATGGTGGCATTATAGATTGACCACACTTTTTTCAAAAACCATTTATCATTTGGTCTCATTCATCATCCATGAGCTTCTAGCTGGGTTTTGACCTTTACACTTGGTCCTAGCATACAATGAAGTTGTTTAGTGTATTTTCCCCGCTAAATTTGATACCATTGTTCCCCATGAGCTGACCTTTTTCTGATACTTTGGTGTGACTACCATTACTTTGAGTTGCTCTTTGTATTGATTATTCTTAATGGCTAGAGACTACTCTGCCCTTTTCCTGAAAGTTGACTTTTTTTATTTGACTATCATAATGGATGACTATGGATGAAGGGCCATCTTAGAATTTTTCCTGTGATTTGTCTTCCTCATTGTCATATGGCTCCATATTTCTACAATGTTCTAAGAAGTATTTTCTATCCATTGTCATTATACTTTCATTGCTAAGTCTAATATAGAGTGATTTTTCCCTTGTAATTGGTCTAGTTGTAAGAGGATTGTGTTCCTCTATTTTGGGACTAGGACTACTCACTATGAAATTCCTAAAGTTGTGGTTGTCTTTTATTTGAGACCCTATGTTGGCAATAAGAATTGCTCTTTGCCTTCTTGCTACCCTTCTCATTTTCATGGGCCTTGTGTTCTCATATCATTGAAATAAGGAGTGTTCATTTAGTCTGGGCTTGTGTAAGTCTCGATTTTTGTCTTGTTGAAGTTTTTCTTGAACTGGAACCTGTTAGTTGAACCTCTTCTAAGTTCAAGGTTCAAGTTCAAGTGGAGTATGTTGTATCATGACTTGGTTTTTAAAAACTTAAAGGTCTTTATAACAATTGTCATTGAACTTGAACTATTGCACCTTTTCAAAAAGTTCAAGGTTCACGGTTCAAAGTTTCAAAAGTTGAGTCTTGTCTGAGTCCTGTTCATGTAACATGTGAGCCATGGCATTTTAGTGTCTTTGTCTTGGTTTGTCTTTTTTTTTCTATTCTTTTGAACTTGAACTTTTGAACCACTTCTTAGGGGATTCAAAGTTAAAAGTTCAAGGATTGATGGCTTTGAAGATAAAGAAGTGCTGCATCAACAACAATCATATAAGGAATATTCAAGATTTAAAAGGTGAACCTCAAGGAAACAAGTTGCGATGAAAGACCATACCTGAGAATAATTATTTAAAGGGAAGATATGAAGGGAAAAGACTTGTAACTAATGAATTGTCAAAATTAAGTTTTTTCAGAGCAATTTGGCACATATAAGTATGCAGTTACAAATAATAGTAAATCGTGCAACTGATTTTTAAGCCTACCCTCAAGATTTGCTTTCTTCATTTTCCCAATTTGGTAAGTAGAGGACTTGCGCAGATGATATTCTCTTTTCTTGACACTTTGAATCCATAGCTCTGCATGAAAGGTGAATTAAAATATATTCCTCTCATTCCTGTGATTTCATAAATTGGAAGCTTTATTTGGTAGTTCAATTGGTTTAGTTTGTTTCCCTTGTTGTACTTTTTTTGTTTGTAAATCCAAAATGAGACCCAAATTGCCTAAGATACACCAAAGGTCATGGTTAGTTTGTTTCCTACCTGAATTAGGGGATACTTTTATATCGTTAGTAGATTTTGATTAATCTCATGAAAGGGCACGAAATTCTACTAGTTCTCCCTTAATGCAAAGAATTCTAGATAGTGGGTTAGTAGAAGCAGTGGCTTTCCCTCCAGTGGTGTCATGTCCTGAGCTAGTTTTGGAGTGCATGAATAGATATGACCTTGCTCAAAGATGTATAAAAGGTGCAGATGGTGAGGTTCTACTTAGGATTAGTTGGGAGGTCATTTTCATTGTAATGAAAATTCCTAGGAAAGAGCAGTATGAAGATTGGACAGTGGGTAAGTCTCAAGGGCTTTTCTCTAAGAAGAAATCATTCTATAGGAGTATCATTTCTAGAAAATGGTTGCTGAAATTTTAAAAGGCAGGTTCTTGACTACCAAGCCCATTAACCTAGGAACACTTAATCAGAGAAGTAAAGGATATATTCATCATTTACACAAAGTAAGGGGGAACCAAATTGCCTTATATTGGGAGGATTGGATGTACTTTTTCATTTAGGTCATCCTTGGTGAAAAAAGATACATTGATTGGGCAAAATTGATCGCAGATAGGCTACATGAGGGTTTGAGCTGCTTTGGTATTAAGAACTTCTATATGTCTTCATATCTCATGTATTTCTTGGCATGCGTTAGGTCATGGCCTGGTTTGTATCATGAAACATGGGTTGATGATATGAAAATATATGAATATCGCCCACATCTACAACAACAGAGATCTTGTGAAAACTATCATAAGATACATGATATATTTCTAGGTAAGATGGTGTATGAACTAACATGGAATATTCATAAAAGGTTGTTGGATGAAGCTATGCAATTGATAGGTACTTATGGTAGCTTCTTCATACAATTTCCCAGGTTCACTTACCTAAGGGTAGGAGGTTTTGAAGGAGAACCTTATAAGCTGCCTAGGTATGGATTCAATAGGCAGGTTTTTATGGAGATATGTAAGTAGCTATCCTACATTGATACGAAATAAAGAGCCAAACATCAGTTAGGTGTCTCATTCCCTATTGAATTGACATATTTCATTTGTAACAATGTCTCTGATGTTATAAATTTGGAATTAGAGTTTAATAAATTGAATCTACAATTTTATGGACCTCGAGCTAATTTTGACGCCAAGGGATTTGTTGTTACCCATCTAACATTGAGAAAGGACTTCACTCATGTGTAAAATATGAAACACTTTTGGGCTAACTATTGTGATGAATTTGAAGTTAGGAAGAGGGTATATCAAAGGTTCACCTTACAGCAGGTCAAGGCTTATGATCTAAAAATGAATGTTGATAATGTTGAAGATGATGATAGTGAATTGATTGATCCTTAGTTTGTGGATAGTAGACAAAAAAGAGTGATTCCAAAAGTGGACTGGGATAAAGATGAGGAGGATCAGATTCAAGAAAGAACATTTCCAGTCATCAGAAGGACTAAACAATGGTTATGAGAAAAAAGAGTGGGAAGAATTTCAAGAAAAATCTCAGCTTCATCAATTGAAGTCCCAGTAGCTAACTCTCTTGTCACACCTTGTGTTGTAGGTTCCTCCAAAACATAGGTTAATATTGAATAGGTAGCAAGGCTAGTGAGAGTCGAGAAGGAATCAACTCCTCCTAGGATCACTCAGTCTAAAACCAAAAACAAAGAAAAGAAATCATCTATGAATACAGTGGTAGTTGATTTGGATGCCTCTCCTGACATGGACAACACTTCAACCCATCCAGACTCAAAGGTGTAAAATGTTAATGATGCAAGTGATAATCAATAGGTGGGTGATGTGACAAATACTACAACCACATTGGTGGTATGAAAAGGAAGCTAAATCTGGCCCTGATAAAACTCCTGTGCACACTGGACCTCTATGGTTAGAGAACACTCTGAGTAGTAAGAAAAGGAAAGTAGTTCCTGTTTCAGTTCCATTGGAAGATATGGTAAGTAAATGCCTGGGAAAGACTCCCAAGGAAAAGAAACTAAAGACAATTTCCAAAATTGATTTTGATGACAACATAGGTAATTGGACAACAGAAATTGCTTTCCCAAACATAGATGAAGTCGTAGCCAGCCCTATTACAAAGGATTTTACAGTTGAAAAACTAAATCTTGGTGCTAGAACCCAAGCAACTAAGGCCTTCCATCTTGAAGCATCGACCAAGAAAATACTCAATAGAACATGGAAGGATGAGAGCAATAATCATGAGATGAAGGAAATTCTAAGGAGAATGGCATAGTATATTGAAGCAATTAATAATCCAAACCCTCAACCTTTGTCACAGATTCCAACGTCCTTTAACCCCAAGTCACCTGGTAATCAAAAGACCCTAGAGAAAATACAAAAATGCAAGTTGGTTATAGAGACTATGATGGAGTGGTTATAAGGAATTCGGAAATTTTGTACAGGGTATTTTATTAATTTGAACATGGTTTACAATGGGGCATTGATGGTGATGAAGGAGTTGGAAGCCAAAATCATAAATTGGAAAAGTTAAGCTAAATTGGTAGTGAAAGCAACACAAATACAAGAAGTGAAAATCTATGGGGTAATGAATTTTCTCTTTGAGAAACCTGTAGATGGCTTAGATGATAGTATTCTATATGTTTTCCAAAGAAACATTGAATGGAGGAATTCCTTAATAAAGCAAGCTTATGAAGAATTTGTAAAACTAATGGATGAGCTAGAAGAATTAGTTGCATCCATATGAAATGAACTTGTGTGCATTAGAATCAAGTGTCTGAAAGATGACGGGAAGACCCTCAATGCGGCAGAGGTTATAACAGAATCATTCAAAGGCAAAATTAATTATGTCAAAGAGGCTAAAGACCTAGTTTTGGATGATCTCACTACCATTGCAAAAGTTGAATCTCTTCTATTTTTATGCATTGGACACTTGGACAGTCATTTTGGCAAAGTTGCATAGGTTCGTAGGGAAAAATAGGTCTAGAAGCAGAGGATGATACATATGGGACTCCCTCATGGTGCTTCAATTCGATATTTCTTTGTTGCTTACACTAAATGGAAGAATATAGCAACTGTCAGAATTGTTGAGCCCAATCAGAATACTCCATAACTACTTTCTTATCATGTGCTATGTTAAGGTCCCCTATTAATACCTTATCATTGGTTTTGTGTAATGCCCCGCCAGGAAACCCCTAAAGGGTTTAAGTTAAAAACACTCAATTAGAGTGTAAATTTTTTTTTTTTTAATAATAAATAAGAGCATTAATGATACGTTACAATATTAAGATAGATTGAAGTTATCTCGAAGTTATCTCTAACTAGATAACACAGCGGAAGGCTAAATGATCCTAAGAGGTTTCCCAACGCGATTACATAACCTTACACCGAACTCAACTTGCGTCATTAGATCCATTAAACTGGATATCATAATTACGAGATAATGCATAGATCTTGTTAATATATGTGTTCTATGGCTGGACATCTTATAATTTTAGGAAGCGTTCAATTACTTTGGGTGGTTAGGGGGCCATTGAGAGGATTTTTATTCATTGCACTTTAATTCATAATTACATTAAGAGGCCTCCAAAAAGGTTCATGCGTTTAATATAATGAAGTTCATTCTATTGGGTTTAAGGTATCCATTCTCAATCGATTTCATCCTTTAATATTAAAAGTTTGGTTAATCAGACGAGATTCATTCATTAAGGATTAACTACAATTAATAGAGTGAGGTCCCTTCATTTGATTTCATGCATAGCCAACTAATGAGTTGTAGTTCTTATATGAAAGATAAAATGTGAGTAGCCATAGAATTCATCTGAAGTTTTGATAATGCAAATAAATGGACTAATTTCATTACGGTGGATATGCATTAGGGCACACGAGAGCATCCTTTAAATTAAAATATCGTTAGCTAGATGAGATTCTTCATTTCAAGATTTGGATAATAAGACCATAGTGACATTCTTTTATTAGGGTTAAAATACCATTAACTTATTGCATATTACTCTTTTTTGGTTATATGAAGTTAATATGAGAAGGTACATTTATTAAGATTAAGATTTAAACAACTATACCAAAACTTCCCTTTTTAGTTCCATTTTAGCAACCATAAGGGATTCTTTTATAAGGGTTATAACATGGATATCTAGTTGAGTCCACACAATTATCAAATTAATCTGGTGAGGATTATTGGTTATAATTACAACATAAATAACTAAATATATTCATCCAATATAGTGGATTATAATTAACATGGTGTTGCTCATTTAAGAAGATAAAAGTAATTACCTATATGTTGATCATCCTTTAGATTTCAACTTAGAAATTATAACATTAATTCTATCTTTATTTCCCCTACCCATTTGTTCAATTTACATGCTTAATAACAAGTTAATCCAACGATGTAATCTAGCAAGATTCTTTCCACTATTACAACTTTAATTAACATATTTTAAATGCTTTGCCATAATCATAATTTACAATGTTTTATGAATCTGATTTACCACCTTCCTCAAGATGTTTGATTTTGTGCATTTGATTTAAAATTTGTTACTTTTCCATCATACACTTATACAAGATAACAACCATCCATGATAATTTAAAGCATAAAACAAAGTAAGCTAAAAACATCGCATAACACACATATGATCTCGGAGTTCACCCCTAAAGGGCTACATCTCCGGGTTTGCTCAACTGCAAGACCCCTCTGGCATTTAATATAGTTAAGATTACAAATTTACATGTCTTTTACAATCCTGCCTCTCAGGCGATCACAACCATACTACAACTGACCACTTCGGTTAGTAAATACATCTCTACAAGTTTTTCCAACAAAGTTCACATAAATGTAAGCATCTCTCATCTGGGTGTTTTACTTAATCCTTAGATAAACATCACTGACATATTGGTCTAGAACTATACACTAATACCCAAATCAAGGAAAATATACTTTAAAAGGAACCTTTGAAATGAAAAGAAGACACCCCCCAAATGATCTATGAATCTCTTGCGTATATATAAACGAGTATACATGAATCCCAATCTATAACTAACCAATTTAGAAATAACCCCCACATTTAACCATAATTTATAGTTAATAATTATGAATGCCATTTATATAAATCAGAGTGCAACAAAAACTTGTATTACTATATGGGTTTTCTAAATATCAAAATTCTAATTTCCAAATATTATTTAATACTCAACTTAAATACATTAAATAAACAAAGAAGCAAAAGAGTAAATTTAAGTAATTTAATAACTCCATTTAAAATTCATTATTTTATTATTTTTTTCCATTTGCTACCATAACAATAATTTATTTTATTGTTTTTTTACTTTTTTTTTTTAATTTTATTTCAAAACAATAAATAAAAACTAAATTAAAAAAAAACATGTTGAAATGGGGTTACCCACGTGGGCCCCCTTTGTAGCCACGCTACCATTGGTAGCGCTACTACCAAATGGTAGCAGGCCGCTACCCTTGGTAGCGCTGCTACCATTTGGTAGCAGTTCTACCAGTGGTAGCGCTGCTACCAACTGGTAGCAGTAGCTACCGTGGCAGCCATGATTCCTCCCAGCGATGGGGGGGTAATAAAATATTTTTTTTTATATTTTTTTTTCATTTTATTTTATTTCTTTTTTTTAAAGGAAATCTCTGGTAAAATAACAATACCAGACCTAGACCCAAAACTGCCAGAATGCAGTCAACAATTTACTAAATGGATGTATATATATATTTTTTAAAATAACAATATATGTAAGTATTACAAGAAGGATGAATGACTCATCAAACACACAGTTTGAAAACACAAATTTACAATATTTTCTAGCAAACCCCATTTTGAAAAATAATTATAGTCATAGCCATTTTTTTTTTCCCTCTTTTTTTTGAATGACAAGGGTTTCAAAATAATAGGAGAAATTGTTGAATAACCCTCTCATTAAGCAAATCTTTGGCACAAGGAAGATCTCTTCTCACACAAAGATCCATCAAAACAAATTTTTAACAACAATTTTTTTTCTACAAGAAACTTCTCATGGCAAACAATGGAAAATCTGAAAACAAAAATTGCAAGAACAACATACAAGCCTCTTTCCTTTCTTTTTTTTTTTTAAAAAAAAAAACAACTTGAACAAATTGATAAAAGAGATTCCTACCTCAACAAGCTTTCTTGGAAAGATTTTGATGATGAGCCCCAAATCTGCTGCTCTAAAACTCCATCCTCCTCCAAAATCCCCAATTTCTCTTCCAAAAACCATGTTTTTCCAAAAAAAAGACCAAAAGCCCAAGGAACCCCCAAAACATTTCCCAACTAGTTTAAAAATGAGAAACCCTATTTTTGCCCTAATTTTCAATTTTGAAATTAGGCATTTATTTTTTTAAAATAAAACAAATGAAAATCCAAATGGAAGTCATTCATTACCATTATCTATTACATCTTATTTGCTTTCCTTATTAAAATTAAAATGCTTCTATTTCTTTTTGAGTTTTAAATTTTTAATTTCTCAATATTAATTTTAGGCCTACTTTTATATTTCGGAACTATTGACTGGGTAAGGCGTTTGATTAATTTAATTTTCTAAAAATCAAACTTTTATACTATATCGACTTTACAAGTAAAAAGAAATAATTTCTTTTAAATAATAAAATTTACCCTTTTCTCTTCCAAATGCGAATATGATTAATTTATTCCTATCTCCCAAATGACTTTAAATTTTTCCTTTCCAAAACGCATAACTCATTAAATTCATTATTTTAAAATTAGCTATTAAATTAACTCGCTATAACATAATAAAGCGACATTTTTAAATAAATGACTATTCTAATGCAAGAGTCTTATTTATTCTAATTTCTCAACTACAAATGCGTAAATGTTACAAATGCGTAAATGAGCACACTAACCCAAGTTAAATACCTTAAGCTTGCTACAATAATAATTAGAGCAATCCCTTTAAATTAACGATTACTCGTATAGAAGAAACTACCTATTTAAATTTCTAAATTACTAATGTGCACATCTACTCATCAATTTGAATTTAATACTTAGAACAACAAACTTCGCTTACCTCGTGCAAGGCACGCAAAAATGAGGAAGTCCACCAAATCACTTGATATGCAATCCAATGAAAAGAAAGCCCCACGAATCCACACACGATGCTCACCTAACCATGGCTAAGGCAAGACAAGAGTTATATGACCACCAAATCCGAATTCTAAAAATGAAAGAGGCATACTCAACCTTGCAAATCCCAAAGGAGATGAACCTTGCCCTAAGCGGTGTTGTACCTGCAATCTCCTGCACCCATGAATTCATACAAGCATGCATATACATATACATATTCAATGAAGGCGTTAGCTCAAGATTTATCACAAGGGTTAGGAACAATTACATTTACATGAGAATCGATGCAAAAGCACAATAATAAGTATGCACAATTTATTTATATTATCTAAACTACACATTGCATCACGATTAACCTACCATTCAAGAATGCCACATAGGAAGTCAACCAAGGTCAAATGGGTTTTACAAGTCCGACTAGGGTAGGGGCATTACATTTTGGCTGATTTAGTTTTTAGTTTTAAGTGAACTTCTCTTAAACTTCAGGGTGGAAATCTTGAATTTTTCATTTTTCCCTCTTTAAACTGTTAGCCAAGTTGTGGCTATAAAAACTATTTTCTAGTACTCTAGAAGGGTCCGAGAAATTTTGGGGTACAACTAGTAGACTTTGTTTCTTTTTGGATATTGTGGATTTTCAATGAAGATATTTTATCTATGATTAAAATGATACATTTTCAGCAACTTTCAAATTTGTGTGTTTGAATGTGAAAAGAAAATCTCGGTTTGGATATATGTGTATGTGTAGAATCTGTTGCTTCTTTGATTCTCCACTTTTCATAAGTCTATGAATGAATTTGATAAATAAGTCTATTGTTAACTTTTGTGTGGTTATTTTGATCCTCCTTGTCCTGTGAGGCATGAGAGAGACTCGATCAGAATCCATGATATTGTGGTTTATTTAATAGGGTAAACCTGAGAAATGAAGTCATTCTGATTGCAAATCTGTTGGTTTTGCACATAAAGTATTTATCTTTGCAACATTCATGTGGTGTTGACTTATGAATGTGAAATGCCTTTTCTCACTTTCTGGTTAAAAGTGAAGTTAATATTTGTGTATGTGTAAAAATTCATTGCATATCATACGAGAAGTTGCACTCTTATGCAGAGGGTAAACTAGTAATCAGTTCACCCAACTGTTGGTTCCATTTGTCTTTCAAAAAAGGGCATACATGAGTCATTCATCATTAAATCAAGAAAGGACAAATCTGTTAACCAACACATTTTTTCCGACTCTATTGGGGACTTGGAAATGAAAGATCAGTGCTTTCTTTCCTCAAATTTATTAAATATCTCTATGTATGCAAGATTGGCAACTCTATTAAATCATCATGCAAAATAAAAAGGTTGCAAGGATGGGGAAAAGACCAAATCCCACCATCTTGGAAATTCTTGAGATGGATGATAAAGTGTTGCATGAATTATGGGACCATTGCAAGGAAAGCATTTCTCATGCTGTAAAAACCAAACTAAGTATAAAATATGATCATGCATCTACTCTTTTATGGAGAAGTCTTTGTGTTATATTTCACAAGCTAAAAGAGCTGAAAGAGAAGACAAGGTTGTTCCAAGAATATAAAAAAAAGGTATCCCAATTGAAAGAAGAATTAAAATTTGATGATGATGAGGCTCCAGTCATCTCAATTTCATCTCTCTCCTACAATTACCTCATTATGAATCAGTAAAAAGGTCAGCAAGAAACAATTTAGCCTCATGAAAGTCGGACAATGGTAAGTGAGAATAAACAAGACAACATTGGAGAACCTGTGAGCTTGAATGAAAAAGGTTTGTTGAGGTCTTTTTCTTACCTGGAAATAGAAACTTTTAGTTTTGATAGTATGGAAAGTTATCTTGTTCCAAAAAGTATAAAGGATGAAAAATTTCAGATTTACATGCAACTAGAGTATGAAGTTTTCAATCTTATACAAGAAGTTGATGAAAATGATTTTTTATATTTAAAAGCTTGTGTTGAGTCCTTCGTAGAATCATTTCATTCTGAAAATAAAGCAATACTATGTCTTCCTAATGAATATTGTGTTAACAATAAGGTGGAATCATGTCTTGGTAAAGATGTTTCCCATTCTAAAAATCTATTTGAAAAAGAGAATTCAAAAGTGAAACAAAATAATGGTCAAACTGATGAAGTGTTGTAGTCCCAAGAACTGTTGGCTAGTTTGGATAGTACTTTTTTTTGTGAAAAAAAGATCATAGAGAATTTAGTGTCATTTATTAAAGAAGGGGATTTAAAGGAGAAGGATTCAGGTTATTAATTTATTTCATGCATTAAGTTTGGATAGAGAATTTGCAGATTTTATTTTAGTAAAAGATGTTGAAGTTGTTTTAGCTAAGTTGGACTCCATGCATGATGAAGTGTCTCTCTTTTCTGAGATTAGTTCAAATGCTGAAAATTATTTTGAGAATGATGGTCTTAATAGTGGTGATTGTGAGAATGATGCAGCCTTTTCCCTAGAAATTTATGAGCATTACTTTTTTCAGCCATAAATAGAACATTATTTGAGAAGTATTGTGCAGATGTTTCTAGAAAATTCAGAAGTTCATGATGAGACATGGATCTTTGGGCATAGATATTTATTCACACATTTTTTACATGCTATCAGTTTGTTGTTCAACATTGAGGAGGTTGCTAGAGGACAACGATTTTGGGCCACACAAAAAAGACACAATTCATTGCTGAGAAAAGTCTCCCACTTCTCCTAGCCAATAAATGGTCTTTGTGCCATTCATTTAGTTTTCTTTTAAGTTATTAAATTTGTAATTGCATTCATTCTATGTTGATGGTTGAATGTCAGTGTGCCTTCTTTGCCTTCTGGTTAAAGGCATAACTAGTTTCGTATTCATTGTATCAAAAGAAGGGAGTTGTACCTTCATATCAAAATTCAGAGAGCATTTGAACATAACCATTGCAAGTGACTCAACTGTTAGTTTCAGGTTTTGTCTTCTAATTTGGGCATTTGTGAGTCATTTTCAAAGCATTTGTAAAAGGAAAAATCTATTTACTAATAGATTTTTGGTGACTCTATTGGGGAGTTGGATAATAAGATTGGATTCTTAATCATAAGAGAAATAGGGTTGTCTTATGAATGACTTAATTTCCTTTTTGTTTGAAGTGAGTAATGCATCATAAACAGGTTGGAGTCAAGAAGATACACTAGGTCTCAAAGGTGTGAAGGGGTAATTGATTTATTTTTTCAAGTACTCCATGACTCAGACTTCTCAACTTCCTTTACACCTAGAAGAAGAGCCAAGAGTAGACCCCCAACTACCTTTTCTGTATCCCTTGTATCTCCTATATGTCAAGCCCTAACATTACATGGTGTTTCTTTTCCTAGTATAATCAACCCTACACTTTTAAATATTATTCTACCCATGGATGTAAACAATCCCTGGGGCACTACTATAGGACCACTAGCTCTTGATGCAAATCTTAATCCTTTACCCAAAGGAGCAAGAGATCATTTGCCTAAATTCAATGGTGATGGAAAGATCTCAACAGATGAGTAGTTAAATGCATTTAATGCAGCTTGTGGCATTTTGGTTGTTCAACATGAAGATGTGGTTGTGAGATTGTTTGTACAAACATTGATTGAGGTAGTAGAAGATTAGTTTTATCATCTACCAAATTACTAATTGGCAAGATCTTAAAATTAGGTTCAAGGCTAGGTTCAAATTAGCCAAAGATGAACATTCTCTCCTAGCCCAATTAGCCCAGTTAAAGAAAGAAATCCCTGAATCCATGAGAGACTTTGTGGCTAAGTTTGATAAAATTGTCCATAAGATTCTAGTGAACCAAAAGCCTTCTAATGATAATTTGAAATGGTTCTTCATTAATTCTATGGTCCCTGAGATTGGTTTCCTGATCCACAGGCAAAGAGTAGCAACTATAGTTGCTATGAAAACATTGGTTGTAGAATTAGAAGATGATTTAATCATTGCAGTAAAATGGAAGAGAGAAGTTCAAACTTTTGTAGCACAAGCATCAACCTCATATGATCCTATGATTCAAAAACTAATGAATGATATGATAACTCTTAAGAGGAAATTACCCAAAACGAGCACTTCTTATCCACAGACTTACCAAGATATCCCAAGGAAAATCCCTAATCAGTCAATAGGAGTCGAAGGTAGAACTTTACAATTGCCTCCCACACAACAAAGACTAACTATTGAGGCACCCCCACCTAAGGCTAACATGTGTATCTTTCATCTTATTGATGATCATGATGGAAATTCTTGCTCGGAGATGGTACATTATGCTCAAATGGTTGATTTAAAGGAGGTGTTGCTGGAATCAAGTGAAGAAGAATCCCTAGGTAGCCTAGCGACTTTGGAATCCACTTCCTAGAGTACGAGTCTGATTCAGAAAGATGAGGTGATATTTTGGTTACCTTGGAGGATCCTTCCTGTGTAGTGCTGACTAGAAACTTGTAGAATTTCAAACCTCAAGGTGCTTCTTCATCCTCTATTGTGAACCCCAAAGGTAAGGAAATCATTTCTTGATCTCATAATAATGATTAGAGAGTTTGAGAAACTCAATTGTTGAAGCGTGAAGATGCAAAGAGTTCATTTGATGTTGAATTTTGTAAATCCTCTTGGATTCAAATTACACCAGCTGAATATCTAAAATTAAACCCTAAGGAACTTGATAGATTGGTTAAGTTCGTGAAAGGAAATAATGCATATGTACAAGATCATGTGATACAACAATCAGCTAATGCCACTTTTCCCTCCAAAGAAGATGTGTCAACCTATCTTGCTACTCATGAAGCTTCTCCTAAAATAGTTGCTCATCAAACTAATCAAACAATGTCTCTCTTGTAATCGAAACCTGGGCCTTTTTATATATCCTTGTTCATAAATGGACATAAACTGAATAATTGCATTATAGACTCTGGCACTTCAGAAAACATCATGCCATCCCTTGTAGCCAAGGCTTTGGGATTATCCTTGACTAAAACCTTTGGTAGATGTTATTCCATGGAATCCAAGAAAATACCCTTGTTAGGACAAATTAAAGATGCCCAAGTAGCCCTTGCCGCTTATCCTGATAAAAGAGTTAAGGTGACTATTCTAGTGGCTAACATTCCTACGAGTTATGGCATGTTGCTTAGCTGCACTTTTTGTAAAGACCTAGGAGGACAAATTAAAATGGACTGGTCTCAGGCCACTATTACCATAGGGAAACAATAGGTCACATTACAACTAGAAGCTAAGTCCAAATTCATTGTTTTTCCTTCCGATGATCCAAAGGCATAAATATTGTACCATGAATGTGAATTCAAGAATTATATGATCTTATCTGACAATGAAGTTGTAGGAAATTTGTCTCAACCTAAGGCACCTGAGGAGCTATGGATGATAGAGTTTTATGGAAGTTTCTCAGCATCTAGCTCTAGAGACAAGGTAGTTCTTATTCCTTCCTCTGGTAAACATATTCCTTTCTCTTTCAAGTTGGAGTTTAAGAAAACAAACAATACTATTGAATATGAGGCCTTGTTGTTGGGAATAGCTGAAGAAAAGAAATTGGGGGTGAAACTGTTATTGGTAAAAGGATATGCGGAGTTGATTGTAAAACAAGTAAGAGGGATATTCATTGTGAAGAATGAAAGATTAAGGCACTACCAGGATAGGGTATGGGATGAAATTTAAAGCTTTGATGCTTTTTCTATTGAATCCATCCCACGAGAATTGAATTCTAAAGTTGATTCTTTGGTAGTGTCAGCTTCCCTCTTAATTCCTCATCCTAAGTTCACAGGGGATACCTATTGGGTGGGGTTAATATATAGGCCAAGTGTTCCTTATAACTCAGACTTTTTCCAGGTTTTTGAAAATGATAAGAAGATAAAAAAATTTTTACATTGTGCTGAAAATGTTCATGACTACATTCTTTGAGGGATCTAAAACTAAATGTAAAGAATTCTCCCCAAACCCAAGAGAGAAACTACGGGATGAAATTATTCAGTTGAAAGGAAATAAGATTCCTAAAGGACTAGTGTCTTTAGAGCATCTCTTTGATCATCAAGATGCTTTCATCAAGAGGAAGAATGAATAGTTACCAACAAATCATGATTCTGGTGATTATGAGAGGATTGATATTTGGGATGAAGAGGATCCTAAGTTCATCAATTTGGGAAAATGGTGTAACCCCGAAGAAAAGAGAAGGTTCATTAGTTTGTTAATAGAGTACAAAGATGTGTTTTCCTGGTGCTATGATGATCTGAAAACCTTCAGAGAAGGGCAATTTCAATATCATATTCCTTTGAAACTGAGAACAAGTCCGTTTAGGCAGAAATTGAGAAATTTTAATCCCAAGGTTGTCGAAGCCATCTTCAAGGAAGTGGATAAAATGTTGAAAGCAAAGATTATATACCCTATCCATCATTCCACCTTGTTAGCTAATATAGTTCCATTCTGCAAAAATAATGGACAGATAAGCATTTGTGTGGAATTTAGAAATTTGAATCAAGCTAGTCTGAAGGATAATTATCCATTGCCTGCTATGGATCATATTTTACAAATAGTCTTGGGTTCTGAAATGATGTCTATGTTAGATGGGTTTTCAGGTTATAACCAGATTAGTGTCTCAGAAAAGGATCAGCACAAAACAACTTTTGTCACTCCTTGGGGTACCTTCGCATACAATAAAATGCCATTTGGTCGAATAAATGTTGGAGCAACCTTTCAGAGAGATATGGACTTGTATTTTGGTCATCTAAAGGATAAAATAATTGTTGTATACCTTTATGATCTAACCGTCTTCTCAAAAACAAGAAAGCATCATTTGAGAGATCTATAATGAGTTTTGCAAAGGTGTAGGGAGCATGGGGTATCTTCAAACCCAAAGAAGTCAGTGTTTGGTGCTACTGAAGGCAAATTACTTGGTCACATCATTTCAAAAGAAAGTGTCAAAGTAGATCCTGAGAGGGTGAAGGCAATCCAGCAGCTGAGTTTACTATCTAATAGGAATGGAGTTAGGTCCTTCTTTGGCTAGGTGATTTTTTTGAGAAAATTTGTCCCTGATTTTGCAGAAACCACCAGATACATAGTAAATATGATGAGGAAAAAATAGGTGTTAAAATGGAGTGATGAAGGGAAGAAAGTGTTTGAAGTAGTAAAAGAAGCCATAGCACAGGCTCTTTCACTTATTAACCCAAATTTTAAGAAAGACTTCATTATCTACTGCCATGCCTCTGAACATACCATGTCAGGAATTTTACTATAGAAAAATGAGGAAAATGAAGAAGTTCCAGTAGCCTTCATGAGTGTATCTCTCAAGAAACATGAGCTGAAATATTCATTGATGGAGAAACAAGCATTTGCGGTTGTGAAATTTATTAAACATTTTAGGTACCACATTCTTCATTCTCATGCAGTAGTATATGTGCTACATTCTATTGTTAAAAGTTATTTTACACCACAAGATATAGGAATGAATAGCAGAGCCACATGGGTATCAGAAATACAGGAGTTCAATCTGGATATTAAACCAACTAAATTGGTGAGGAGATAAGGCTTATGTAAACTAATTGCAGAGAGTAAGAATGAAGTGAATGAGGAATTACCCTTGGTCCTATTTGTTGGTCTTCAAGATTCTTGGTTTGTAGATGTGGCATTTTATCTAACCTATGGAGACTGCCCTACACATTTGTCACCTAAGGAGAAACACAATTTGAGGTTGAAAGTTGCTAAGTATGTCATCTTTGAGGATGTTTTGTACAAGAAGGGATTGAACAACACTTTCTTACGTTGTATGGACAAGGGACATCAAGAAGATCTTTTGAAAACATTTCATGGTGAAGTCTGCATTGGAAATTTTTCTTCAATTGTGACTACTTATAAAATCTTGAGAAACTGTTACTATTGGCCAATCATGTTCAAAGATGCTTATGCTTGGGTAGAAAATTGTGAAAAATGTAAGATGTTCACAGGAAATCCACAGCTTGCAGCATTACCCCTTAGACCTGTTGTTATTGATGAACCATTCAAGTAGTGGGGGCTAGATTTCATAGGCCCATTGTTGCCTGCCTCAAGTGTTGGACACACTCATATACTTACTACAACTGGTTTGCTTTGGAGTTCCTCAAAAGATAGTGACTCATAATGCTATGAATATTTATTTCATATAAATCTCTATGTTTTGTTATGATCATGGAATCTCTCTTGCCCACTCTTCAAATTACCATCCACAAGGCAATGGTCAGGCGAAATCCAACAATAAGAACTTGATAAACATTATGAAAAAGCTAGTGACTAAGAATTTGAAAGACTGGCACAAGAAACTATATCAAGCTCTCTGGGCAGATAGGACATCTCCTAAAAGGGAAATAGGGATGTCCCCTTTTGAATTAATGTATGGAGTGGGAGCACAACTATCTCTTCATCTGGAACTGGCAGCCTGAAAGTTACAGACAATTGTTGAGGATGCATATTTTCAGGATTCCTTGGAGAAAAGAATCATGCATTTGATGAAAATATAGGAAGAAAGGGATAAACTTGTTGATCGGATCACATAACACCATATGTGTGTTAAGAATTTTTTTGAAAAAAGAGCTAGACCTAGAAAATTTATGCAAGGAGATCAGGTCTTACTCTGGGACAAAAGAAGGGAACCTAAAGGAGCACATGGTAAATTTGAATCATTGTGGAAATGTACATTTTTGATTAATGAAGTCAAGGGGCCTATTTCTTTCAATCTTTCCTATTTTGATGGCACTATTCTTCCCCTATCTTATAATGTATGGGATCTTGAGCTCTATAAGTTGTAAAGGAGGAGTCCCTTGCATTTTTTTCTTGTAGGTTAGTTTTTTTTTTCAGTTGTGTTGGTTTTGGTGTGTTAAGTTTAGTTTGTCTCAGCCCTTATTTTCTATCTTTTGTGCAAAACTAGATATTCAAAATTCCTCTCTAGTCCTTTATAGTCTTGGTCCCCAGTCAAAAGCCGATGTTACCATTCCCATTTTTGTGGGCATTTTGTTCTTATATCATCGAAATAAGGAGTGTTCATTTAGTCTGGGATTGTGTAAGTCTCGATTTTTGTCTTGTTGAAGTTTTTCTTGAACTGGAACTTGTCGGTTGAACCTCTTCTAGGTTCAAGGTTCAAGTTCAAGCAGAGTATGTTGTATTGTGGCTTGGTTTTTAAAGAGTTAAAGGTCTTTTTAACAATTTTCATTGAACTTGAACTATTGCACGTTTTCAAAAAGTTCAAGGTTAACGGTTCTAAATTTTGAAAGTCGAGTCTTTTCTGAGTCATGGCATTTTGGTGTCTTTGTCTTGGTTTGTCTTTTTTTTTTCTCTATTCTTTGGAACTTGAACTTTTGAACCACTTCTCAGGGCGTTCAAAGTTAAAATTTCAAGGATTGATGGCTTTGAAGATAAAGAAGCTCCGCATTAGCAGCAATCATATAAGGAATATTTCAAATTTAAAAGGTGAACCTCAAGGAAATGAGTTGTGATGAAAGATCGTACCTGAGTATAATCATTTAAAGGGAAGACATAAATGGAAAAGAATATTCATAAAAGGTTGTCGGATAAAGCTATGCAGTTGAAAGGTACTTATGGAATCTTCTTCATAAAATTTCCTAGGTTCACTTACCTAAGGGTAGGAGGTTTTGAAGGAGGACCTTATAAGTTGCCTAGGTATGCATTCGATAGGTAGGATTTGATGGAGATATATAGGTAGATAGCCTACATTGATACAAAATATAGAGTCAAACATCAATTAGGTGTCTCAATCCCTATTGAATTGACATATTTCATTTGTAACAGTGTCTCTGATGCTCTAAATTTGGAATTAGAGTTTAAGAAATTGAATCTCCAATTGTATGGACCTTGAGCTAATTTTAATACCAAGGGATTTGTTTCTGCTTATCTAAAATTGAGAAAGGACTTCACTCATGTGCCAAATATGGAAGAATTTTGGGCTGACTATTGTGATGAATTTGAAGTCAAGAAGAGGGCATATCAAAGGTTCACCTCATAGTAGGTCAAGGCTTATGATATGAAAATGAATGTTTCTAATATTGAAGATGATGATAGTGAATTGATTGATCCTTAGTTTGTGGATAGTAGATAGAAAGGAGTGATTCCAAAAATGGATTGGGATAAAGATGAGGAGGGTCATATTCAAGCAAGAACATTTCTAATCATTAGAAGGACTGAAAAATGGTTAAGAGAATGAAGAGTGGGAAGAATTTCAAGAAAAAGCTCAGCTTCATCCACTGAAGTTCTAGTAGCTAACTCTCTTATCACACCTTGTGTTATAGGTTCCCCCGAAACACAAATTAGGATTGAACGGGTAGCAAGGCTACTGAGAGTCAAGAAGGAATCAACTCCTACTAGGATCACTCAGTCTAAAACCAAAAACAAAGAAAAGAAATCATCTGCGAATATAATGGTAGTTTATTTAGATGCCTCTCCTGAAATGGTCAACACTTCAACCCATCCATACTCAGAGGTGCAAAACGTTGATGATGCAAGCAATAATCGATAGGTGGGTGATGTGACAAATACTACAACCAAATTTGTGGTAAGAAAAAGAAAGGAAACTAAAACTAGCACTGATAAAAATCATGTGCACACTGGATGTCTGTGGTTAGAGAACACTCTGAGTAGTAAGAAAATGAATGTAGTTCATGTTTCAGTTCCATTGGAAGATATGGTAAGTAAATGCCTAGGAAAGACTCCCAAGGTAAAGAAACTAAAGACAATTTCAAAAATTAATTTTGATGACAACACAGGTAATTGGACAATAGAAAATGCTTACCCAAACACAAATGAAGTTGTAGCCATCCCTACTGCAAAGGATTTTATAGTTGAAAAGCTAAATCTTAACACCGCAACGTGAGCAACTGAGGCCTTCCATCTTGAAGAATCAACCAAGAAAATACTCAATAGAACATGGAAGGATGAGAGAGATGAGCCTGAGATGAAGGAAATTCTAAGGAGAATGGCATAGTATATTGAAGAAATTAATAATCCAAACCCTCAACCTTTGTTGTAGATTCCAACGTCCTTTGACCCCAAGTCACCTAGTAATCAAAAGACCCTAGTGCAAATAAAAAAAAGTAGGCTGGTTATAGAGACAGTGGTGGAGTAGTTAGAAGGAATTCAGAAATCAGGTGTAGAGTATTTTATTAATTTGACAAGGGTTTACAATGGGGCATTGATGGTGATGAAGGAGTTGGAAGCCGAAATCATAAATTGGAAAAATGAAGAAGCTAAATGGGCAGCGAAAGTAATGCAGATGTGAGAAGTGCAAATCTATGGGGTAATGAAGTTTCTCTTTGAGAAACCTATAGCTAGCTTAGATGATAGTATTCTGTATGTTTGCCAGAGAAATATTGAATGAAGGAATTCCTTAATAAAGCAAGCTTATGAAGAATCTAAAAAATGAGTGGATGAACTCACAGAATTAGTTGCATCCATGCGAAATGAACTTGTGTGCATCAGAATCAATTGTCTAAAAGATGACGGGAAGACCCTCGAAGCTGCAAAGGTTATAACATAATCATCTGAAACTAGGTCTTTAGCCTCTTTGACATAATTAATTTTTCTAGGGAAAAAGAGGTTTGGAAGAAGAGGATGATACACGTGGGACTCCCTCATGGTGCTTTAATTTGAGATTTCTCTATTGCTTACGCTAAATGGAGGAATGCAACAACTGTGAAAACTATTGAGCCCAATTAGAATACTCCATAACTGCTTTCTTATCATGTGCCATGTTAAGGTCCTCTATTAGTACCTTATCACTAGTTTTGGCTGATTTATTTTTTAGTTTTAAGTGAACTTCTCTTAAACTTTGGGGCAGAAATATTGAATTGTCATGTTTCCCTCTTTAAACCATTAGCCAAGTTGTGCCTATAAAAACTATTTTCTAATACTCTAGAAGGGTCCAAGAAATTTTGGGGTACAATTAGCAGGCTTTGTTTCTTTTTGGATATTGTGGATTTTCAGTTAAGATATTTTATGTGTGAATAAAATGATACATTCTCAACAACTTTCAAATTTGTGTGTTTGAATGTGAATAAAATCTTTGATGGGATATATGTGTATGTGCAGAATCTATTGCTTCGTTGACTTTCTACTTTTCATGTCTATGAATGAATTTGATAAATAAGTCCATTGTTAACTTTTGTGTGGTTATTTTGATCCCCCTTGTCCTATGAGGCATGAGAGAGACTTGGTCAGAGTCCATGATATTGTGGTTTCTTTAATAAGGTAAACCTAAGAAATGAAGTCATTCTGATTGCAAATCTATTGGTTTTTCATATAAAGTATTTATCTTCAGAACATTCATGTGGTGTTGACTTATGAATGTGAAATGCCTTTTCTCACCTTCTAGTTAAAAGTGAAGTTAATATTTGTGTATGTGTAAAAGTACATTATATATCATACATGAAGTTGCACTCTCATGTAGAAGGTAAACTAGTAATCGGCTCACCCAACTATTGGTTCCATTTGTCTTTCAAAAAAGGGCATACATGAGTTATTCATCATAAAATCAAGAAAGGACAAATTTATTAACCAACACCTTGTAAACCTTGAATTTTTCTTTGACCTCACTGTATGACTACATTTCAAGGTTCAGAAGAACCTCACTATCACTGTTTTAGAGTTTACTTGAACTATTACAACTACTTTCTATACATCCTTGATACCTTACACTGGTATAGTAAATATCTTTATTCCCCACCATTTATTGATGAAATATTTGGTGTGTTGACAACTATCTTTGTATGTATCTTTATTTTTGTCATTAGTAGATACTTAATGACTGTGATTGTGCCTTCTTGACATATTATCTTCTCTATGTGACTGCATTGTTACAAATATAAGGCCTTTCATCATTGCACTTAACAAATCTAAGACCTTTCACCATTGTACTTAACATTTTAGTCTTTCATTAACTATCCAAGCACTATCTTTCACCCAAGATCAGCATGATTATTGTCTTTTACCTTTATTCACCTTATTGTGATTGTCAAAATATTATATTCTTCAATATCCCTAACTGTCAAAGCTTTGATTTGGCCCTTATACTATTATCATTGCTTCTGTGACTACCCTCATGGGTCATTGTAACATGATTTCAAGATGTAGCATTAAACTTCCTTATAATGATTATCTTTTAATGGCTTTGTATGCAAATACAGTCAGTTGTTCTTTTTGATTTGCACTGTGTTCTAGGCTTCGTATTGCAATGACTATGTTTGCATCTTGACTCCTTCATTATGACGATCTAGATTTGTCAATATGATGATTTTCTTTGTAGAGGCAAACCCTATGTTTTTGTCTTGGTTGATCTATTATTTTGATAGAGGATATTTGAATGCTCATACCTAGGCTCAACCCATTGTTCACACTGCTCCTATGATCTCATAATATTTTTTTTTCTAGGACCTCTCTTGTATATTCTATGGTTCATGAGATTGTACTATTGGTTGGCCAATGTCTATGTTTATTTTCAGGCATTGGAACTATTCTAGACCTTTTGAGGGCCTTTAGGACTACACTTTTTAGATCTCTATGCTCTTGAAAAGATAGTGATAACTCCCTATCTAGGTTGATCCTTACAAGGCCTATCCTTTGACTATATTATTCCTTTGTTGTATAACTTTGTTTCTTTGTTGTGACCAATCTACTTGATCTTTATTATCTTAGTGTAATTCCAATGAGCAGTGATTCATTATTTATATTAGTGAATTCAACAATTTACTACTGTGGATGATGAACCCCTCCTTGATTGAACTTTCATGAAACAAGAAAGATCCTTGCTCTGTTAAACAATAAATTGCAACATGTTGGGCTCCACCCTTGTGGGAGCCCATTTCACTCCACATGCTATGATATTCATGATATCAGTTTAAAATATTTAGTAATGAACATGACACCTATACCTGCATAGTGAACAAACATGTTAGATAAAACAATGAAGTTCATATGTTGATGAATCTTGATGATGATTCTTTGTTTTTCTTCAATGTCTATGACATGCTAGTTGTTATGGTGCACATAAGGATCAAATTATACATTTATAGATGCATATTCATATATTGAATGATGACCCTTCTTTGCTCTAACAACACTCTCTCTCTCTTAGATGCAGGCAACTAGGAGCAGCAAGGAAGCAACAACTAGATGCAAGACAAGTGGAAGATTAAAGATGATACAAGGAAAATCAACTAGGGCTCCTCCTTCAGGAAATGATGAGTCACCCTTCTTTATACATGCATTTATTTTTCCTTGCATATACAAATGTACAATGTTTTCCTTCATTTGCATTATAAGAGTTAGTCTCATGGCTTGTGTGAGACATTATCCATTTATACTATCAATAAAGATTACTCTTTTTTTCAAAATTGTGCACTCCCTCTTATGTCATATGCATCTGCATAATTCAATGTGATAATGTAATCTTTTGCTCTCTTTTTTTTTATGCACATGAATGTGATACAACAAAATTAAAATGTACCTTACTCTTTATTTAAAAAACCATAAAAACTCTACCCGATTGAGCTTATCAATGAAATTAGGTAACAAGTCCAAGGCTCAAGATCTTCATTCTTTTTTGTTTAAGGGAAAAATTGAGAGAATAATATGTAAAACTATTAAATGGACTCAAGGATGCCATGGAATTGTGGCTATCCACTTTTCTCAAGTTAGTGGTTGATGCAAAGAGAGTTGAGCAGAGTGTTGTTAATACATATGTCTTTGATGTTGCAGTGAGTCTGTGTGTTTATTGTGAATGTGAGGCCAACGTTGTCTGTTATTATTCATTATGGAACTCTTCTTTTATTTATTTGAAGAATCAGTACAAGGACATTTGTCCTGGCAATTTTTGATAGGTGTTTCTATTTTCTTTATGGAGTTGCAATTTTTGATCTGTATGGTTTTTGAACTTGATAAGTCACCCTTTTTCATTGTTGTCCAAGGGGGAGAAATATCAATAGGGGGAGAACAAAGGAATATGTTTTATTTTTTTTTGCCATCAATGAAAAAGGGGGAGATTGTTGCACGTATGGATGCCATTGTTGTCATTAATGTCAAACCTTTGTTGCTGGTGATCCAAATGTATGTATATATGTTCGTCTACTATATGGTGTATCGGGTTATTGATTTGGATGTATGTTTTTATGTTATAGAACTGATTGTGGATTCATTTTATACTATTGAAAAGAAGTATGATAATTAATTAATGTTTTTTTAAGAAGTATGGCATTCCTTATGTGGTATAGAAATATTTCTCTCTTTTGCGTCTTCTTTGGTGAAACTTATTGTGGTCCAGAATCAATGTGTGTACCGGATATATCTTTGGTGATCATGTTATCCATTTGGATTTCTTTTCTTATCATAACTATGTTGCAGATCAAGATGTTGTGGTTCTCTTGGGTTGAACCATTTTTTCTAGGTCTATAACAAGATAGTATGTGTTTATCAAATCACGTATTGTATTGGTTTGTGCATATTGGTTCAAATGGTTGTGCATAAAGGCTTTTAGTGTTAATTGGAAGGTAGGGCGACATTGTGTGAAACCTTTCAAATGATGCATTTTTAGGTTGACGCTACGTATATGTTTCATATTCTTTTGGTTGACCTAGTGAAGTTTTTTTGGATCCAATTGATATATATTGATCAAATTGGTTATGCTAGATGTATGGATGGAGATATGAGTGAGTGATAGATGAGTATGGATGCAAGATTTAGTGTGAATTTCTATCTACATTCTATCAAATGTCATTTATACACAATTTAATCTACAATTTTATTTTTTTATTGTGAGAGCATTTTTGTATCTTGCCCTGAAGAAGTGATCTTTAGTTGAGAAATTCCTCTTTTGTATCTTGCCTAAGCTTGTACACCTCAGTCTACAAGTCTAGAGCAGTAAGTTATTTTTGAAAAGAATCCTTGTTCATTGCAAAACAATTATTATATATTGTGAATTGAATATCATTATGGTTTTTCCCAATTTGGGTTTTCCATGTAAAAATGTTGGTGTTCTTATGAGAGTGTTTAGATGTTTGTGTCATTTAATTTCATGCAGATGTATTGGGATAATTGCTATTATTAAAATAACTTAATATATTCAAGTTTTGTGAATGTTGATTCACCCCCCCTCTCAGCTTCTGGTAGTGTTCAATAAAAACTTGATCCCAAATATCTAGAAAAAAAACCTAAGAATCTCAAGAATACCAAAACATGCACACTTATGAGTTTGATGAGGAAGAATTTTATAATCCATGACCTTTTGAAAGTCAAAATAATGCACAAGAATTTGATAATGGGTCCTTCACAACCACAAAAATTCAAGATCACATGTCTGACAAAAGATTTAGCAAACTACTTAACATAGTTTTGAAGAGGGATCTACAAAGATATTTGTACATGTTTCTTGAAGATGGAGCAAGATTACCCCATGATTTTGATATCGCACAAATATTAGAAGCAAATAAAAATCAACCTAATGGTAACAATGGTGGACATAGACATGAGCGTATCCCCATGCTTGAGTCACCTTTGTCCTTTTTTCAAAAATTGACATGCTTAATTGATCTGAATTATGAATTCGGATTACAACACCTGGTGTATAACCCACAATATTGTAGACCTTTAACAACAAAATATTGAACAACAAACTCATAAAGAGATGAATGCATCTCAAAAAGGTATTATATTCCATTTTGAATTTGAGTCTATACAGTTTTTAAATGATCCCAAGAGTCACAAGACCCTCTTGGAATTCAAAATGAAAATTATAGATAATATTTATTACAATAAAAATGAACATTTTTTAGAAAAACTACATATTTTTACTAGTCCAACTTCACAAGGCCATAACTTTTCACTCGGTGCTCGAAATTTGGAAATGTTTACATCATTGGAAAGCTCTCCAAGAGAGTTAATTTCAATCCCTTAATACTATTACCTTTGGCTTATTGAGTTAAGGGATCTATGACACTTTTGACCCTAAATTCTACTCTGAAGGCCTACGAAAACGCGATTTACTCGAACCTAGTAAATATCAAAAAATTAGATTTTTGATATTTTCCATTATTACTTGTGTCAAAACTATCAAAGTTCTCCTGAATTGTTATCTAATCACTAATACACATACTCATGTGAATTACGCTAGACAAAATTATGAACAACCTCATGAACAAACTTTCCAAGGCTAAAGGAATACCAATGTATATAATCAACAACAGGATGCCACTAAAGGTACTAATCATGATAATGTATATGCTAGAAGACCTCATGTTAGATTGAATGACCATGCCCAAGAACATGCTTATAATACCTATTATACACATGAGCATGATACCTACAGTTGTCCAAGACCTAGTGCACCTCATCAAAATTGCATGCTAGATGGCTCATTTAACAATTACATCCCTCCACCTCTATCATATGAATATATATATGAATAATATCACCCTTACATGCAATGAAACCCTCCTCCTCCCAATGGCTCAAGCATAGGGATATCTCAAAGAAATAATGCATGACTTAGTAATGATTTGCAACCACAAATTGCAAGTATGTTGTAGTGCCCACTCTCTTGAGCAGACTTGTTTTATTTTGGATTGATTTGATCAAACCTTTATTTTTGTGTGATGGATATGCTAGATATGATTTGACTTATGTGATGCATGGATATCTATTATGACTATTTATATTCTCAGTTGATGATTTTGATGATAGACATTACATGATCTTATACTATTGATGTTATTGGATGTGGTCATGACTAGTTATGATTTATAGATGGTTAGTAACGATGTTTTGGATTATCAAGTGCTTTGATGGATTTTATGGATCATGCCTCATTTTGGAATGGATATACTAACCCTAGTCCAATTTTCTTATGATGCAATGTTTCATGAGTTATGTGTTCACTGTATGGATATTGTTCAAGACTGTCTTCGTGGGGAGATCAACATCACATCACTCATTGTGAGCAGGATGTGTCATTGCAATATCCCTCCACCTGCATGTTTTGTATATGTGTGTGTGTGTGTGTGTGTGTGTGTGTGTGTGTCTTCGTGGTGGTTATAGGATTGCAGGTACTAAGACATTCATTCCTCTTGGGAAACCAGGTGTGAGCTCCCCTGGCTTTATAGGTGTGAGCGTGTCTCATCCCGATGGCAAATATGTGGTTTAGAGATGTCATTGGTTCCCTATCTACACTCTAAGTCTAGGTTGTCATTAAGTACTTGTCGTCAGCCTTGGCAAATTTTGCCATGTCATGTTGGTCATCATGATTTGTGAGTATGTGGCATGGTGAGTTTGATTATTTAGTTTATTTAATTTATTTAAGTGTGGTTTATTGACTATAGTAATAGATTAATTATTTAATCTATTTAATTGCAATTTACTATTTATAGTGATGAATTGATAGTTTAATTTATTTAGTTGGCGATAAATGATTTATTGCAATTGAGAAATTATTTTAATGATAATTTATGATTTCATTAGTGGTAGTGTTATTTTAATTTATTAAGATTTAACGATTCTTGATTATTTAATTATTTGTCGAGATTGAATTTAAATTAATAATTATTTGGATTATTGAGATTTTATTTAATAATTGATGTTTTTAGTTGATTTGATTTATTGAGTTAATTAATTATTTTGCTTTATTGATTTTAGTTAACTATTGGCGATTTTAACCTGTATTCAAATATTTATTTTGTTCACTTTAATTACTTTATTTAATTAATGTTGAACTTTAATCTTTATTTAGTTGCTATTGTGAAGTTTGATTATTTAAATTAATTAGCCATTTTTATTACTTAATAAAGCCTATTTATTAGCGTTATTTCAAATATTTGAAAATAATAGTAATGATAAGGTTAAATAATAAATAATTACCCTACCTATTATATTATAATATTTTGGTTACTATTACATTAATGGGAGTAATATATTTCTATTTTGATTTTTGAAATATCCCATCAAAAAAATAAAATAATGTGATAAATAAATAAGTTTATTATAATGCCATAGTTGAAGAGGGAAAAATATTTTCAAAATGAAATATTCCCATTGGCTAATTGAAAGGCTAGAGTTTCATTGTTTTTTTTTGGCTTTTATGTTTTGTCATGAATCTCATTTTGGGGGTTTTTTTCTTCTACACTCATCTTTAGGGCTGGCATTTTGGCAATTTGGGGGTTTTTTGTCTACAAGCTTGGTTTTTTGGAAATTGATTGAAGAAGGAGGATTTGTTGTTGTGCTAGAGGCAGAGGGAAGCTCTCAATCAGAGGCTCTCTTCCATAACATAGGAAAGAGGGTGGCCTCTTATTTTCCCTTTTTGTATTGCTTTCAGATTTTTAATGGTTGTGTGCTTCCTCTGTGTCTGAGATTGCTTGCAAATTTCATAATGTGATTTTCAAATGAACAAGGAAATGAGAATTTCTATTGTTATGTGATTGCAATATAAACTATGTGAATGCTTTCTTGGAATCTATATTTGTAAAATTTCTGAGCACCAATGCCTTCCTTGAATTTGGTATTGTACCTCTGTTTGGGAGATTTGATGTTAAACACCCCCCCCCCCCCACTTATGAATTATGGATTTTGTGAATTTGTGTATTATCTTCTGTTATTATGTCATTTGTTTTGTATTTGGGGCATTCTGTATGCAACACCCATATTTTGGTTGGGGTTGCTAGCTAATGTCTCCACCCCATACCTTATCTCTTTTTTTTAGCAGTCATATATTATATTGCCACCTCCCCTTCTATTTTCTTTTATTATTAATTGTCTGGCATGTATTGAGGAATCAAAACCCATGATACATATTGTGGTTGCTGCTCCATGATACATATCATGGAGTGGAACACCCATGATATACATATTGTGGATGTTGCTCCATGATACTTAGCATGGGTGTAGCACCCACAATAAAAGTATCGTGGTTATGGCACCACAATACTTGTGTTGTGGATGCAGCACCACGATACCTATATCATGGTTACTGCACCATGATATCACTATCATGGTATGCAACATAATATCCCACCCTGTTGGGTGGCATACTCACCTAGTCTGCACTATATAATGATGTTTGGTATTCGCCATTCGATGGGTAACCTAAAAAATGGGTTTGTCCATTTGATGGATTTATTAATATGTTGTTGGTTATCATATCTCATCTTGAACTGGGTGTTGCTAAATTAAAACACCCATTCTGATGGGTCTAAAAATATATTTGTACAATTGGGATTATACTATTAATGAAGTGTTTTATCTAGTATTGGTATGTGTTGTCAGATTGCCTTAATGTGGGTTTTTATCATTGGGCAATAAAAACAAGGTTAAGTGTATAAAGTGTTGTAGCTATTTGGTAATTCTTTTGTGCTATACGAGTCTATGTATGGTGTTGTCCATGAGTTTTAGATGTTTAAATGTTAAGTCCAGCTATGGTTTTGGATAAAGCCCATGAGTTTCAGCACGGGCTAAGTGTAATGTAAACACTGCTTTATCTTCTTTCTTTATTTTCTATTATTGTCTTCATATTACGTTATGTGTTATGAATTATTTTGAAGAACTAGAGGCTATCTTGAATTGCTTGAGTTTTGATTGATTTTAGTTTTCAGATTTGATGCCACTTTGGGGTTCATTGCACCATTCTTTGGATGAAAGATTTATGTTTATTGAGATTCTTTCATGTTGTTTTGTTGTGAGAATTGGCCTATTTATGTTGCTGATTGTAAGGACATAAAGTGTGGAGACCTTGTTGGGTTTTATTTGTTTTGTTACAATAGTTTTATGACTTGACTTATATGTTAGGAGGCTCATCTCTCTTATGTGTCAATATTAAGCTTCTATGATTGTTTGGTCATGCATGGTTTGGTGTTACATGATGTTTTATTTCAGATTTAAATATTTAGCTTAGAGCCTCTTGAAATGTTTTTATGGGTCCATGTAAAGGGAGTGGGCTCCTTTACGACACTTGGGGGTACAAGAGATGGACTATCATGAGGTTCCTTGTAAGGATGCATGAAGTCTAGACCTCTTGGGCATAAGGGAGTTTACCTTTTTTTAATCAAGTGACAACTAATTAATGAATGGGAATGGGTACATAGACAATTTAAAAGATAAAAATTGATAGCGCCTCATAACTCAGTCCTAGGGAGGATTTTTTAGGCTGAGCATATTAAGACCATGGAGATGTTAAGCCAGTCTCCCTTGGTCTCTCAAAGGTTGAGATGGCTCTGCATTCCCTTAGGTTAGAGCCTTGTTTTTGTATGGCATGTGATGACACTCCCTTGTACATGTGTTCCCCTTATGATTCACTTTTTTTTTTTTTGTATTGATGTTGTGTCGGCCTCTGGAGTCTTCTTGATCATTGTTCGCATTGGTGTATGGTTGTGTGTGTGAAATTCTTTTGGTGATAGTCCCTTTGCTAGAAGTGTCAACCTAGGTTTAGTGTGTGAGTTGGGACCTAGCAATATCTCCTAGCTCGAGGGGTGGTACCTTGTAGGTTCCACATTGGTTGGATGGTTGGAGTTTTTTGCCATTGGGGTTTTTGCCTTATTTTTATTGTTCTTTCCTTCATGCGTGGACTTGGATCCTTCTTCATGTCAGTTATGAATTCTTGGAGCATAATTATGTATTGTACACTTCATGATTATGAGATGCTATTATTATGTAATAGAATGAGAATGTTGGAAAGGAAGTGAGCTGATATCATAAATGTATCATTGTATAATAGTAGCATTCATTGTATCCATGATTTCTCTTTAGACTTAGACATACATTGGATCTCATCATGTGATGTTGATATGTATGGATTATATGTAATATTTATTCATGTACAATTATCCTAATTATTGGAAAGAATTTTAAACAAACATTAAGAGTATGACTTCTTGTTTATTTCAATTACTAGATGACATTGTGATCATGAGTAGAGAACATAATCTCTTATGATGAAATTTCCATGCTTATGATTTAATGCACTTAGTAAGTAGAATTTTATGTGTTTGAATTTGAAATAGCTTAGAATAAGCAATGTGAACCTTTATGTGATATTCTCATGCTATGAAATGGTTATGCATATAGTTAGATCCATGTTGCAATTAAAGAATGATGCACTTGTTACCTTCATCATGATATATCTTAAACAATGGAATGAACTAATGTTTGGGTAATCAAATACTTTCATGTGACTATAAATGCAATACAAGTAGATGTTTGTCATGCCCAAAATTTAGGGCAAAAACGGAATTGATTTTAAAAAAAAAACATACTAATTAATTAACGAAGTTCACTAAATTAATCACCTAGTCCATAAATTAATTAAATCAAACTCATTAACTATAGAAGGTGAAGATAAATTTAATCTCCTATAAGACCTTATAATCAAAAATCCATTTTTTTAAATCAATAACTTAAAAATCGTTTAAAGTGTCATTTTATTTAGATAATTTAATTAACACGGGCAAAGTTATTTACAAGTAACTATTACTCCCCTTTAGAAAGCCAATTAATAATTATCCAATCTAGCCTCAAGTGGAAGGTGCTTGAATTACTTCATTTAATATCCATTTTAAAATTTAATGCTCTAATTAAATTAACTAGGGCATAATTAAGTATTTATCACACTAAATACTTTTTTTTTTTTTAAATAAGACTAGACTTTATTATTAAGTTTATATATTTCTCTTTCTTTTACTTCCTATTAGTAATCATACGGAGGTATTTAAATATTTAAAACTCTATTTAAATACTTACTCCAAAAATATAACCTATATATATATATATATATATATATATATATTAATCCTTTAAAATATCTTTCCAACATAATAGTCAATATGCCCTCCAACCCTAATTAGGGATTCTTTCTTTTTTTTTATAAAGTGACTCTAAACTAAATAAACTAAACTTATTATTTTATTTTATTACCCTAGCCCTACCCGGGCTAGGGTTTGATATATTCTTTTTTTTTGTTTTGTTCAACCCCGCGTTGCAGGGCCGAACTAAGAGAGGGTATACGGCAAAGGGGCGAATTCAAGGAGAGGCGGGGGTTTCAATGGTGGCGGTTCGGCCTTGCCGCCCACTGTGCAGCCCACAGTGTGTAGCCCTGCCGTCCACTATGCACTGCACAGTGTGCGGCACCGCCGTCCACTGTGCTTTGCACAGTGCGCGGCTCCGCCGATCACTATGCGATGCATAGTGCTTCATCCCATCCTTTTTTTTTTTTTTTTTTTTGACTTTTTAAAAAAAAAAAAAATTTATATATATTATAAATATATATATATATGTATATATATATTTATATATATTTTCCAATGTTAATTTTACATGCAATTTTTTTTTAAAAGAAACAAAATAACAAGATAACTCATTATGCTAAATTAATATATATATATATATATATATATATATATATATATGGTAAATAAACTTAGGCTCACATTTTCATTTGTTTTGCAGGGTATTTATATGGCATGTTTTATATAAAAATATATATAAATATTTATGACTAATAGTCTTAATTCTTTTTCTTAAACTAACATCGTAATCATGAAAGATTTTTGATATACCATTGTAGGAAAAGAAATATCGATTACGTTTGTTTTAATGGATATATATATATATTTCCAGAACTATATTGTAATCTATATATTGTAATCTATGGGTATGCAGGAAACAGAATTCTAAGAATTATTTTTTTTTTTAACTTAAGAAATACTATTTTAGGAAAGCATTATACTTTTCTGAAATAAATACATTCATTGATTTCTCAACTAATAAAACAACTAATTTATTTACATGTTAACAACAAGTACAAATCATGATTTTCTGTAGTTAAAATGGAGATAGATTCTCAGCTAAAAAGAAGAACTCAGATTTAAATAAAGCTGATTTTTATATTGCAAAAAAAAAACTAATGCATGCAAATCAAAAGCAAATTAAAAATAAAAATAAAAATAGAAAATAGAAGCATATCCAGCTTTTTACAACTCTAACGATATTCTGCAAATTTACAGGATGTTTCTTAATTTAACTACAACAACAAATCTCATATTTATTTTCAAAATTACAACTTGCCTCTCATTTCTATGAATGAGGATGTATTTCTCTTGTCAAATTTAAAACTATTAATTGCAAATTAGTTTAAAATTTCTTCAACAATATTCTTCTGCAACCTTTCACTTTTCCTAGTCTTTTCTCCTGGCATTCCTACATAATAGAAAACACAAATATGACCACGAAGTGCTCACCTCCCAGCCTAGGCTAACTGGTAGCCACCCTCGAGCTCAGAGAACCAAGTTCCTAGATGGGTAACAAACATGCAAACACACATAGATATTCAGACACACTCCCAACTTGGCTACACAGCACCACACTTTGGTGATGACCTTTTTTTTAAGGGTGGTAGTGGACCAATACCCTAAGGAGAACTGCAAGTATGGAAAACCAGTAGCCACCTCATGGCACAATAAATACATCAAAATTTCAACCCCTTATTCCTTATTCCCCCCAAAGGCATTCTAGCCTTATATCCCTCCTTATGACCCCCATTGCACAAACAGGCCATGCAGCAAGGGTCACACAAAAATCCCTTGTGATCGCTCTCAAAAGAGAGTCTCTCACTCGAGGGTTGTCATTGCTACCACCCACAAGATCCTCCTCTCTCCCAAGAGTAAGAGGTCTTGAGAAAACTCCCAAAACACAACAAAGCATAATGCAAAAATTTCAAATGAAATTCTAAAACAAGACATTCAAAAACAAAGATTTCTTACACCAATCATACTCTCAAACACATACAAGAAAATAAACCTTTTAAAGAATAATGAAACCAACCTTAATCTGCCCAATGGTAGAATGATATTTGAGGAAGAGCTACCCAATCCACGGATCTTCTTCTTTTACCCTTAGTCAAATTTTCTATTCCCAACTAATCTCTTCTTTCAAAAAAATTCTCTTGTCTCCAAAGATGGAGAGTGGGTGATTACCCTCAAATTTTCCAATTCTTGCTTAAGAAGCTCATTCTCTGAGTTCTCACAAGTTTCTAAAAACCAAAAAGGAAAGTAAAGCAGAATGGGAAAAAGACTCTCATTCAAATAGGAAAAATCTCAATTAGATTTAAACTTCTAATTTTCAATTTTCGTATAACTCAAAAAAGCCAATTTTTAAAGCGTCAAAAAGGTCACTAAAAAGTAGAAACTTGCCTAAAATTACCCCTAACCCCTAGGTATACCTTATGGGCTTTAGGAAACCCTATTAAACTACCCCTAGGTGTTCATTTAACCCATTTTAAACCCCTCTGAAGTTTATTTTCGGGTCAAACATATGTTGACCTCTCCAAAGATTCTTTTCCCAAAGTATTTATGACAACACGTTATATTATTTAAAAAAAACTATAGTAAAACAATTTCCCACCAAGAGAGAAAAATAAAACAATTAAACTTAAATCCACACACATGTCGAGTGACACCAATAAAACACTTTTACAAAATTAAAACATGAAATCATCTCTTGTGGGTTTTACACATTAAATTTAAATGACACTTAACACCCATGCAGCTTACACTGTTACGAATAAAATACAACACAAATGGGGTGTTGTCTCTCCAAATAGACAACCCCTGGCTTACGAATGTACATAAGTCTAGGTTTGGTTCTCCGTAATTTTCCATGGTCACATGGTAAATTTCCTGCGCATCTCAATTTACACATTAGTACTTTCAAATATCCACATATAATATAATTCAAAGGTATAACAATACACATCATCACTTGCATACAATTTTCATATGCACAGATTAAATACATCTTTTATCAAGCAATTTCGCATAAGCAATTTCATCCCAATTCACATAAACTTAACCATACATCATAATTCTATATTCATAGTAAAGTCCTGCAATGACATCTATCATTGCAATATCATCCTATCTAACAATCATGTAGTGTTATATCTCATAAAGCATATAAGTAAATCATCAAAACATAGCAATGTTATCCAAATCCTGAAATCATATAAGTTCTAAGTCTCAAAATGCATCAAAATAAAGTATCCATAATAGTCTAAATATAAAATCCACTGAATGTCAGACTAAGTCAAGGTGAGGCCTCACAATGTTATTATTTTGTTCATAAGACAATTTGACTTGAGTAATGACATTAAATAAAAGAACTTATTAGGCTATCAATGTTAGAGCAATAAAACATAAGGTACATTGGTGACAAAGTTAGTATCATGGAACCTAGACCAACCCCAAGGCTGAAAACTCAAATGAAACTTAGAGAATTGATATCACTAAGATCTTAAATAGGAATGTATATTATTATGTAAAGGGTTCAATAAAACTAATAATGCATGAATAATGTCAATGTGCATATAGCCGCATAAGTAGGCTAATGTGCATGCATTTGGTGATAGAGTGAGATGGAATAGTGTGTAAGTGATGCAGTATGTGAGCAGACAAAGATATAGGAATAATCATCATATTCATAGTAAACCATAGGTGTCATGTTAAGGTATAAGAATAAGGTATTAGAGGATGTGCATAGAGCTAAGATCTAGATTGGGTTTATATGGTGACTTGATTAGACATTCATACTAGAGGTAAGGACATGTATTCATGGATATGTAGTAGCTCCTTAATTTATTAAGTATGTTAGAAAGAGTATGAAGTAGCATGCATTAGTAAGGGAATAGCACGTAGGTTGTGTTATGCATATGAGTAATTAGGCTTGAGGAAGTGTATCTCATATCTACTTAGTGGTGGTCAAGTGCTATTGATGATAGTATGCATATGTGCTCATGTAGTGGTGCTCCGTGGTAAGATTAGATCATTAGGAGCATAGAAGTGAATTATTATAATGTAGGTAAATTTAATGTATTGATTATGAATCATAAATAATGTTGAACTTAGTAATGATTCCAATGCCCTAGGGAGACAATGAAACCATATAAACATGACACCGCTTGTGTTAGGAACATAGTGTAACAAATAACGGTTAAGCATTTAACACTAAGATAAAACTATTGAACCAACTCTTAAACATAATGCCTAATTTAATTTAGATGGAAACCTAGTTAGTGAACAAAAAAAAATTATTCCACTCTTTTAGGCTAGTTCATGTAAGTTTCCCTAGGGTTTGTTGGTGGGCACTACATATGCAAACACCCACAAATAATTACATGATTCAAGACATTTTTCCTTACCCTTTTGATCGAAGCATACCTATGCAACCTTTCCCTTTGCATTTTGTGGTACCTTAATTTAAAAAATATAAAGGAAAAGGAGATGCTAAGAAACACATTAGAGAATTTTTCATGGCTTGCATAGAGTTAGCTCAAGAGGATTCTTAATGCATTTATTTCCACAAATTTTAGGTGTACAAGCCATGGAATGGTTTTTGCAGTTACTGCCTAGATTTAAGTTATGGGGTGAATTGGCAGAAGCATGTATCCAACATTTTTCATACAACATTGAATGTGAGGTTTCAGTGACAATATTACCAATACCAAACAACAAAAAGGGAAATCCTTTGCATCATTTTTTCAAAGATAGAGAAGCTTATCTACCCAATTTCCTTGTCACATTCCACATAAACAAATGTTTGTACAAAGTGGAAAATTGAACCCTAGTGATTCCCCACCTAGGAGAGAGAAAGTAAATCACTAGGATGATTTTCATTTGGGAGATACTTCACATTCAAAAGAGGGGTTGAATTCACTAGATCCAAACCCTAAAGTGAATAAGGATCTGAATACTAAGTGAATTGCAAGGGTACAATGCAATTTACCCTCTTTTGTAAATAGAAGAGTTGACTTGTTGACTATGCAGAAAAGAGAGATAAAATTGGTGAAATGAGGAGCTATCGATTTGGGATTGTGCTGTAACTTCGGATATAAATTAATTAGACTAATATAGATTTGCCCTACAAATTTGGAGAAAATTCATTGAGACCATGGCGAAAGTGTACATGGTCCTCCAAAAAATATGCGAAACGAAAAGGGTTTTTCCGCCTCTATAAATGGAGTCCAAATCTGAAAGTACAGTTGTGCACTTGCAACCTACATATAAAAAAGAAGGGAGGAAGGGTTGTGGATAGAGGTTTACCTTAGTCAAACCCTAGTTGAGGAATCAACCTTGAAAGAAGGTAATTTCAAATGTTGAAATGTAAATAATGGAAGTGTATACCTTGTAGATCTGCAATTTGTTGATGATTATTGCTTTGCTTCTTGAATGTAATCACAAGTATTGCATGAAATGACATGTAACATGACAAAACCCTATCACACACACATGCTTGCAAATGAATGTTGCAATGTTTCTCCAATGGATGAATGGAGAAGACTTAAATGCTTGAATGGTTGATGAAGACCTTGAAATCCCGTATCTTATCCTTATGCCTATCATCCTCCTTATTATTCTTGTTGTCAAATGAGGGAATTGAATTTCCTTTTGTACATGCCTCAAAGATTAATTTTCAATCACCGAAGATCAACAAAGAAGAACTAAAAACCCCGTAGTCAGATTGTGCATAGGAGATCGAGCATACCTATCTTAGGGCCACCCTAAGGGGTAGGGATAGGGGTGCCATGCCCCTATCTTGCCCTATTTTGGGGTTCAGATAGGGCCTAAAGTAGCCACAAGTATTGAATGAGTAAGGGTGAAGGGGTGAGAATGTAGAAATAGGTCTTGGTTGGGGAAGAAGATGTCGTCATCGAAGTGAGGACCCAAAATATGGTTAAAATTGCCAAGGTTGTAATTTTATGACACTACATTTAGCCCCCACTTTAGCGGGAGTATGACTTGCACATTGGTAAAGTACAAGAAAGGGAGAGATGAGAGATGCAAAGAAATATCACAAGGAGTATAAGACATCACTAATATTGAGGAACAAAATCCCCAATCTTAGGGTCTCAACTCAGGCCAACATATGCAAGAGCACACAAAACAAAAAGGAACAAGACACACACAAAAAAAAATATCAAAGACACATGATGAATAAGATACAAGACCACCAACCAACTAGCTAAAGAGACCTCGATATAAATGCCTCAACAACCAATTGAAACATAAGGACACGTGATACTATATAAACACAAGTGATCATATAAAAGAGAAAAGCTAACATCATCCATGAACCATCAATAGTAAAACTATGGGTTCATGAGAGGAAGAAGAGAGAGAACATGAATACACACTTTGGTGATCCATGAGAAGAAAGGAAAAGAAGAGAGAAACCATAGACATCTCACCCCTAAAACTAGGTGATCCATGGAGAGAAGGACATGGAAAATCTTGCCCCTAGAGCCTGTCTAGGTGATCCATGTAAGGGAGGAGAGTGAGAACACCGCTAGTTCCACACAACCTCATGTGCATGTGTGCAAGTGAGGTTTGAAGTGCCTCATAAGAGTTTATGCCCTAGTACGCTACAACCTGTATAGAATGTATAGTACAAGTTGTTAGGATAACCAGTGAACAATTGAGAGGGGGGGTGAATCAGTTGTTAATAGATTATATCAATTAAACCACTTTACAACCTTTAACCAAGGCAAATAAACATTGAATACTGGAATAGCAGAAATAGATACTGGTAAGAAAAAAAACTTAAGAATGAAACAAAGAATTAACACCATGCAGCCATACCACATAACACCATGATTTGTATGTGGAAAACCCGGAAAGGGAAAAACCACAATGGGAATCCTACACATAGTTAGATGATACTTCTGCAGAAAGTATGTGATACAATAAGGGGCCTACACATGCAGGAAGGCACAGTGCCTAGAGCATACTACTCATTACAAAAGAGTCTCAATGACTACAAAGAGGTTATAACCACCTCAAGATAAATGGACAACAATATAGATTAATGAATTGCTAGAGATAGCATCTACCATACCTGATTATAGTTCTAATTAAGCTCAATATCAAAGGCTTTTGAACTCTTCTTTAAACCCAATTTGATCACCTATGATTGACCAAATCTCCTTCGCATATGATATTACACTCCACAACCACAACACACTTATTTCATTCCATACCATCCTATACCATGATCTACACACCCTAAAGCCTAAACTAGTTAGGTCGGCCACCTAAAAGATATTACAATAAGATCATTACATATATCCACATTACAATGATATGGCATGTTTCCTTGAGACCAAAACAACAATAACCAATCCATAAATCATCCCAATAACATGTAGAGAATATGTTAACAATATACTGGTCCATAACCTAGATAGGTACCAGACCTAATATAGGTCCACCATGCCAAAGCAATGTCTTCAATCAATTGAAGCATGATTAGGGATTACCTTCTACATCCTGAATTCCATCTAGAAGTCGCACCAACACCACTTATGCATTTTGTCAAAGATTTTCAGTGAAAGCTCTACCAGTTAAACCTTAAACCCATGTCGGTAAGGGTTTACAAGAGTGTATGATAGAATCTGATCACCAAGTCAATACCAACTGACCAAAACATTCTCCATAAGAATGTAACACATAAAACCAAACATACTCCGTTGATCCAAACATATCGGAAGTGTCCAACAAGTAGCCCCTTCTTTTGGTAACACTAGATATTCTATCGGTAACCAAAACCTGTCTGTTGGAAACCAACCATAATAGCTAGTGTTGAAATCAATGACAAAACATCAATGCAACACATAATAAATTCATCCATATTTCCAACAATCTCCCCCTTTGGCATTGATGGCAACATTAGATGTGAAAAACATCTAAGTACCAAGAAATGCCAAACAAGTCTCCCCCTATGGAAGACAACCAAAAATATTCTGAATATCAATAACTCTCCCCCTATGAATAATATCTTTGTAAAGTTTTGAATTTATTTTTCACATCACTATCTCTCCCCCTTTGACATCAATGCCAAAAATCTGACAAAAATATCAAAGCAAGAATATAAACCTCTAAATCTCAAAGCTGACTACTCCCCCTAAGTAGTAGCACCACTCATCAGTGCTAGAATGAATAGTATATCTGATAATGCATGTTGGACTGATGACAAACTACATCAATCAATTCTCTATCGGAGGGGCAGAAACCCCTAACCTATCTCTCAAATATTCAAATGATTACTTAGACAATGATTTAGTGAATATATTTGCAATCCATTCTTTAGTGTTCACATAAACCAGTTTGACTTATTTTTCTTCTAACTTGTCCTTCAAAAAGTTATATTTTTTTGATATGTGCTTAGTCTTAGAGTGAAATACTGGATTCTTAGACATGTCAATAGCTGCAGAGTTATCACAATAGATAACTATCAGTTCACTATAATTTACCTTGATATCCTTCAACATTTTCTTCATCCACAAGACTTGGGTGAAATTAGTTGTTGCTGCAATATATTCAGCTTCTGCAGTAGATAAAGAAATGCATGACTATTTTTTGCTGATTTGTGAAACCAATTTCTTTCCAAGGAAGAAAGCTCCACCAAAAGTGCTCTTCTTGTCATCGGTATCTCCTACCCAATCTGAATCTGTATATGCACATAAATGTGAAGTTATCATCTCTAGAATACCACAACCCATATTTTGTTGTTCCTTGTAAATACTGAAATATCCTCTTTACAACACATTCATGATTTTCTTTAGGATTACTTTGATATCTTGAAACAATACTTACTGCATTCATAATATCTAGTCTAGTCTGAGTTAGATATAATAAGCCACCAATCATAGACTTATACCTTGTCGGATTTACCAGTGTAGATGTATCCTTGATAGATAATTTCTCACTTGTCACCATAGGAGTACTTACCAGTTTGGAATTATCCATACCAAACTTCTTCAACAATTCCCTCAAATACTTAGTTTGATAGATAAAAATGCCTTTATCAGTTTGAGTAATATGCAAACCTAAAAAAATATTATCTCACCAATCATGGAAATTTCAAATTCATTCTTCATATTATTAGAGAATTCCATGCACAATTTATCTTCACCTCCAAAAAATGATATCATCAACAAATACTTCAATAATCAAAATATCATCATTAGTGATCTTATAATATAAATTACTATCAGCACTACCTTTAGTAAAACCAACCTTCAAAAGATATATATCCAATCTTGCATACCAATCTCTAAGAGCTTGTTTCAATCCATGTAAAGCTTTCCTCAATATGCCAACCATATCTTTATCATCTATCAGTGAAAATCCATCAGGTTTCTCAATGTATACCTCTTCCTCAAGTTCACCATTCAAAAATGCACATTTAACATCCATTTGATAGACCTTATAGTTCTTATAAGGTGCATAGGCAAGAAATAGTCTAACAACTTCAATTCTAGCTATAGGTGAAAATGTGATAGTTTTGATACTTAATATAAGTACACATCCAATAGCCAACAAGATGAGAGGGGGGGAGGGTGAATCATACAAACTTAATCATCCATAAAAACATCAGATTCAACCTCAGTAACATATATATCAGTCATATAACCAAAAACTGTAAAACATGCAAACTCAAAAGCATATGAACAATATAAACCTCATAACACCAGATTTAACGTGGAAACCCAAATAGGGAAAAACCATTATGGGATTTCGGACCCACTAAGAAATATACTCTTCTAGAGTATGCTTGGTTAAAAGCAAATCCTATTAAAGATTACAAACACATTGCTAGATGTGACTCGGTTAAGGGATTTCCCGTAGATCTGTTAGGATCTTCATTTTGTTAGAAGTGACCTTGTCAAAGGATTTCAAACACTCAATCAGAATGTCACCTTGTTAGAGGATTTACATATAAGATTGTTAAGTCCACTCGGTTAAGAGATTTCCTATCACTTTCACAAAATAACAGTAATACAATCTATCTGCAACTTCACATCTAAAATGCTAAAGCAGATTCCTGTTTGTTCAATACAATCTAGACATAGAACTAATCTTGTCTATCTATTGGGCATCAATACTCTATTATTCTAATAGGTCTTCAAGCTTTTGTGCTTGGTTATCACTATGTAGCATCCCTGTGCATACACTTGCCTGCATACATTGTTTATCAACAGTTTCCTATTTATAAACAATCTTCTAACCGCTTAATCTCCTTGATCACATTTCCCATGATCAATCATAGCCATCAGATCTTCAATCTTGTCCAGGTTCATTGTATCTTTCGATCTGAAAATGTTTTACCCTGCCTTGGAACTTGCACATTCACCTTGGAACTTGTGTTAGGGTAATGCGGTTCAATCTAAACTGTAGATCTTCTTGCCGACTTTCCATTGCCTTAGATTAGCCTAACAAACTTCTTCCATGGCTTGCCAATCATTGATGCACTCTAGCTCATTAGCTTCTTTCATTAAATATCACATGTAAACATTTAATGCATTCTGTTATAGCTCGGTTACAACTTGATGAATACTAAACTTCACTCGGTAGACATTCTATCTTCATTAACCGACTTACGATAACCTTAGGGTTTACCGACTAGGTTCCTTAGGGTTTACCAACTAGGTTCTTTGCTTGATAACATAGTATAGTATTAACCTTTACATTTTTCAACATATGTATGATGTTAAAACAATCTAAAACTTCAAGATCTTGTCATGCCCAAACTCTTGGGCACAAACGGAATAATTTTTTTTTTTTTAAATACTTAACCTAGTACGACTAACTTAATAAAATAATGCAAACTTGTTTGGTCTTAACTATGTTTTGAGTGGACCTAACCACTAAGACAATCGGCAAAATAAAACATCTAAGTTACAGGCGGATTAGAATCTCCAACAAAATAAATATTGTCTTCCACTAATAAATATTTAAAATCTCAAACTTAAAAAATAATCTCAAATTTAATATATAATCTCTAAATTAATTGATCAATAATCTCTTATAGTTCTCTAATTACCTAGGGTCTAAATAAAGTGCCATAGCTAACCCTATTAAATAAAATCTCCATAAATTAAAATACCTTATAATTTAAAATTTAAATGGGCCAACTTGACCTTACATATATCGTTTATTTTTTTCAAGGATTTATTCTTCCAAGGAGTTTAAAAACTTCTTATTAAAATGCTTCTACATTCATTTAATAATTTAAAAGTGCATTAATTAATTTACAAATAACCATTGGATTCCATATAAATATAGAACTAAATTATATATATATATATACTTATTAATATATTCCTAAAAGAGAGGCGGGGGGGGTTTCTTTTCTTTAATTATAATAATTTACCCCTTTTAAAAAAAAAAAATCCTACAAAGTCACATGTTTTATCACTCCCACACACACATATCTTATTTTAAAATCTAAATGTGTTTGCCCTAACCCAAAATTAGGGTTAGGGCATGTGTGTCAAAAAAAACATTCATACTTTTCTTTGTGTGTGTGTGTGTTGTATGTGTGTATGTTCCCTTTTTTTTTTGTGTGTGTGTGCAGGTGCAGGCGCGGTGGCCCGAGCTTCATTACTTGGTGGAGCTGAAGGAGAAATGGCAGAGCAATGGAGAACGGTCATGAAAAAAAGTGATTGGCTGCGGGCAGGGGTCTCCCTCGGGCGCCACTGTGCTTACCCACAGTGCAGCCGAGCGCCGTCCACTATGGATAAACACAGTGGTGGGCCAGGAGCCACCACCACTGTGGTTTCCCATAGTGGGGGACCCGATGCCGTCCACTATGGTTTCCCATAGTGGCGGCGCCGAGCCGTCCCTTGTGCTCACAAGGGTTCGACCTTCACCGAACATGGTGAAATACATTTTAAAATTTTTTTTTTTTATTTGTATTTACTTTTTTTATAAAATGTTCATCATTCATTTTATATATATATACATATATATATATACATATATGTATATGTATATATATATATGTATGTATATATGTATGTATATGTATATATATGTATATATAAATATATATGTAGATATATATATATATATCTATATCTTTTTGCTTAGGAGATACATAAGTTTTCAGATTAATATTTTTTTTTAAATCTGTAAATATATATATATATATATATATATATATATATATATTATATGCAGAAAACTAATAAATGATTTGCAGCATAAAGTAGATATAATGTACATTTTTTTTTGTTAGTCAATAATTAGGCTCTAAATTTTGCCCTTATCTTTTTATTTACAAAACTAAAACTAATCATTTCTTTAGCATATTAGACCTAGTTTAGAGGAAAGAAGATAACTAATTTGTTTATTTGCTTAAAGCATTCTGTACTATTAATGCATTCTATACAGCAATCTTAAAACATAATCCTTTTTGGTAACAAAATAAAGCTAAAACTAAATGCTAATTTTTTTGATAAAATAAGCTACTACAATAAGATTTATTTTCTGCATTAAATGGGAAATAAATGACAAATTTATTTTTATTGCAGCAGCATAAATAAACATAAAAGAACATGTAGTAACAAACTAAATTTACTTGCAGAATACACAAAAATGCATCTACTTCATTTTTTTTTTTAATAAGGATTTAAATACATGCTAATACATTTCATCTTCCCTTTTTGCAAAACTAACCAAAGTAAAAAAAATATATTTCTTTAGCAAATTTAAATACAAAGTAAATAAGAATACAAATGGGTTTGAAAACCCAACAAATATTTCCCTTCCATAGGAATATGAATAAAATAATACATTTTTTTTGAAAATAAATACAACATTAGCTCCTCTTTTTTTTCCTTTCTCTTGCTACAAATAAATACATTCTTTTTGAACTATTTCTGCAACTTAGAACAACAACTAATCCCTTTATTCTTTCTTTTCCATCCCAAGCAACCTGCAATAAAAATACAACTTGACCATGGAGAGCTCACCTCCCAGCCTAGGCTTACTAGAAGCCACCCCTAAGCTTGGAGAACCAAGTACTAGACAGGTCACAAACAAGCAAACAACACAACAACAAAAGCAAAACACTCAACATGCATTTTCTCATCCCAAGCTACACTCTCACTACAACTTGTGATGAACTTTCCATGGGTGGAAGTGGACCAAGTACCATTGGGGAGATTGCAAGCATAATACAATTCAAGCCACCTCATGGCAAAACAAAATACAACAATTTTCACCTCCTCACCTTATGCCCCCCAAAGGCATAAAAGCCATATTTCCTCCCCTTATGACCCCCAAATGCATACACAAGGCTATGCAGCAAGGGTCACAAAGTACACCCTTGAGATCACTCTCCATGAGGAGAGCCTTTCACCCAAGGCTGTCATACTTCTTCCACCCCAAGACCATCCTACTCTCCCAAGAATAGGAGGCCTTGGACACTCCCAAAACAAGAACACATAACAAAGAACATGGAAATGAAAACTCACATTTTTCTCCTACAACAATTTACAGATACACCTCTTTTCATGCAAACATTTCTTTCTTTCAAAAACAACATAAACAACATAAACAAAAGGAAGTAAAACCAACCTTAATCTACCAATAGGTATGTTAGACTTAGTTGGGATGAGCTGCCCAAATCCACACAAACTTTCCACCAACACTCCACCAAAATTCTATCCTACAACTAAATTTCAAAAATTGCATAATCTCCAACAATGGAGAGTGGGTGATTACTCACTAAGTCCCTAATCCTTGCCTAAGAAGGCCTCTCACACACTTCCCAACCCCTTGGGTAAGGTGAGAGTTCCTATTGGTTTCTCTTCCCAACCTCTTACATATTACTAAAACTGGAAATGGAAAAGGTGAGAGAGAATGGGGAAGAGAGTTTGACATCAAAAGGGAAGGTTGTCTATCCTAGGAGGAACCTTCTAAGTTGAATTTTCGCTCACCTTGGGAAAACCACATTTTGAGGTGACTAAACAGTCACATGGGAGTAGTCACATGTTTCAAAATACCCCTAACCCATAGGTATACCCTTTGAACCTTTGGAAAAGCCCTAAAACTAACCCTCGGAGTCCATTTGACCCCTTAGAAACCCAACTAAAGTTAACCTACGGGTCAAACCTGAGTTGACCACTCCCAAGACTCCCTACCCAAGGCAAATTTGGGACCACACTCATTTGTTTGAATGGCTTTGGTAGAAACAAAACTCCCTCCAAGAGACAAGTCAAAATCAGTGACACTAATAATCACATGTGTCAAGTGACACAATAAAATACAATATAAAAATCACACATGGAATTTGTCTCTTGTAGGTTTACACAATTAAATAAAATCAAATTAACACACATGTATTATTCACTTTCACAAATAAAATACATTACAAATGGGGTGTTGTCTCTCCAAATAGACAACCCCTGGCTTAACAAACGTACATTGGTCTAGGTTTGGTTCTCCATATAAATTCCATGGTCACATGGATAATTTTCCTGCGCATCTCAATTAACACATTAGTAATTCCAAATAATCACAATTATACATAATTAAATACATAGATTTCATTGCACATCAAACACTCATACATTTGACAATAATAATTCAATATCTCATTCATTCAAGTTCGATTCCACTTAAGCAATTATCATAATTCTCAAAATTGAACCATTCATATAAGCATCCTTTTTCTATCATCAAAATGAAGTCCTACAATTCCATTAATGACATTCACCATTTCAAAGTAATTCTATTCTAGCAACATATAAAGTTTCATAATCATAATGCATAAAATGAAGCATCCATATACATCAATGTGATCCAAATCATGGAATCATATAGGTCCTAAATCCATAAAGCATAAAATAAAGCATCCATAATAGTCTCAATATGCAAATAACTAAAAATGTCAAACTGAGTCGGGGTAGGGCCTCACAGATCTCATCATTGTCTAACTTGGTAGTAGTTTCCCATTGAATATCTTATCCCCTTATTCATCATATTCTTTCCTGTGTCTTTACCGACTTCTTTATAATCTTCATATCATACTTCTCAAGATATGGCAACATCATACTGAATTAGAAAATCAATTTCTTGACATCAATGACAAAATAATAATATCAGGATAGTAAAACATCTTTAATCAGTTATGTCCATAATCATCAACAACCTTCTCAACATCCTTATTGAAATGTCAACAATCTCTCATTGTCTATTATAATGTAATATTGCCAACAAAATGTCTCACCATAATCAATTCCTTCCATTTGAGAATATCCTTTACAAACCAATCTAGCCTTGTTTCTTACAACTTGACCATCCTTATTCAGTTTATTCCTAAAAACCCATTTAGTTCCAATAACATTCTTATTTTTTAGGTCAGGGAACTAAAGTCCAAGTCTCATTCTTCTCTATCTGATCTAATTCATCTTGCATAGCCTTTAAACAGTGTTTATCTTTACAAGCTTCAATAGCAAATGCCGGTTCAATTTGAGAATTAAGACATACCTCTTCATTTGCCAGTCTCCTTCTTGTCATAACTCCCTTGTTCCTATCTCCAATTATTTGATCTTCAGAATGATTTAACCTTAAATACCTTGGTGTCTTCTTAACTTCAGGTTCACTGCTCTGACCATCAGTCATAGTTGAATTTTCTGATTGTGCCGGTGTAACTATCTTAGTTTCCTATACCAGTTGAAGAATTGTCAGTTCGATTATGATCATTTCCACTATCGGTTCCTTGTCATATGATATAGATTGATTTCTGTATTGCTTGTCCACTTTCACATTTGCACTCTCCACAATTTTCTGCAATCTGTTGTTATAACATCTATATTCTTTTCTTTGAATTGAATATCCAGGAAATATCCCTTCATCACATCTAGGATCAAACTTCCCAATTAAATCATCCCTTTTGATATAACATTTACTTCCAAAAATTCTGAAATATTTTAACAGTAGGTGTATGTCCAAACCATAATTCATAAGGGGTCTTACCGATTTCACCTTTGATGTGAACTCTGTTGAATGTGTAGACTATTGTACTCACTGCTTCTCTCCAGTAGATGTGAGGTAATTTGTCTTCCATCATCATAGTTCTTGTTGCATCCAAATTAGTTTTGTTCTTTGTTTCCACTACTCCATTTTGTTGAGGAGTCTGAGGTGCAGATAATTGTATCCTAATTCCATTTGTCTCACAATAACTATTAAATTCATGAGAAGTGAACTCACCACCTTGATCTAATCTCAGACATTTGATTTTCAATCCAGTTTATGTTTCTACCTTTTCTTTAAAGATCTTGAATTTCTCAAAGTCTTCAGACCTTTCCCTAAGGAAATTCACCCACATCATCCTAGAATAATTATCAATTATTAGCATGAAATACCTAACACCTTGAAAGCTTCTAGTCCTTGCTGGACCATATAAGTCAGTGTGAATCAAATCAAGTACATCATTATATTTATCATGTATTCTCTTAAAATAAGTTCTAACTTGCTTTCCCAATTGACATTCCTTACATACCAAATTATGAGGCTTCATAATCTTAGGTATATCTCTAACTACCTTAGTTGAAATGATCTTAACAATACAATCAAAATTAACATGACACAACCTCTTATTCCATAACCAAATCTCATCAATATGAGCAATCAAACATGCCTTATTACTAGTATTCAAGTGAAAGATATTACCTCCAGTCTGAGTACCGGTTACAATCTCCAAACCAGTTTTGTTAATGATTTTACATTTTCTATCTTTAAACCAAAGTTGGAAACCCTTATCCACCAATTGACCAACACTTAAAAGATTATACTTTGAACCTTCTACATAATAGACATTATCAGTGTTCTGCTTGCCATCCATAGAAATGATACTTCTACCTTTGATCATATATGCTTTGTCATCTCCAAATCTGACTTGACTGCCATTGTATTTTTGTAGGGACATAAATTTTCTTTTATCTCTAGTCATATGATGTGAGCATCCACTATCAATTACACATTCATTCTTGTCTTCAATTTTTTTTGCTAGGGCCTTTTCTTCATTCATGATAGCTGGTTCTGATTCATCTTCCTTTAAAGCATAGAAAACCCATTCCTTTCCATTTCTGGATCCACTAGCAGAGTCTACTGTTGGTTCATCCTCAGAGTCATCACTTAATCCTTCCTCATCCGCTATGTAGAATTGTTTACTTTTCTTGAATCTATATCTATTCTGATTAGGCTTAAATGATTTCTTAACTCACTCTTCACATCTTGCATTCCTTTCATGGCATCTAGATGCAAAATGACCAAAACATGCTCCAGAAGCATGTAACACATAAAACCAAACATGCCGAAAGTGTCCAATAGATAGTCCCTTCTACCGGTAACACTAGATGTTCTACTGGTAACCAAAACTTGTATGTCGTTAACCAAACTTGAAAATGAAAATTTAAAATTCAAATTGCAATTAATCGGATCTAATAATGAGAAATCAGAATTAATGTATAAGACGTTGGGTTCACCAAAATGTAAAGTGGAAAATTGAACCCTAGTGATTCCCCCACCTGGGAGAGAGAAAGGAAATCACTAGGATGACTTTCAATTGGGAGATAATTTACATTCAAAAGAGGGGTTGAATTCACTAGATCCAAACCCTAACGTGAATAAGGATCTGAATACTAAGTGAATTGCAATGGTACAATGCTATTTACCCTCTTTTGTAAATAGAAGAGTTGACTTGTTGACTATGTAGAAAAGAGAGATAAAATGGGTGAAATGATGAGCTACTCATTCAGGATAGTGTTGTAACTTTGGATCTAAGCTAATTAGACTGATATAGATCTACCCTGCAAATTTGGAGAAAATTCATCAGGACTGTGGTGAAAGTGTACATGGTCTTCCAAAAAATCCACGAAATGAAAAGGGTTTTTCCACCTCTATAAATGGAGTCAAAATCCAAAAGTATGGCTATGCACCTACAACCTACACACAAAAAAGAAGGGAGGAAGGGTTGTGGATAGGGGTTTGCCTCAATCAAACCCTGATTGAGGAATCAACCTTAAAAGAAAGTAATTGCAAATGCTGAAATGTAGATAATGGAAGTGTATACCTTGTAGATCTGCAATTTATTGATGATGATTGATTTGCTTCTTGAATGTAATCACAAGTGTTGCATGAAATGGAATGTAACATGCCAAAACCCTAACACACACACACATGCTTGCAAATGAATATTGTAATGTTGCTCCAATGGATGAATGAAGAAGACTTGAATGCTTGAATGGTTGATGAAGACCTTGAAATCTCGTATCTTATCCTTATGCCTATCATCCTCCTTATTATTCTTTTTGTCGAATGAGGAAATTTAATCTCCTATTGTACATGCCTCAAGGATTAATTTTAAATCATTGAAGGCCAACAAAGAAGAACTACAAACCTTGAAGTCAGATTGTGCATAGGAGACCAGGCAGACCTATCTTAGGGCCACCCTAAGGGGTGGGGATAGGGGTACCATGCCCCTATCCTACCCTATTTTGGGGTCTGGATAGGGTCTAAAGAAGCCACAAGTATTGAAGGAGGAAGGGTGAAGGGGTGAGAATGCAGAGATAGGTCTTGGTTGGGGAAGAAGATGTCGTCACTGTTAGGATTCCCAAAGATACTGAAGGGGGGGGGTGAATCAGTATCTGACCGGTATAATAATTTTCTTAACTTATAACATGAAAAGAATATTAAAATTATGTACCAGTAAACTAGAAATAATGCAACAAATAAGAACAACAACCACAACATGAAAAGCACACCATAATACAATATTTTAACAAGGAAACACGGTGTGGGAAAAACCTCGGTGGGATTTGTGACCCACAATATTCACTTACTAGACAATAAGAGAATATTATTGCTTACAATAGGGGCTTGCACATGTAGGAAGGCCAAGTGTCTAGAGTTGACTGATCAATTACAAAAGAAGTCACACTGACTTACAAAAATAGATTATACTAATCCAATGTCTTGTACTGCTTTAGATCAGCATCTGCTATGCTAGATTCAGTACCGGTTTAAGCTCTGCAATATACATAAACCCTTATCCAATAATTCGCATATTAGGTCTGCTACCTTCTTTACATACTTCGCATTATATTATATCTTCTCTCATATCCTAAATGATCTACAATGATCTCATACATATATGAGTCATATTACAATCCGCCATGTCGGCTTACAAAATACATATATACAAAATTGATGTTGGCCAAGGTGCCAGTAATCAATCCTTTTGGGTGTCGGTGAACTGTATGCCGGTGTAGAGTTTGTCGGTACCGGTGCCTGTGTCTTCCTACCGGTATCACATGATTGTAAGGTTGCAAACAATGACAGTACCTTCAATCACCTATAATGTCTGATTGGAATGTGCATTTGCCAACAATCTCCCCCTTTGGCATTGATGGCAACACTCATGAGAAAAATCAAAAAGTGTCCAAAAAGAATCTGCCAAAATTTGTCTTACCAAAACTGTGTGCCAAAAAATGTATGTTCCCCTTGAGCTGATGATGTCTTGTTTTGATCATTTTTCTCATCACACTACTCCCCCTTTGACATCAATGGAAAAGGTTGTCATTCACTGTCAGTGGAGTGTGGTTCCTACCTAGATTTTTGTAACCGGTGGGTTACAATCTAGAATATATCTGCCAAAACCATATTTAAACTATCGCTGAATCTTTTTCTTTCCTGTAATGCCTCTTGTGTTCTTTGAACTATACCGGTGAGTATGTGCATTTTCTCTTCCGGTGTCTTAAGTCTGGGAACCAAAGCCTCAAAAATTTATTTTCTCAGAGAAATGAGGTAATTTAGTTTAGGATCAAGTTTACATTTTAAGCTCATTGCCTTATCCTTTATTCTCTCTTTATCTTTTTCTAACTTCTCAATTTTCTCTTCAAGATCTGCAATTTTCTTTTCTATCTCCAAAAATGAATTTGATATCCCTATCAGATTGTCAGCAATATTTTTAATCTCATCTTGTACTTTGTTGATTTCCTTGTCTAGGTCTTCTGTCAGAATATTTATTTTACAAGTATCTCTATACAGTTTCTTGAAATCCAAAATTGTCTCTCCTAGTGTCGATAATAAGGTTTTTGTTTGTTCCTTATTCTTCTTCACTATTTCCTCAAAGAATTTTTCTTTCTCCTTAATCATCCTTTCTTTGAATGTGACTTCATTTATTTGATCAACTATTAGAATGTTGTCAGTGATGAATTTAGACAATGTGTCTAGTTGACCTAAAGAATCTTTGTTATCCACAATGCACTTGGGTGCTACCAATTTGAGAATAGGTATTGTGTCATTGATAGCCTTATAGGCTTGTGCATTACACTCTGTGATTTTTTTTATTGAATCCAGTAAGACCTCTATCACATTTATAGGCTATAATTTTGCTATTGAAGTACCAGATGTCTACCCAACCATTTTCACAATATCCATGCTGCTAGTTGTAGTGATAACCTTGCTTGTTTCAACCTCTAGTAGGTCAGTTTGTGTTTGCATTTCTATTAGCAAAGCTTTAGGCTTTTCAGTTTTAGCTGGTAGCACTGTCTCAGTCTGAACCTATGTCTCAACCTATTTTAGTTCTAGTTTCTCCATCTGTGTTTCAGAAGGTTTCTCCATTTGTGTCTTAGAAGGTTTCTCTAAGCTCTCAATAGTCAGTTTCTCAGATGTAGTCTCTTTATGCACTTATGGTTTCTCAGTTTGTACCTCTGCACTATCCATTTTTGGTTCTCCTAATTGTTTTTCCATTTTATCTACCGGTTCTTCTAATGTTTTACCAGTGGTTTCCTCTACCGGTTTCTCTATTTGAGTAGGTTTTTCTGTGCTTATGTTTACAGTAACATTAGCCTCAACCTCAACATCTGTAGCTAGTGGCTCAGTAGCCACATCTTTCATTTTATCCTCAGTGGTTTCTCTGTCAACCACAACATTTACTTCCTGTGTGTCTATATTCATAGTGTACATGATTTCAAACTCAGGATTTGTATCCTCTAGAGGAGTCTCCATACTCTCAGTAGCCGATTGATTATCTGTAGTTTATACTAGTGGAGTATCTGAAGGAGGTGGGGTTAAGTTATCAATTATTTTTAGGCTTGGAGGTCCACCCACCTTACCTTTCCCCTTATCCTTGTCTTTTTAGTATACCCTGATGGTTTTAGGTCTTATTATCTCTTCTTGTTTCTCTTTTTCTAGAAAGAATATGTCCCATGCATCTATTGTTTATTCAAAAACTTCATTCACTCTTCTTGCCATCAGTGCTACATGCCAGTGAGTAGTTGAAAATACTATCTGGTTAGCCTCACTAATTAATTTGTCTATCTCATCAGGTGAGTTTACTGGATGCACTACAAGTAATTTTTCAATTTTTATCTTCTGGTCCAGCTCAAAAATGGCTACCCTTCTAGATTCTAGTCTTCTATACAAATCATTGGGTATTTCATCAACAATTTCCATCAAAAATTTCTTGTATATATCCAAGTGTAAAATTACACTATTTTCAATGCTTTCTTTGTCATCAGTAGAAAGTGTGTTGTATAGTTTGCTGATGTTTTTCAAATTTCCATCTTTTGTTATTTCACTAAGGAATTTATCTAGTGGAGCAATATCTTGTTTTACCTTCTTCTTCTTCTTAGGAGTTAACTTCTTAACTAGAGGCCTCATTGCCTATTGCTTTTGTCTTGTTTTTCTAGGAGTGGGTGAGGGTACTAGTGAGGGTTTTCTTTTCATTTCTACCCTTTTGAATACCACTGGCATATAACTCTTAGAGGAAGTTGCAACCCATGAAAGATGAGTTTCTGGTTGAAGTCCTTCCAACTCACTTTCTTTGATACTAGTTTTCTTTAATACATCTTCCTTAAGTGCTTTTACTTGTCTGGTGCCTTTCCTTATTGTTTGTTCAACTTTCTTGACTCTTTTCCTAGACTGAATACCACTTTCTATTGTTTCAACACTGCCGAAGACTTTCTCAGAGGGTTCTTTTGGTGCTTCAAGAAGGGCTTTTGCATAAGTTTCAATAATGTTATCATCTGTCTCATAGCCCATTTCAGTTACCGAGATAGTCCTAGGGACAACTGCCTCCATCCAGATTTCATCCTTTTTAATTACAAATCATATTTCCTTTTGATATTTATCTACAATCACTTGTGATGGTCTTATTCTTGTCTTCATTCGAGCCTTTAGTGCTTGAAAATGTTCATTTATGTTCTTCTCTCTGTTTTCTCCCATGTTGTTTAATAGATCCAATAGTTGCTTTCCTACCAGTATATCAAAGCCAAAATATTTTCTACCAATATCAGGTACTTATTTAGTAATATACAACATTAAACATACAAGCGAATTTCCAAATCTAAAGGTTCCTTTCTTATCTCCTTTGATCTTTTTTAGATTGTCTATCAATTAATCTTTAAGCCATTCACACACATCTATTCTAGCATTATCATTAACCATGCCATATGCACTTTTAATACATGGGCTAGATACTGAGTTCAACCTATTTGTATGTGTAGCTTTGTAGCCTAAGATCATACTGATAAATCTGACATTGATGTCCTTCACATCATTTACCCTTAGAGACCTTTTGTCAAATGTTGCACTGGTTAGATCCATCACCATGTCATTTGAGACCCTTTTAGTTCTGTCAGGTCTGCTACCAGTGGAAGGTAACCCTATTACTGCTTTGACAACTTCTTTTGTGATTTTATGAATCGAATCCAACCAGAAGAATTCACCATGGACTCTACTTAGGACTATTCTTACCACATCTTTAGGAAAATTAGGAATGCTAAGAATATCCAAAAAACCTAGGGTTTCTACTACCTTGTGTTCCGGCTTGACATTGTCATTTTTATCACAAATCATAGTGCTATACATTTTCTTAATTTCATAATCTCCTAATTCCTCTATATGATAGTGTATGTATATTCTAGGATCTTCAGCATATACTACTCCTTTAGGAATTTGAGAGAATGCATCTATGTTATCATCTTTCTTAGCTATTTCGGGAACAAGCTTGAAAACGGGTCTAGGGCACTTGATAACCTCAATTACAGTAGGGTTCACTATAAATTCAGGAACAGAGGAGGATGCCATGTTTATAAATACCTCAATCTACCTTAGGGATGAGTGCTTGGATGAACTTCTTCACTTCTTCTCTAAGAATGCCTTCACTTGATAATTTTCACGCTCTCAAAGATTTGAATGCTCGATGAGTAAAAAGGAGCTAAAACACTTGCTTTATAATGTTCTTTTCTCCAACTACTGCATTTAATGCTTGCCGGTTAAGTCACAACTTAACTCACCTATCGGTAAAGAAGTAATTCAACTTCTCACCATCAACCAAGGGTATAATAGCATATTTTTCAGTTTGTTGCTAAACCCCCAAAGGATTTTTCTTTAGTTAGATGAAGAGTCTCCCGCCGGTGGAGTGTTACTCTATTCTACTGATGGAGGAGTATTCCCATCAACATTTTGATCTGACTTTCTAATCCATTGTTTTGAGAATTCTTGCTTTACCTATTCAACCTTTTCTTTACCTTTTAAACTAGGACCTTTGTTATTTGCCAGTGGGGTCTTGCTTCTACAAAATTTTGCAATATGTCCAATTTTGTTACAAGCATAACAAGTCACATTGTTTTTCTGAATAGCCTTTCCATATCCTATGCTAGTATGTGTTTTGCATTGATTAGATAGGTGTCGAAATCTTCCACAAACATAACATCTTACATTCATTCTGCAATTTTCTAAGTTATGACCAATTTTGTTGCATTTAGAACATTGATCGGTGGGTGTATTAGTGTTCTGATAATTTCTATATCTACACTAATTTTCTCTATGACCATACTTGTTACAATTAAAGCATTTCCCATTGAATTTGTAAGCATTAGGTTGTCTTACTGGTTTGCTATGATCATGATTGTTTGCAGTACCGAAGCTTTCACCAATTTCAAAGCCAAGGCCATTTGTATCACCATTAGGTTTCTGATTCTTCAGTATGTCAACAAGTTCTCCTGAACTTTTCTTGAATTTCTCTTTGTGTTGATTTACAACAGTCAATTCATTCTCCGATATTACCTTTTGTCTTATGAGTTCAGTTCTGTCATTCTGTGAATGCATCAAGTCTACTTTCAACATATCATTTTCATGACTGAGTCTTGTGTTTTCATTTCCAGCATCATTTAGTCTTCTAGTCAAATCATCTTCAATCTTCTTTCTATCTTCAATTTCTTTACAAAATCTCATAGTTATATCTTGCATCTCATTCTTCATTGTACAGTTATCTTGTCTTAGTTGGTTCACCAGATCATTAAGAGTTTCCTTTTCATCTTCCTCATTCTGCATCTTCTCACAAATTTCTCTTCTTTTATTCCTTGCTATAGTGAAATTTTCTTGAAGTCCTCAGATAATATCCTGAGCAGCCTTTAGATCATCCTCAAGTTTGATATTCTTTACTTTTTCTACATCATAGTCTGAAAGAGTTGTTTCCAATTGCTTTCTCAAATTTTCCATCTCTACCGATGTCAAGATTTTCCTCAAGATGTTAGGCTTTTGAAAATAGAGGACTAGGCTCTGATACCAATTGCTAGGATTCCCAAAGATACTAAGAGGGGGGGGTGAATCAGTATCTGATCGGTATAATAATTTTCTTAACTTATAACATGAAAAGCGTATTAAAACTGTGTATCGGTAAACCAGAAATAATGCAACAAATAAGAACAACAACCACAACATGAAAAGCACACCATAACACAATATTTTAATGAGGAAACCCAGTGTGGGAAAAACCTCGGTGGGATTTGTGACCCACAATATTCACTTACTGGCCAATAAGAGAATATTACTATTTACCATAGGGGCCTGGACATGCAGGAAGGCCAAGTGCCTAGAGCTCACTTCTCAATTACAAAAGAAGTCACACTGACTTACAAAAATGGATTATACTAATCCAATGCCTTGTACTGATTCAGATCAGCATCTGCTATACTAGATTTAGTACCGATTTAAGCTCTGCAATATACATAAACCCTTATCCAGTAATTCACATATTAGGTCTGCTACCTTCTTTACATACTTCGCATTATATCATATCTTCTCTCATATCCTAAATGATCTACAATGATCTCATACATATATGAGTCATATTACAATCTGCCTTGTCAGCTTACAAAATATTTTACAATTAATTACAAAATACATTTATACAAAATTGTTGTCAGCCAAGGTGTCGGTAATCAATCCTTTTGGGTGTCGGTGAACTGTATGCCTATGTAGAGTCTGCCGGTGTCGATGCCTGTGTCTACCTATCCGTATCACATGATTGTAAGGTTCGCATCAATGACAATACCTTCAATCACCTACAATTTCTCATTGGAGTGTGCATTTGCCAACAGTCACCGAGGTGAGGACCTAAAATATGGTTAAAATTGCCATGGTTACAACTTTATGACACTGCAGGTTGAAATGTTCACACAAAATGTAAATCAGGATATTGGATATGACCTCCATAAATAATATTTATCTACATTTTAAGAAGTCATTAAAAAAGGTCTATCTATTTAAAAGGTTCTTATTGAGCAAGGCACTATCAAGATTTTTAAAGAAAATAAAGATGAATTTTATGCAAAAGAAAGACCCTAGATTTGGAACAACATTAATAGAATCGTGAATGATGGTATTGTTGGTCCAAATATAGTTAAATTGATGGTAATTCATTAGATAATCAAGCTAATGCATAAAGGGCAACAAGGCCTTCAAGGAAGTACACACCTCTAGGAGAACCAATCAAATTTGTGTTAAACTTCCTACACCCTTTCTAACTTCTTCAAATACCCCTTTTACAACTTTGTCTCTTTAACTTCCCATTTTGCAACTTTTTACAAATTTGTAATGACAACTTTTATAATATTTTGCAACTTGTGCAATATTTGCAATATAACACCTACATGACCTTATAAACCTTACAAACAGTCCACAATGATCTTATTACACACAATTGACTCAAAATGCCTAAACTCTAACACTAGACTAACCTTGGTACTCCTGCACCACAATCATAAGGTGGAACCTTGCACAACCTTACACATTTGAGGTAGGTGACTTGGTCCTTAGAGAAAACTCCAAAAATCAATAGGATCACATAAAATGGGGTAAGTTTGAACCAAATTGGCTTGGAGTTTATATTATGACTACAGTTTATTGCTCAGGTGTATATAAATTATCAACACCTAAAGGAAAACCATTGGATGATCCTATGAACAACATGCACCTTCGCAGGTTCTATACATAGTCTTTTAGAGAATCCTATAAAAAATACCAAAAAAAATTAAAAATATAAAAAATACAAAAAAATCATCTAAATAAAAAAATCATCACCTTGATGGAAACCTGCAAATAGGCATCTTGTGTGACAAAAAAATGAAAAATAAAAAAAATTAAAGAGAAACAAATCTATCCAATGGTTAAAACCACTTTGGTGGTGTTGTGGGCAAGTACCATGGTGAAAATTGGGTTACCGACACGTGTATGGATTTTTTCTCCTCCCTTCTTCAGGACTTAGTATCACCCTTTAATTTTGCATACACACACGTCCTATCACTCCATAATAAATTTTTCCACCCCTATGTTGGCTTTTCATTGATCTACCTAGGATTAGTTTGGCATTCATAATAAACTTTTTTTTTCACCTTTTGCTTCACCCATAATAATCAGGTCTTATCTATAACTAAGGGCATATCCTTGACCTAGTATTGGAAGTGGATCCTTGGCATTGTATGTTATGAGAACCATCACTTTTTTATACCTTCCTTATTCTCATGCACAATCCATAATAAAAGATCATTTGCATCGCTTACCCACAACAATTTTTTTCATTATTCTTCCTAATCAAGTATCAAATTCATGGACTAGGCTTTGGCAATATTTGTCCTTTATCAAAATAACAACATTATGATCAAATACCACTCCTCTTCACAGGACACTGGGAACTCAAGCCCTCTTGAGAATGTGGCCTTCTTCCACTCTACTTCGACTCCCCATTCTATCAGCTCCACTCATGTCTCTGAAATCCCTAAAAATTCTAGGAGCCTAGAGATTGGTCCTAAGTCCCAAACCAATTCTCCCTCCCCAACTCTCAGGCTTGAGAAGATGATGGTGGTGGAGGAGGTGAGTAGCATAAAGGAGGAGGATGACAACAACCTAGCAAAGTTGGGTAAGAAAGTGGAGGCCCTGTTTGATAATGTGTAGGAAATCACCAGCAGGATGGAGGTGATGGAAAACAAGATGCATGATGTCTTGAGATTTACGTTGAATGTGATGCATTGCTCGATGACCACCCTATGCCTTCTGCAGGAAAGTTCTTCCAAAGTCAAATGCAAGGAAGATGAGAACTACAAGTCCCTTTTCAAATTCCTCACAAAGGAATGGGAAAGGAAGCTCCTTCCCAAGAGGAGCCATGGGAAAAAAGAAGTAATTTGTTTCTATGCTTCGAAAGTCTAGTTTTTTGTCTAGTCCTAGTAGCCTGCGGGCAGATAATTTTAATCTTTGTTTATATTTGAACTTATATACCTATTGCCATGCATGTAAAATGTTTATCAAAACTTTTTTATAACTGTTGAACTTACATAGAATTATCATTGTTTTTGATAGAGGAAAGTAAGAGGGTTGTAATTTTGTTGATGATCTGTTGACAGTAGGCTTGCCACTGTTTCTTTGTTTCTCATGGGTCAGTCCCCTTATATTTTGGTTGCTTTTAATATCAAAAACATTATGATCAAATAAAACACTTTAACATGTGTGGCAAGAAACATTGGTGACATGAGGATTTTAGTATCTATTAGTCTTTGTTCTTTGGTTTTCTTTGATTTAATATTTTGAGGTATCATGTTTCTTATGCTTTTCAAGGATGTCTATGGACTAGAGTGGCTAGGATGGGGCATGATCACCTATCTACTACTAGTGAATTGTTTCTTAGTAACACTATAGATCATCCAAGGATATGAGGACACTATGGGTCTAGTGTGAACAAGGGCATTCCTTGTTTGCGACTGTTTGGTCTCAATGCATGTTGGTTAACATATTGTGTTCCCTTCAAAAACATAACAATATGACTCCATGCCCACACAAGAGAACAAACTATCAATCAATAGTTGGATAAGATGCAATTACCTCTGCAACTTTCCTCTAAATTTTAGACATACAACTCCCTCTTATGATATAATTTTAGAGTTTTATGGGGTATTCTTTTAACCAAAAAGCAAGAAAGGCAATATTTCACAAAAATAAAGTAAAAAGAGTAGAATTAAACATTCATGACCTCCATAACAAAGTATGAAAATCAATCACCATATAACTCAAATCTAAATCATTCATCAATATTCATATAAAGATTTCCACTAAAGAATGATCACCATATATAAAGATCATTAACAACAACTTATAGAATATCTGATGTGAATTCACAATAACATATGGAACAAATTTTCATCATAGCACAAAGTTCAAAACAATAAATTCATTCAACACATCTAATGAACCATTCAGATATATATAAGATGATAGCATCTCGTAAAATAAAATTCTAATTGAAAACAACACCAAGTCTTTTTCAAAAAAAAAATTCCTTTTTCCTTATAAAACTTGCAAAATTACTATTAATTCAATGTATCCCCCTCTTTCCAAAATTCTGAACCCTTAATTATGTTTTCAGCCGTCAATATATAGTTTAACTTAACCAATCAAAAATAACAGTTTCTTAGAGACAACTCTTCAAATAAAGTTTAAAATTAATCATCAAATAAACGGTCCACTAGGACTAATAGTTCAAGAGCTAGATTAGAAAAAAGATAACTAAGTAAAAAAGAAATTAAACAACAATGCCTCCATCCGCCTCTTCATCTTCTAACTCCTCATCATCACCATTTGCCTCCTGGCCTACTACTTGATAACTCAATTATGAACAGTGAGTACCAAACTGGTATTGAGAGGGGGGGGTGAATCAGTACAGACACAAAAAATTTCCTGAACCGGTTTGACTGCAAACAATGCACTTGATAGACAAACACTAATACTAGTCTAAACCAAATTACTACCGGTTAAACATAATGAGACTGTGAAAGACATAAACCGGCAACACTTAGCTTTCCATACAATCTACTCCCTCATTTCCACTTCATCCTTATGCATAAACAGATAATCTATCATCAGAGATACAATTATTTACTAGAACAACATGATTCACCACTAAACAAGAAATAACAAAATATCACATGAAAGAGGCATCACACATGACACACATATTTTTCACGTGGAAACCCAAATGGGAAAAACCATGGTGGGGATGAATACCCACAAGCTATTTTTGAACTCTTTAGAAGTTCACTCTGTTAGGAGCCTAGCCTGGTTAAAGACTGTTACAATAGCATCTGTTAGGAACCGATCCTGTTAGGGATCACCTGGTTAAGGGATGGCTAGAATACCCAGTTAAGGGTTAAACCCTATTAAAGGTTACCTTGTTAGAGGATTTTATGAACTCAATGGATTTGAGTCACCCTGTTAAAGGATTTATAGCAAGCTGGTTAAAGCTACCCTGTTAAGGGAGTTTCCAACTATTGAAGTGATTATAGATCAACAGGTATTACAATGATATGGTAATAGCACTCAATGCCAATGCAGATCCATTTTGATTCCTTCCTTCTACACACACACACTTTGCAGGTATAAATTCTCTTATTTGGTCTGGCAAGAATCACGTATCTCTGCACTTAGATACACACACAAAATTTTCCAACAACAACATGAAACACAACATCGACCTTATAGGAAACAGATAGGTCGGTAGCATAAACCCTAAACCCTAAACATTTTAGGTTGAGAAATTCAGTCGGTTCAATCCTGACCATTGAACGCTTTGCATTTGAATACAACAGTTTTGAATAGATCTCAAGACATTCTCCATCGTTTGTTCCTCACTACTTCTTGGTGACGATAACCCATCATGCGTTCTTCACCGTTTATAGGGACTTCACACATTCCTGAGGTAGATAGGATCAGTCCCCTTCATGCAAGATCCTTCACACGCACGAGGCTGATGTGGCAACATGATCTGATCTCCATTACAATGCTAACTCATCACACAATGCCATTGGTTGAATTACAGAGGCTCAAAACACTTCAATTGGAAACCCTGAGGTTGGGACTACCAACCGGTAGTCATACCATATTAAACCTTGATAGAAAACATTCCATATAATGGTTCACTTGGACAAACGTACCGCTTTACCTTTTGCACATATACCAGTTTTGCACATATACCGGTTCACAACATTATACCGGTTCACTTTGCTAGTTGCTTAACTTCAATAAACTGGTTCACTCTTCAATATATTACTGGTTCTCTCTTCAGCATATTGACATCAATGACAACACAATATCATCATGTCAACATACTCTACACATATGCCAATAATCTCCCCCTTTGGCATTAATGGCAATATACAAAGACATCTCTCTTTCTGCATCACATATTCTCCTTAATACTATAGATATCTTCTCCGCTTCACATCTTCTCCCCCTTTGACAACAATGCCAAAGTGGAGGCACGAGCTTCCCTGTTCCACTATTCTTCTCCCCCTGAGGAGTAACATCCTTCAACACAACAATCTTGAAAAAGATATAGCAAAGTAAGATCTGACTGATGTGGAGCATAAACCTTTAGTTTACCTCTTGAAGGGGAAGCACCCCTAATTCACCTCTTAGATAGGTAAAAGTAGCCTTCGATAGAGGCTTGGTGAATATGTCTACTAACTGCTCCTTACTGGAAACATGTTCCAATACCACCTCTTTGTTCTGAACCTTTTCCCTCAAGAAATGATACTTGAGTTCAAAGTGCTTTGTTCTAGCATGTAAAACTAGATTCTTAGAGATGTTAATTGCACTTGTATTGTCACAAAATATACTTACCAGTTCAAATACAAGAACTTTGAAGCCATTCAATACATGCTTCATCCAAAAAGTCTAGGTGCAGTTCATAAAAGCTACAACATACTCCGCTTCTATTGTAGACTAAGAGATACAACTCTACTTTTTACTCATCCATGAGACCAGTCTACCACCAAGAAAGAATGCACCATCAGTTGTGCTCTTTCAGTCATCCACATTACTAGCCCAATCAGCATCTGTGAACACTTTCAGGTTGAAATCATCATTGTATGGATACCATAATCCATAGTGAATAGTTCCCTTCAGATATCTAAGAATCTGCTTGAATACTACCAAGTGGGATTCTCTTGGGCTTTTCTGAAACTGAGCAGTAATACCCACTACATGTGCAATGTCCGGTCTACTATGCACTACATAATGCAACTTACCAATCATTGATCGGTATTCCTTCTCACTTACCAATGCTGAGTCATCCTTTTTTGATAGTTTACAACCGGTCACCATTGGTGTGCCAACCGATTTGTTGTCTTCCATGCCAAAGGTCTTCAACACCTCTTTGACATACTTGGACTAAGTAATAAAGATTCCATCTTTCATTTGTTGAATCTGTAGTGCAATGAAGAACTTAATCTCCCCTATGAGTGACATCTCAAATTCCTTCTTCATCTCATCTACAAAGCCATGACTCATCTTGTCATCTCTACCAAAGATTATGTCATCAACAAATACTTGATAGATTAGAATCTGATCTCCTTATGATTTCAAGTAGATATTGCTATCTTCACTTGTTCTTTCAAATACAATCTTCACAAGATGGGAGTGCAAGCATTCATACCATGCTCAAGGTGCTTGCTTCAGTCCATACAAGGCTTTATGTAGCCTACACACCATGTCATTGTCTTCTAATAGGGCAAACGCATCTGGTTTCTCTATATACACCTCCTCTTCAAGTATTCCATTTAGAAATGTAGATTTTACATCCATTTGGTATACCTTGAATCCTTTAAAAGCTGCATATGTAAGAAGCATACGAACTCCTTCCAATCTTGCTACTAGAGAAAAGGTTTCTCCATAGTCTTCTCCTTCTTCTTGGGCATATCCTTTACATACTAGTTTGGCTTTGTTCCTTACCACTGTGCCATCCTCATTCAGTTTATTTCTGAAGACCCATTTGGTTCCAATGATATTTGTATGCTCTAGTCTGGGTACCAAAGACCATGTACCACTCTTTTCTATCTGATCAAGTTCCTCTTCCATTGCCTTGATCTAGTCTTCATCTTTATGTGCCTCTTTGAATGATTTAGGCTCAAATTCAGAGATCATACATGAGTTTTCTCTAGCCTTTCTTCTTGTAAGAATTCCTGGATCTTTGTCTCCTATGATCTACTTTGGATCATGATTGAGTTTTACATACCTAGGTATATTCTTAACAGAAATAGATTCCTCTTTCTTTTCTTCTTCATCCTCATCTTCATCAACATCAGCATCCACTAGTACAGGAGCACAATTACTTGTACTGGGCTGATTTGCAACTGGTTCCTAGAAGGTTACTACCGGTTCATCTCCTACATGCTCTCTGCCAGTTTCCTCAAGTTTCTCAGAGTTTTCATCAACCCTAACATTGATGCTTTCAACATTTCTCTGAGTCCTATTATTGAAACATTTGAGAGCTTTACTCTTGGTTCACATATGAATTGGGGAAGGATTTGGGTAGACTCATTTACACATTTCATCTCTTGTGATGCGCTCTTTAAGGTGACATGGAATTGTGACTTACCTTGTGATGCAGATATATAAGAAAGGTGTAATTGATCATTTTAGATATATGCGATGATATGGGAATTGGATACAAGTGATTATGCATAATTTCACATGCACAAAGTGTTGATTGATGCTCTGATGCAGTGCTAATTATCATAATAGAGTAGAGTTGTAGAATTTAGTAAGATATGTTATTTAAGCTTAACCAAAGCTATATCCAGGCATTTGTTTATGCTACACTACTTCATAAATCAAACTTCATTATAATCTCTTACAAACATTTGTAAGGCAGTGAGCCTTTTAGGTTGTAGCCCTTATTTGTAATTCGAGTAGTGAGCTCTAGTTAGTGTGCCTGAATGCATGTGCATTCCTCTCATGTAATATTTATATACTTCTAACAAGGTATAATAATATTGTGGGTTTGAATCCCACCATGTTTTTTCCCTTAACTGGGTTTCCACATAAAAATATTGGTGTTATGGTGTTGTTGTTCTTTGCTTTGTGTTTATGTGCCTTCTTTCTTTCATATGCATCAAGTGGTTCAAAGATCAGATTGATAAAGTTAAAAATTGCAGAACACCGATTCACCCCCCCGCCTCTCAATGTTTATTGATTCCAACAATTGGTATCAAATATTAGTTCCTCAGAAGAAGCCTAACAACTTGAGGTCGATCTGAGAAGGTGAATCAATGGATTCTGATAGTCTGAAACAACAATTGATTGTTTCTCTTGAGGATCTTGATCATGCCCAAGATGAGAACTGACAAGTGAAAGAAAATCTTAAATATTTTGAGGAATACATCAAACAATTTAAAGATCAGTTAAACAAGTCAAGGGATAAGAGAAAATAACTTGTTGATAAATTGAAGGAAAAATAAAGTCAAAGCATAGATGAAGAAGCCCTGAAGAAAAAGATTGATAAATGTAAGAGACTTTCTAGAGCTAGCATAGTTTAGAAGAATGAGATGGAAGCTCTTGTGATGAGATTGACAAAGGAAATTGAAGAAAGGAAGAAAAATGAGGAAAAGCTTGCTTAGTCCCTGAAAGACAAATTTGATGAATGTTGCAGACTTGAGGATGAAATTGGACAGTTGAAAAATGATCTACAAGATGCTAGAGAACATGAGGAAGATCTTAGAAAGGAGGTCCTATTTCTCAAATATGATCTTTAGGTTGCAAATGAATACAAGGAAAAGTTCCAGATCAATTTAGGAAGACTAGATGAGATGCTTGCATGTTAGAAGAATCCAAATGGTACATAAGGTCTTGGATTTAAGAAAGGAGAAAGTTCCAAATCAGCCCAACAGAAGAACAACTCAAGAAGGCCTCTGGTAAGGCAACTTAATGCTCATAAATTCAATGGTAACCGCATTCTTTGCAATAAATTTGGTCATATGGCTATTCAAAGCAGAAATAGGATGATCAATAATGGTACTAATTTTACTGGTCAATGTTTCAAATGCAATAAGTATGATCATAAGTAAAATGAATGCATAAGTGTGATGAATAACTTTCATAATAGGAGAAATGTCAGATGCTATGCATGTGGTATATTTGGTCATGTAGCTAACCAATGCAAAATGAGAAGGAATAAGATGAATTTTAGGACTAGGCAAGGAAATGTTGTTTGATATGCATGCAACAAATCTGGTCACATTGCTAAGTATTACAAAAGAAGAAACATGAATAGCAGAGGTCTAGAAGACAAAAGTAAGAATGAGAAGCCACATGAGAAGGGTAAAGACAAAGTTGAAGAGATCAGAGATTAGATGAAGAAGACATGGGCTAAGAAGACTGATTGAGAGGCAGGAAGTGGATCTGCACTTGATTTCGGTGCTAGAACTACATCCGGTAACAGAACCTAGGCATCTAGCCTTCAGGGATTAATAAAGAAAAATTTTCAAACCCCTTATTGAGATATGTGCCTAGTTCTAGCAGGTTGCAGAAGTGTATATGTTGGTTATAAATGTCGTTGATGAATCTACAAAATATTTGAGCTGATTTGAAGGTTTAGAGAATAGTTCCTATTAGTCAAAGGATATTCAAAAGAGTTAGGGCAAAGTGCATTTATTACAGTGAAAATTTAGGTCTATAATGGATGAAAGATGACTTTTTCACTTTATTTCTCACGTTGTAAATTGAAGAAAAGATGTTTAGAGTGCTCTACAAAGAAGGTGATCAGCAAAACTAAGTGCCACCAGTTTTCTGAGAGATTTAGTAAGAAAACCTAATCCAACATCAAAGGTATTTATCAGTGCAAACCCCTTTTTTGGTTGATATTTGGAATTTAAATCTACAAGATGGTTGTGTCTAGTACTACAACCCCTCTTGTTGTGAGTATTTCCAAGTACCCCCATCCAAATCTCAAAGGTCACTCATTTATCTCTATGGATGACGACCCAAAGAGTGCTTTTTCATCTGTACCCACAGAGTGTTGTACAAGGAAGATGTCAAAGCTTATATACAATGTCTGATTGAAGAATTGGGGAGATCCTAGATGTTGAATATGTACAATAACTAACTATTTGATGGAAGAATTTCTTGGATTGGATAGAAAGGGTTTGTGAAGTTTGTGAAATTCCTGATGGCATATGAGTAGGAGTGGATCCCGTATATACTAAGTCGTGTTCATGATGAATTCATATGGTTGGATAAGCCACATAAGATCATTAAGAGTGTGATTCAGGCCATCATAGTGTTATGTGCATCCATTCAACTACCATCCTTGAAGGTTACAAAGAACGATATTGTAACAAATGCAACCGGGTCAAAATTCGATAGAAGAACGATGACAATCGATGATATCTTGGAGGATGACATCTTATTTGCATCAATGGTGATAGGTTACATAATCTACTACTCAAGCATAATGAGCTCTATTTTTGATACTACTATTTATAAGGCATACGAGATGCTAAGGGAAGACAAGAAGTATGACCTTTGCAAGTTGCTCCGAAGTGAGCTTATTAAAAATTTCAATAAGATCAAGAAAGGAAAGAAGAAATCATTCCAGTATGACATTCTACTCTTTTGAATATTATTTTATTTCAAGAATGAGATCTGGAGAGTTTGTCCAATACAATGGATATTTGACAAATTAGTTGGTGTACAAATCTAGGAATATCTCTATAACTGTGGTGATTCCAAAGCCCACAATGCAAACTTATGGGGCTATTTCAAGAATTTTTAGAAGGAGATGCATGATAGGGAAAGAATCCCTATAGATATTGTTGAGAAGTATGCTAACACAATCTATTTCATGGTTGACACTGACCAAAGCCTAATGGAAGTAGTCTAACCATAAACTTCACGGATACTACCGATGGGTTATGAGGTAGATGAACAAGTTTTAGAATTATATTCTCAACACTTGCTGAGCCAACTAGTGGATTGCAATGAAGAAAGGTTCAGAACCTATAATGAGAAGAGCCTAAAATTACCTGTGCAAAAATTGGTTATGCAGAAGAAAGCTAAGAAGGAACCAGTAGCAGTTGCTAAGCCCAAAGCTAGAACCAGAAGCATTGCTCCTATTTCTCAATCTCCTAAACCTCCTACTTGGCCTAAATCTTCAATTAAGTCATCTGGTGGTGTGAAAAAGAAGAAATCAGTTTGATTTGTAGTTATTGATGATGAAGAGACAAAATTGGATAAGACAGTTAAAGAGGTAAAAGCAAAAGCTCCTAAGGTTTCTAAGGAGAAACCTTCTAGTAGAGAAAGTCCAAGAAAGAAGCCCAAATCTGAGCTTGATGAGGCATTAAAGACTAGAAAACTTCAAGGCAACTACACTATTGTGCCTCCCATTGCATTAGAATAAATTGTTAATACAATTGTTAAGGAAGGAAATATGAAACCACTATCAGTATGGTATGAAAATTATGATGAAAATGGGAAGAGAATATTGGAACAAGCTATAGTTGAATATATGAATGTGTACAATAAATCCTTGTTAGTGTTATCATCAACAATTCTGAAAATTGTGTATGAAATTTTGGATGCTAGAAGACATGCAGCTAATAAAGAAGAGGAAATACTGAAAGAGTATGTATTAGTTAACTTGTTCTCTATAATTTCTAAGGTAGAAATTGATAGATTACTTAAGATAGAAAAGAATAAATTTAGAAGTAAGCACTGAGTTAATAAGATTATGTTCAGGAAGGTTGAAGAGGTAGTTTAGGAAACTGAGACAATTTTGAAGAAAAATTTGATTGAGAACCAGTATGAAGTGAATTTGGTGAAGGATAACACCAATTTAGAAGTGCAAACATAGGAAAATACTTCTATTCTAGAAGTATAGATTGAAGTTCCAAAAAAGAATAAGGTTGAGGAAGTAGCAAATAAATTAGAGGATACAAGAGAAGAAGAAATAGATAAGACTAAGATTCCTCTAGTAAATGATCTGAAAGCACCTGCAGAGAATGTTGAACCAGATAAGGTGCAAGTCAAAGTTGAAGTTGAAGTTAAGACAAAAGCAAGAGACATTGTCAAGGCAACAAAAGGAAAAGAAATCCTATCATTTTAGTGGATTTTAATAGTTTTTAAGAATCTACAGAAGGATTGGGATAACCACTTGAACACTTTAAAGAACACCTATGCAGATATTGTTCAATTTTTGTGAGATAAGTCAATATGTACATAGCATTTTTTATTTCTAGAACTCTGCCTTGGCCATTGATGTCAAAGCGGGAGAGTAAGTGAGTGAAAAATATTGATATCAGGGGGAGTTCGTTAATTCTTTGATTTCTTGATTCTTTGGATTTCATCATTAGTCTCTTGGTTGCAAGTATTTTGGTTTTGGTCTGACACTTAGTCATTTTTCAATAAGTGTTTCCATCAATGCCAAAGGAGAGATTGTTGGCAAGAGACATTGCAGGCATGTTGAGATGTTGTCATTGATGGCAACTCATATTAGTTTTGGCATCCACACTTCATGTTTTCATCATTCCAGAAGATTGAGTTGAGATTGTTTGAGTCCGGTGAGATCCGATAAGCAGAACAAGATATATAGTAGTGAACAGTTTTGGTTGGTAGATTATCTTGGTTGTGTATTTTTCTTTGTGGATCTGGGAGAAGGTTTGTGGGCATGTAATTTTTCATATTCCAGAATTATAGCCTTCGGTGTTAAGTTTGGTGTCAGTTAGAAAATCCGATAATCATGTTTTTGGCAAGAATAGTGTATATTGTGGTAACATGTGGTGATTAGCTTTGCGGATCATGTGAATTTATTTTGATGTTTGATTACACATTTGAGGATGATGAGCTATCATGTGGAAGTGTGTATATTTTTGGTCCGCATATCCATTGGAGAAGGATTTGAGCTGACTCATTTACAAATTTCATCTCTTTTGATGTGTTCTTGAAGCCGACATGGAATTGTGACTTATCCTATGATGTAGGTATATAAGAAAGGTTTAATTGATCATTTTGGATATATTTGATGATGTGGGAATTGGATACAAGTGATTATGCATAGTTTCATGTGTACAAAGTGTTGATTTATGCTCCAGTACAATGCTAATTATCAAAACAGACCAAGGTTACAGAATTAAGTAAGATATTGATGAATAATGATGAATAGTAACTACTCAATAGATACTGAGAGGGGGGGGTGAATCAGTATACACAAAAACTTCTTTCACCACTTAAATAGCAAAGACTAAACCAACCGGTAAACAACATCACCAATCTAAATCAAGGCAATACCGGTAAAATACAGTGATAGTGAAAGTTATAAACTGGCAACACTTAGATCTTCACAGAACCTAATAACTCATTTCCACTTCACCCACATGCTTAATACCTAATATCCCATTTCCACTTCACCCATATGCTTAAACAAGTAATACATCATAAATATAATGACCACTAGATCAAAATGCATCACTGCTTAATAGAAAACACTAAAACATCACATGAAAAAGCATCACACATGATACACTAATTTTTCACATGGAAACCCAACTGGGAAAAACCACGGTGGGGATGGATACCCACAAGTTTCTCTTGAACTCTTCTAAAGTCTTCTCTATTAGGATCCTAGTCTAGTTAAATACTTTACAACAGGTTCTACTAGGAACCAATCCTGCTAGGGATCACCTGGTTAAGCGATGGCTAAAAACTTGGTTAAAGATTAGAACCTTGTTAAAGGTTACATCACAAGAGGATTTGAAGAACTCAATGATTTTGAGTCACCTTGTTAAAGGATTTACAAAAATCCTATTATAGCTACCTGGTAAAGGGATTTTCCAGCTCTTGAAATGATTAGAAGTTAATAGGTAATACATTGATCTGATAACAACTTAATGCCAAGGCAGATCCACTTCAGTTCTTATACTTATGCAATCACACTCTGTAGGTATCTACTCACTTCATTGGTCTAGCAAGAATCAAGTATCTCTTCACTTGCATACACACATAACATTTGCCAACAACTTTACAATGTAAATCATCATTGACCTTATAGACAACAATTAGGTCAGTAGCATAAACTCTAAACCCTAAGCGTCTAGGTTATCAATACAGTCGGTCCAATCCTAATCATTTAATCCCATTGCATAGAGTAAAACAATCTTGAACAAATCTCAAGATTTTCTCCATCATTCATTCTTCACTACTTTTGGAAGTTGATAACCCATCACACGCTCTCCACCATTTACTAAGATTTTGCACATTCCCAAGGTGGATAGAATCAATATTCCTCATGCAAGATCCTCAAGAAGATTCTTCACGTGCACAAGGCTAACATGGCAACGAGATCTCATCTTCATTTCAATGCTAACTCATCATAATATGTTGTCGATCAAATCACACAGACTTGGAATGCATCAACCAGAAACCCTGATACAAACTTTCCATGTACTGGTTCACATACTGGTTCACTTTCTGCATATATCGATTCATTCCATCATATCGGTTCATGCTTTCATCATACCACTTCACTTGTACCATCATACCAGTTCACTTGCTAGTTTGCTTACTTCAATATACCAGTTCATACTTTAGCATATTGATATCAATTGCAACATACAATATCATCATGTCATCCAACTCTGCACAAATGCCAACAATCTCCCCCTTTGGCATTGATGGCAATATACAAGGCAATATACAAAGATATCTCTTTTCTTCACATCTTCTCCCAATCTCTTCCATGTTATGTGTAGCCAATACTATAGATATCTCTTTCGCTTCACATCTTCTTCCCCTTTGATAGCAATGCCAAAGTGGAGGCACAAACATCCATGTTCATTATGTTACTCCCCCTGAGGAGTAGCATCCTTCAACACATCAATCCTGAGAAGATTTGACACTGCAATACCTAACTGATGTGGAGCACATACCTCTAGTTCACCTCTTGAAGGGGTAGCACCCCTAATTCACCTTTTAAATAGGTAAATGTAGCCTTTAGTAGAGGCTTGGTGAATATGTCTGCTAACTGCTCCTTACTGGAAACATGTTCCAATACAACCTCTTTGTTCTGAACTTTCTCCCTCAAGAAATGATACTTGGGCTCAAAGTGCTTGGTTCTAGCATGCAATACCAGATTCTTGGAAATATTAATTGCACTTGTGTTGTCACAAAATATACTCACCAGTTCAGATACAGAGACTTTGAAACCACTTAATACATGCTTCATCCAAATTGTCTAAGTGGGTCAGTGCAAGAAGATGAGTCCACTTTTTGGCCAAAAAGTGGAAGTGTTTTCCCTGTTTTTCAGATTTTGTCTCACTTGAGCTTAAATTTTGAAACACTTAGAGATTGAATCTTGAAAAAAGTCAGTAATATAAAAGATAGCTCTCTGAGTGTACTTTTCAAATATGTAATTTATTTTAATACCCACATAATAAAAAATAACTTTTTGAATGAAGTTCTAAAAACTATGTTTTAAAAATGCTTGTTTCAGGACCATACCATGCATGTGTACGACCCACACTTTTTGACACAATTAAAATTATTTTCTCAAACCGTTTTGGGAAATGGTTTGTAACACACTGAAGATTGATGAGCATATTTTTCTGTATTTTTTTTTCAAATATTTTTTTTTTAATTAATTTTTTAATGACCGTAATTATCTTTTTAAAAATTTGACGTGTACGACCCACATAATTTGACGTAAACTTAGTATTTTTTGAAATTTTTTTTTTTAAATTGAAAAGAATTTTGTGTAGATTGATGACATATAATTTTTTTTTCAAAATTCATTAAAATAAATAAGTTATTAAATTAAGAAAATTAGTTAATATTTCAAATTTATGACCCTGATTTAGTATAAATTAAATGAAAAATATTTAAAATAATCAATTTTTAAATTAATTTACATATTTAGAATCGAGACAGTATAATTTGAAATGGGTTTCAATTTCGTATAAAAATTCTTTGATTAAAGGCACGTAAACTATTTCATTTCATCATATTTGTGCTTTCATTCATGGAGCTTTGAATTTGCAGGTTCATGTCTCAGGTGTGGCCATCCCAGGCCTATCCCGGGCCTAATCCCGAGGCAAGTGGCGGGTTGTGAATTCAAATTTTACATAACGAGCCCCCGTTTTATAAACGGGGGCCCGTTTCATTTTCTGCCCGTTGGATTTAACAACGGGCCCCCATTTTAATAACGGGCCCCCGTTTTATAAACGGGGGCCCGTTGTTAAAATAACGGGGGCCCGTTATTAAAATAACCGTTGCTGTAAAAAAAAAAAAGATTGCATCGATTTACTACAATATCATTGAAATCCATACTGACAAAGATTTTTTACATCATTTGGCAGTACTTTTTAATATTTTTTACGCAATTTTTTGAAGACAAGTTTGTAAAAATGGGTTCTAAGCAACGTCAAAAGAAAAAAAAAAAGACAATGACAGTGGACGAAATTCAAGCACAAAGAGAGAAGGAGGCAAAACGCCAAAGAGATCGAAGATCACAACAACGACAATTGAATAACACTTTTGAAGCATCTAGTTCAGTGCCCGTTGTAGATGAGACCATTGAAGACATCATGATGGATGCAAAAAATATAGAACCACACACGGGTATGACTGTTGATGCAAATGTTGATGTGGATGCGAATCCTGGTATGTTTTTAAATCCTGATGACTATGATGCCAATCAAATTGCTGATTTAAATGAAGCTGGATATAAATTTCATACACCAATACGAAAAGAAATAAAAATTGAAAATATTACACCACCATCTCTAAAAGAAAATGAATGTAATTTGTTTACTATTGATAGCAATGTGCTAGATAATCTTAATGGGTTAGTTTCTTGGAGACAAATCAGAACACATGCAAACAGATTATATAAACAATTTTTCTATAATAAAAAGTTAGGATTCCAATGTCAATTAATGCTACAATTAATAAAAATGTTAAAAATGCGTAAAGTCATGAAAAAAATAGGTATTTATGCAAAACCAAAAAGAAAAGATGAATCATATAAGCAAGTTGTATCTACTGTTGCCAGTGCCATCGATTCTATAGGAAAAACAAGTCGATCTAAAGATAAGAATGCAGCACGTAGAGTTATAACGACTGCTATAGTTGACAAAATGATTGTTAATAAAAGAATGTTAAGTGATATAAGTGGCTATTTGAACTTACATCGTAGAACCTTGTCAAGAGCGGCCAAAAGAAGAGACACAATTGAAATTGATCCACTAAACCATTGTTGGAGTTTTAGTGGTAGACTTCAAAGGTCAGACATGAAATTAAATGATGAAACTAAACAATTAATTACAAAATTTTGGCATGATAACACTAGAGTTTCATCAAATGTTAGAGATGTTTTAAAGTTAAGGGTGGGATCAAAAATTCGTGATCCTCATCCAAAACATCTTCTTGACATGACTCAAACTAAATTCTTTAAAAAATTTAGTGATGAATCTGTGTTAATGAATTTACGAATTAGTCAAAGATCATTTGAAAAATGCAAACCCTGGTATGTTAAAATCAATAAACAAAGAATATCTTGTTGTTGTAAAACTCATGTCCAGTTTCGTTACTATTATGATGTTTTTCGATATATTCGTTGTATGTTGCATGGTAATGATCTTGTGCAGGATTGTGGTGTTTATGTTCCACCTGAAACTATAAAAGATTTTATTGGAAGTTTATTTTGTAAACCACCTAATGAACAATTATTTCTTTCCAGTTCATGCATTTATGGTCTTTGCAGTTTATGTGGGAACTATTCTTCGATAGGTGAATGTTTGCATGAACATGTTTCATCTGAGTTTGGACAAAAAATGGTTGATGTTAGGAGATTTAAAAATATAGAATACCCTCTAAAGGATGGAAAGATGGGGAAACGTTTAGAATTGATTACAGAACAGAATAGTGTGAATGCATTTATTAGTGAGTTTAAAACTCATATTGTTCCAAAATATGTGAAACATTCCCAACATGCCCGATGGCTTGATGGATAGTTTCGCATATGCAAGAACACATTTCCAATTGGAACAATAGTATCAGTTGTGGATTTTGCAGAAAATTATACTCTAAAACCACAAGAGGAAACTCAATCACAATACTACAACTCAGTGCAAGTGGCCATATTTGTGCACATTATATATAGACATGACCATGACAGTACAGAAGATAACAAAATTTTTTTGAGGGAGTATCATTTCTATGTTAGTGATAATCGATTACACTCTTCAGAGTTTGTCCAACATTGTTTCGAGGTATTTTATGATAATCTTAAGGAAAGACAAATTGACATGAAACAACATATGATATGGTCAGATAACTGCACTGGACAATTCAAAAATGCAAGAATGTTTTATTGGCTATGCAAAGTTCACAAGATAACCAATGTCCAACATTTATGGAGTTTTTTTGAAGCAGGACATGGTAAGGGGGAACACGATGGAGCCGGTGCCTGTATAAAAAGAGCTCTTGCTAGAGAACAATTGAAATTCGAGGATGCAATGAAATTCAGAGATGCTCGTGCAGTTGTAGATTGGTGCAATTCAAAGTTGTCAAAAGGATCAACTGAAAACTCTGCAATTCGACGTTTCTTCTGGTTGATAGAGGAAGATAGTATTCCTATTCGGCATGATTGTAATACCATCATTGGATCAGCTAAATGGCATTCGTTTAAGAGTTCTAATTCAAACACATGGACTATATTCACAAGGCAACTTGCTTGCTTTTGTCAGTTTTGTGTTTCCGGAGATTGGGAATTTTGTGAGAATAAAGAATGGGTTGAAGAATGGCAACAAAGATCATTGACACCCATAGATGCAAATGATCCGCATGAAAGAACTGATGAAGATATGGATCAAATGTTTGCATCAAATGACTATGATCGCATTTCAGATCTTATACAACAAGGTAAAATTATTTTTGAAATTTGTTTTGATTTATTAAATAGTACATAAATTTATGAAATCTTACAGTGTATATTTTTGTTTTTATTTCTCATTAAATATTAAAATAAAATTGTTTTGTGCACAGGACATGTCTATGCTGTTGTTGCACCAGAGGACAATGAAGAGGGGACAGAGTATTGGTTGGCTCGATGTGTAGAGCCAAAACATAAGCTAACTACTCCTCGAGTAGATGATGATGGTTATGACTATCCAACAGGATCTGTGGTTGTTGTTGGCACTTGGCTACGCAAATATCTAACAAGAAAGAATGGATTGCCCGCATTTGAAGATTATGAATTAGAGAAAAAGATTATACATTACTCACATTTGGTAGTGGCAACTAATATAAAATTGGATAGATATCGTGGCAGGCCTGCTAATAAACAATTATGGACTCTCTCTATGGAAGAGCACGAGACAATTATAGATGCTTTGCAAAAGAGAGAGGATGCAGATGGTATAATAGAATGAATATCAAGTAAGTTATAATTTGAACCCTTAATCCACCTCCCTTTTAAAAGTCGCGATGCATATTATATATAGTATTTTAAATCATGAATCATAATTACAAAATCTAATCTACTAAAATTTTGTTTCAGGTCTACCACAAGTAGAAGGCATCAATGAAAACAAAGTTATTTGTGCATACTTTATGTTTCATTTTGAATAATTACAAGTAAGTTAAATTTTTGTACCCTTAAGGCAAATCCATTTGTATTTTAAATTCAATGTATTCTGATTATAAAAACTAATCATATGTATTTACTTTTTCTAGGTCTCTCAGAGTAGACTTGGCCTCAATGACTACTATATTGTTTGTGCATACTTTATGTTGTATTTTAAATTCAATGCATCCTGATTATAAAAACTAATCATATGTATTTTTTTTTCTAGGTCTCTCAGAGTAGACTTGCCCTCAATGACTACTATTGTTTGTGCATACTTTATGTTGTATTTTGAGAGATATAAATCCTTATTATTATAATTTAAATAGACTGTTTATTTTATTTTAGATATATCTTCTTGATTACATTTTGTGTACAATATACATAAATGAGAGACTACTGGTCAAATTTATGAATGAGATAATTATGTTTTAATCAAGTTCTATTCATTATATTTGTTAAATGATACTTTTTGATTTAGAATATGTTATAATTATAAGATATGTTTCGATACTTAGTTCATGATGTATGCACATGTAGTTTATCTAATCACAAGAACTATTTAAATAAAATTCCAAAAATAAAATTACAAGTCCACATAATGCCTATAAAGTTGTTTAAGCACAACTTCCATAAATAAAATTTCAAGTCCACATAATATATAAAGTATGCACAAAATTTCAAGTCCACATAATTTCAAGTCAATATATATGATCTAATGTGCACATAATTTCAAGTCCACATAATATCTAATGCGCACAATACACATAAAGTATGCACATAATATATATGATCTAATCCTATTATGAAACTATCCATATATATAAAGTATGTGTGTGCACGTGTAAACAAATATGTAAAGCCCATAAAATAGTACATATCAGAGCCAAATAAATAGTAAAATTTCAAGTCCACATAATCCATATAATATCTAATCCATATATATGTCTAGATGGTAACATGATGTTCACTCCACATAATATCTAATGTGCACAAAATATATAAAGTATGCACAAAATATATATGATCTAATCCTATTATGCAACTATCCATATATATAAAGTATGTGCACGTGTAAACAAATGTGTAAAGTCCATAAAAAAGTACATATCAAAGCCAAATAAATAGTAAAATCTAAGTGCTATCATCAATAACATCTCGTGGTCTCTTGTCCCCAGGACGTGGTCCAGATCCACCTGTCTCATGCTGTACAATAAAAAAATAATATTAAAATATTACTTGAAATTAACTATTAAAAGAATCATTTATCAAATATAGTAGAATTCGTAAATTAAGTTACAAACTTACCATATGCTCATCAGATCCTGTAGCAGTATCTCTCTTGTCCCCAGGACGTGGTCCAGATCCACCTGTCTCATGCTGTACAATAAAAAAATAATATTAAAATATTACTTGAAATTAACTATTAAAAGAATCATTTATCAAATATAGTAGAATTCATAAATTAAGTTACAAAATTACCATATGCTCATCAGATCCTATAGCAGTATCTCTCTTATCCCTGGGATGTGGTCCAGATCCACCTATCTCATGCTGTACAATAAAAAAATAATATTAAAATATTACTTGAAATTAACTACTAAAAGAATCATTTATCAAATATAGTAGAATTCATAAATTAAGTTACAAACTTACCATATGCTCATCAGATCCTGTAGCAGTATCTCCTCTAGCAGTATCTTGTGCAGTATCAACACCAAATGCAGTGCTAGCTAACTCCTGTACAAGGTCAAATTCAAAGTGTCCAATTAAATCTTAAATTAAGAGTCAAAATAAGATCAAATTAAGTATTACATATTAATACCTCAAAGGATGTCGATGTGCGTTCAAATTGGCTCTGATCAAAATTATGAGGATAACCTATCCTAATGGTAGTGTCCACCTGCATACATGCATTTAATGAAATCATATTTAGTGAACATATATATCTGTACTAAATAATTTCAAGTAAAGTTACAATATTGTAAGAGTTCATATTTAAGTTAAGAATTATAAGATACATACCATAGATGGTGTCACAATAGTCAGACCCTCTTCTCGATGTGATGTAGAGGGTCCCTCATGACCTGAATCCTGGAGAAAGAAGCATTCAATGTATCAACATGAAAATTTATATAATATACGACGATAGCATATTAACTTAAAAAGATCTAGTACAATGTCTAGATAGAAATTTATACTATACCCCATAAGGTGTGCCGAGTTGTCTTCTAGTAGATGCAATATTAACTCTAATATTAGGCGTAGTCCTTATCTACATAAACAAAATTTATTTAATGAAGTATTAGATTGTATAAAAAAAGAGATGCACTTAGTTTATACCTATATTTAATAAAGTACATAAAAACATTGACATGTACATGTATATTATATATATCTATACCTGGTCAAGATGAACATCCGAGCAAAGAAAATCCATATAAGATGTCATCATATTATCATCTGCTGCATCATGCTCATCTGGAACTGAAGTAGATCCTGCAGTAGTAGTAGGACCTACACACGTCTCATGACAACTTGAACACATATGTGGCATCCAACGAGGAGCAGATGCCATGTGAGCAGCTTGCTCACTCAGGTTCCCTGTGAGGGAAGTCAAAGCATCTAATGTCGAAATGAATGATGTATTTTGGACATCTGCAGGAATCGATGGAGCAACAAGTGGAACTATGGGTGGATCCGGTAGGGGATTATTACTCCGTGCCCCTAATCTATGCTGTGGCATTCCACGACCAACACCCTGGAATGACTTAATATCAAAATAATTTGGTTTTTGGTTCATTACAAACTCACAGTATAATTTCTTCAAAAAATAAAAAGGGACCTCATAATTACGATGTGGTGGATAATCAAAAACCATCCACCATCTATCCCAAAAGTATCTAGCCATTTCTGGATGCACACACCACCTAATTGAAATTCTTTTCTGGTTAGGTTGCATTGGTTCTCTTGTTTTTGGGTTGGTAAAATATGGACATAAATGAGCTTTGGTTATTTTCAAATCTGTGATTTGTCTATAAGTTAAACCATCGGCATAAAAATCACGCAACTCTTGTCGTCGTCTATGAAATTGATCTAATTGAGAATCAACAGATCTAACTGACTCGACAACAATTTGCATTGATTTTGCAAACTCTACAAGATGGGGTGGCGTGACTTGCTCATTTTGGATAGCAGCAATGTTTTGTTCAATCACTTGTAGGTTTTCATTAATTCGTTCTCTTAAACGAATTTCATCCAATCTAGGGGGTTGTGGTGGTGGTGGTGGTGGTGGTGGTGGTGGTGGTGGTGGAGGAGGAGGAGGAGGAGGGGGTTGTGGTGGGGGATTTTCACCTAATAGTTCATCTATGTCAAAAACATCCATGATGGCAAAGAACTCCTGCATATATAAAGATATACATGAATTATATACAACTCTATGTCAAAGAAGAATCTATTTTACTAAATTAAAAAAAAACATTTATAAATAGTAACATTTCTATGTTGTTGAATGAGATACACATGAAATATATAATATAATATTGAACTTAAAAAAATATACATGTACATACTATTGAATCTTGAAATATAAAATTTGCGCATAAAACTTAATAAAAACTTTCAATGAAACATCATAAATCTATTAGAATTCAATTACGTAGTTTTGAGATAATTGTCATCAATTCATATTACATTGATTAGTCTTCAAACAATCTTAAAAAAAAACTAATCTCCCATGACTATAAATGACATACTTAAAACATATTATATTCTAAGTGGTTGTCATGTAAAGACAAAACATCAAAACTTTTGAAGAGTTAAGCATATTTCACCATTAAATTTCTCCCATAATCAAATCTACACAAGATTATAATTTACAAAAGGTCTTCAAAAAATATTATTTCCTATAAATCATTTATTATAAAACTCCGCAATCATTTGTTTTCATATATAATCTTTCTATAAAATTTAAGATATCAATCCATACACAAATTCTCTTACAAAGTTGAATAAGAAATGAAGGATAGAGGATTAAATACTAAGATTGTTTTGAGAGATCAATGGAGTAGATTGATTGAAAGGATTGTGTGCATTAGAAGCTTCCAAGTGGCAACTTAAATGTTTGGTGCACATGAGGAGTTCATGATCCAAGAAAGTTTTGAGGAAAATTTCTTCTTAGGGGCATATACACCAAGATGTTGTAAAAAAAGGTAGCCAAATGACCAAAAAAAGATAAACACGAGTGCGTTATTGGGAAATTCATTTAACGCATTTGAGGTCTTTTTGTAGTGTTTTTTTCTTACACTATACTAGGCTTGTTTACACTATCGTAGGTTCATTAGGACTATCCTAGGTTCATTAGGATTGTCCCAAGTTCATTATTGCTTTCTTAGGCTCATTAGGACTTTCTTAGGTTCATTAAGACTGCCCTACATTCATTAGGATCATTTGAGGCTCATTGGGACTTTCAAAGAAATGTTTCTCTCTCATTAGGCAAGGAGGATATAGACCCTTTAGGTTCTCTCATGTTTTATAGACATTTGATAGGTTTTAAATTCGAAATATTCATTAATGGAGTTAGTCTAGTGTTTCTTGGTTAGTGAGGAGGATCAGTAGATGTACATCATTAAAGTTTACATAAGGGTTGCATTCAAGTCTTGAAATATTCCATCTCTTGTTCAAATATATGTAAGAAGGGGAGAACATTGGATATATTACATCATTAGATAGTGGATATAACCATTGAGTTTTAAAATTAATTAGCCTCAATAAAAAAATCTCAATTTCTATATATTTCATAAATGCATAATTAGATAAATTATTACTTATAAATAAATCAATATGCATTTCTTTCAAAGAAACAAGAAACATACAAATAATAATAAGTTGTGATCTATATATCTAAATATGAAAATAATTCCATTAAAACTTTTACCTAGGTTAAGCATAAAAGTGATAATAAAACATAATCACCATGTTTTATTTCAACCTTAAAAGTAAAAGAACTCTAAATATCCTAAAATTAGGACTTAATCACATCAAATAATTCTAATATAACTCAAAATACTCCTTCAACATATAAGATGATCTATGCTAGATGGCCATGTCTTACTTTCATTCCATTTATGGATTTCTTACATAGTAATACAAAAAATAACTTTCATCGAAATTAAGCATCTTTAACCATGAGATTATATATATCCTCAATTGTATATTCAAAATACTTCTTGGGAATTATATTTTTCAAATCTTTCAGATGTATATATAATTAGCACCCCATTTAGAAAACTCATTATCAATCAACATTATAAATCAAGAATATTTTTTATTTTGTATTAATGAATTATATATTTGGCATATTAGCTTCCTTTATGAACCTATGTAAACCAAACTCCAATTTTAGTAACTTATCTAGTTTTGCTCTAAAATTGTGTCCATAATTGATCCTTTTATACCATCACATGACATAATAGGACCTTTATGCCATGACATGGCATAAACCTAAGCCTAAACTTTCATATCTAGAATTTGAAAAACTTAATGTTAATTACTTTTAAGGTTATACTAATTTAGTGGTAACTTTTGTATTGCCTAATGAGGATTAAGAATAATTTAGGTACATATGTTCGGTTTTATGTCAATTTCATTTTCGAACATTTTTGTTTTTGTTTCCATTTCATTTTTGGTTTTTTGTTTGTGTCGATTTCATTTTCGAACGTTTTTGTTTTTGTTTCCATTTCATTTTCGGTTTTTTGTTTGTGTTGATTTCATTTTCGAACGTTTTTGTTTTTGTTCCCATTTCATTTTTGGTTTTTTGTTTGTGTCGATTTCATTTTGTTAATTATCTAGGTTTGGTTTTGGTTTCTAAATTTGTTGATTATGGTTTAGGGTTAACTGTTCAAAAATATTTTACATCAAAATCAAGAATTTACAAATATAAAAAATAATTTATTTATATGCTACTATTAAAAAAAACTAAAATAATAAAAAAAAAACTAAATAATACACCAAAAAAAGAGAAAAATATACAAGAAAATTATGAACTGTGAAAATAGGTGACAGAATGTGCACCTGGGATAGTGGTGGAGGTTTGAAGTGGAAACCACAGCACGGGGGCCCGTTTTCGATATCTTCTTGTGCAACAGTAAAATGAAAAATTATCCAAAAAAAAGGGTAAAAATAGCTTTTCAAAACGGGCCCCCGTTTTGTTTAAAAACGGGGGCCCGTTTTGTTTACAAACGGGGGCCCGTTTATTAAAAAACGGGGGCCCATTTTATCTGGCTTCGGCACCCCGTGACCTTTCGGCTCGGGAGCCCGAACCATTAACGGGCCCCCGTTTTTTATAACGGGCCCCCGTTTTTTAAAAACGGGGGCCCGTTTTGCGGAGCGCATTTTCCAACGCGCAGACTTCCACGAATTTGTGACTCATTAGCTTGCACATACCCAAGTGTAGTTCATAAATGCTGCTATATACTATGCTTTTGTTGTAGACTAAGAGATACAACTCTATTTCTTACTCATCCATTAGACTAGTCTACCACCAAGAAAGAATGCACCATTGATTGTGTTCTTCTGGTCATCCACATTACCAGCCCGATCGACATCTGTAAACACTTTGAGATTGAACTCATTATTGTATGGATACCATAATCCATAATCAATAGTTCCCTTTAGATATCTAAGAATCCACTTGACTGCTACCAAGTGGGATTCTCTTAGACTTTTCTGAAAATGTGTAGCAATGCCCACTGCATGTGCAATGTCCGATTTGTTGTGTACTACATACAGCAACTTACCAATCATTGACCGGTAATCCTTCTCATTCACCAACACTGAGTCATCTTCTTTTGACAATTTAGAACCAATCACCATCGGTGTACCAACCGGTTTGCTGTCTTCCATGCCAAAGGTCTTCAAAACCTCTTTGACATACTTGGACTAAGTGATAAAGATACCATCTTTCATTTGTTGAATCTGTAGTCCAATGAAGAACTTAATCTCTCCAATTAGTGTCATCTCAAATTCCCTCTTCATCTCATCTACAAATGCATGACTCATCTTGTCATCTCCACCAAAAATTATGTCATCAACAAAAACTTCACAAATCAGAATCTGATCTCCTTCTAACTTCAGATAGATATTGCTATCTTCACTTGTTCTTTCAAATCCAATCTTCATAAGGTGTGAGTGTAAACATTCATACCATGCTCTAGGTTCTTGCTTCAATCCATACAAGGCTTTATGTAGCCTACATACCATATCACTGTCTTCTAATAGGGCAAACCCATCTGGTTGCTCAATATACACTTCCTCTTCAAGTATTCCATTTAGGAATGCAGATTTTACATCCATCTAATACACTTTGAATCTCTTGAAGGTTGTATATGCAAGAAGCATTTGAACTCCTTCTAATCTAGCTACAGGAGAAAAGGTTTCTCCATAATCTTCTCCTTCTTCTTGAGCATATCCCTTACATACTAGTCTTGCTTTGTTTCTTACCATTGTGCCATCTTCATTCAGTTTGTTTCTAAAAATCCATTTGGTGCCAATAACATTTTTATGCTTCGGTCTGGGTACCAAAGACCATGTACCATTATTTTCTATCTAGTCAAGTTCCTCTTCCATAGACTTAATCCAATCTTCATCTGTGTGTGCCTCTTTAAATGTTTTAGGCTCAAATTCAAAAATCATGCATGAATTTTCTCTGACTTTTCTTCTTGTAAGAATTCTTGCTTCCTTATCTCCTATGATCTGCTTTGGATCATGATGTAGCTTTACATACCTAGGAATGATCTTGGCTGATTCCTTTTCCTTTTCCTCTTCATCCTCATCTTCATCTACATCAACATCTACCAGTGTAGGAGTACAGTTGCTTGTAATTGGTTGTTTTGCAACCAGTTCCTAGAAGGTTACAACTGGTTCATCTATCGCTTGCTCACTACTAGTTTCCTTAGGTTTCTCAGAGGTTTCATCAACTCTAACATTGATACTTTCAACAATTCTCTGAGTCCTATTGTTAAAACACTTGAGAGATTTTCTCTTGGTGGAATACCCTATTAATATTCCCTCATCACATTTTGCATCAAACTTGCTATGGTATTCACTTCTCTTGATATAACACTTGCTACCAAACACTCTAAATTAGCTTACCACTAGAGTTTTACCAGTCCAATACTCATAAGGAGTTTTATCCTTACCTTTCTTGATGAGTACCTGGTTCATAGTGTAGATTGCAGTGCTCACCACTTGTCTCCAAAAGGTGTGAGCAACCTTCCCTTGAATCAACATTGTTTTGGCTCTTCAACTATAGTCTGGTTGTTCCTTTCTGATAGGCCATTTTGTTGTGGAGTCTGAGGGGCAGACAGTTGCCTCTTGATACCATTCTCTTGACAATACTTATTGAATTCTCCAGAGGTGAACTCACCTCCTTGATCGATTCTAAGGCATTTGATCCTCTTCCCACTTTCCTTTTCAATTAGTGCTCTGAAGGCTTTGAACTTTCCAAAAGCTTCAAACTTGTCTTTCAAGAATGTGACCCACATCATTCTTGAGCAATCATCAGTAAGAATCATAAAGTACCAATCTCCCTGAACACTCCTAGTTTTCATAGGACCACACAAATTAGTATGCACAAGATCAAGTAAATTATCTGTTGTGAAAGATTTACCTTTGAAGGTTGAGGAAGACATTTTCCCCAGTTGACATTCCCCGCACAAAGGATTCTCTAGTTTAATTAGAACAGGCAATCCTCTAACTGCCTTCATCTTACTGGCCTTCACAATGTTATCAAAATTCACATGGCAAAGTCTCCTATGCCATATCCAACTGTCATCAAACTTAGCCATTAAATATTGACTGATATTTGTATTTAACTAAAATAAGCTACCTTTGGTCTACATACTAGTGGCCATCAGTTCACCACTCTTTCCTTTTATTTTGCATACTCCATCTTTGAATTCTAGAGTGATCCCTTTATCATTCAGCTAAGAAACACTCAAAAGGTTATGCTTGAGACCTTCTACCCAATACACATTATCAGTATTTCTTTTTCCATTTAAAGAGATGGACCCTTTTCCTTTTACCATACATGGTGCATCATTACCAAATCGGACTACTCCTCCATCATACTCTTCCAGAGAGAGAAACTTTCTCTGGTCACCAGTCATGTGGTGAGAACAACCACTGTCAATAATCCACTCTTTGGAATTATCAAAGCAGGAGACAAAAGCCTTCTTGTCTGTCACATCTTCCTTAACAACTACAAATAATATGTCTTTGCTTTCTTCATCTTCTGATTCATCATTAGTGACACCTTCATCAACTGCAATGAGACAGTTTCTCCTATTTCCTCCTTTGAACTTTTTGAACTTCTCTGGTTTGTCCTTATTATCACTATTGGGATAGTTGACAACAATGTATCCTATCCTATTGCAAGAAAATAATTTCAAAGGGAGCTTACCTCTATATTTACCAGTTCCCTTAGGAATTATCTTGGCCAGGAGAGCTTCAAATTCCATCAGGATCTCCTCATCATCCATATCTTTGCTTTGTCTAGGTTCACAGCTGGTACTAGCTTCTTTTCCCTTTCTAGATAGTGCAGCAAATACTCTAAAGGCTGAATCAGTCTTCTAAACATAGCCATCATAATTGTTTAGCTCATATGTAGTCAACTTAGCAATGATAGAATCAAGGGATACCTTTGTCTTGTCAATAGATCTTAACTCCTGAATAGCGGCAACCCTTATTACATAGACCAGTAATAAGGTTCTCAAAACTTTGCTAACAATGGTGGAATCATCCATTGTACCTCCTACACTCTTGATGTCTCCAACAACATTTTTAATCCTTATCCCATATTGTTTAATGGTCTCTCCTTCAACCATCCGCATGTCTTCAAACTTTTCTCTAAGGCTTTCCTCCTTAGCCTGCTTTACATGCTCATCACCTCCATAGATAGACTCTAGAGTATCCCATACATCTTTGGGATTATCTTTGTCTTGAACATCTATAAACTCAATATTAGATAGACTACTGATAAGAGCTTCCATGACTTGCCCATTCTCCTGAATTTCTTTCCTTTGATCATCAGTGAGAGTACCGGTAGGGACAACATAAGTATTCTCAACATAGTTCCAATGTTGAGCACCCATGCTTTTAATGTATATCTTCATTCTGTCCTTCCATATCTTAAAGTTATCTCTATTAAACTTAGGACCTTCCCTCTTCATCATTAGAATAGGATCTTTTCCTCAAGTAGTTAAGCTTACAACATAGAGGACCTGGAGGATGCTCTGATACCAATTGATTTATAATGATGAATAGTAAATACTCAATAGATACTAAGAGGGGGGGTGAATCAATATACACAAAAACTTCTTTCACCACTTAAATAGAAAAGACTGCACTAACCGGTAAACATCACTGATCTAAATCAAGGCAATATCGGTAAAACACAGTGACACTGAAAGTCATAAACTAGTAACACTTAGATCTTCACAAAACCTAATAACTCATTTCCACTTCACCCATATGCTTAAAACCTAATATCCCATTTCCACTTCACCCATATGCTTAAACAAGTAATACATCAGAAATATAATGACCACTGGATCAGCCTGCATCACCGCTTAACTAGAAAACACTAAAACATCACATGAAAAAGAATCACACATGACACATTGATTTTTCACATGGAAACCCAACTGGGAAAAACCACGGTGGGGATGAATACCCACAAGTTGTTCTTGAACTCTTCTGAAGTCCTCTCTATTAGGAGCCTAGTTCGGTTTAAGACTTTACAACAGGTTCTGCTAGGAACCGATCCTGCTAGGGATCACCCGGTTAAAGGTCAGAACCCTGTTAAAGGTTACCTCGTAAGAGGATTTAAAGAACTCAATGATTTTGAGTCACCCTATTAAAATATTTACAAAAATCCTGTTAAAGCTACCCGGTAAAGGGATTTTCCAACTATTGAAATGATTAGAAGTCAATAGGTAATACATTGATATGATAACAACACTTAATGCCAAGGCAGATCCACTTTAGTTCTTATACTTCTACAATTACACTCTGTAGGTATCTACTGACTTCACTAGTCTAGCAAGAATCAAGTATCTCTTCACTTGGATACACACATAACATTTGCCAACAAGTTTACAATGCAAATCATCATTGACCTTATAGACAACAATTAGGCTAGTACGATAAACCCTAAACCCTAAGCATCTAGGTTATCAATACAATCAATCCAATACTAACCATATAATCACATTACATAGAGTAAAACAATCTTGAACAAATCTCAAGACGTTCTCCATCATCCGTTCTTCATCGCTTCTAGAAGCTGATAATACATCACATGCTCTCCACCGTTTACTAAGATTTTGCACATTCTCGAGGTGGATAGAATCAATCTTCCTCATGCAAGATCCTCAAGAAGATTATTCACGTTCACAAGGCTGACATGGCAATGCAATCTCATCTTCATTTCAATGCTAACTCATCATAGGATGTTGTCGATCAAATCACACAGACTTGGAATGCATCAACCAGAAACCCCGATACCAACTTTCCATATACCGGTTCACATACCAGTTTACTTTCTGCATATATCAGTTCATTCCATCATACCGGTTCACACTTTCATCATACCGCTTCACTTGTACCATCATATCGGTTCACTTGCCAGTTTGCTTACCTCTATATATGAGTTCATACTTCAGCATATTGACATCAATGACAACATACAATATCATCATGTCATCCAGCTCTGCACAAATGCCAATAGATATGCTATTTGATCTTAACCAAAACTATATCTAGGCCTTTTTTGATGCTACTTCATAGTTCAAACTTCATTGTAATCTCTTACAAACATTTGTAAGGTAGTGAGCCTTTTGGGTTGTAGCCCTTATCTGTAATTCAATTAGTGAGCTCTAGGCAATGTGCTTGAATGCATGTGCATTCCTCTCATGTAATATTTCTATACTTCTAACAAGATATAATAATATTATGGGTTTGAATCCCACCATGGTTTTTCCCTTAATCGAGTTTCCATCTAAAAATATTGGTGTTATGGTGCTTTTGTTCTTTGCTTTGTGTTTCTATACCTTACTTTCTTTCATATGCATCAAGTGGTTCAAAGATCATATTGATAAAGTTAAAAATTGCAAAACTCTAATTCACCCCCCCTCTCAATGTTCATTGATTCCAACACATTGTGCTTTCTTGTAATTGATGTACCATCTATGAATTCACCTTCTTCTTGTAAACTATAATCAGATAGAACATGAGATATACTTTATTTTGTAGGTTTTGTTGTGGCTTTGACCCTAACTTTCCACTTGGAAACCTTTTGATTTGCCTCTACAATCTTACCAATGACTTCATGAACCTTCTCATGAACCGAACTCAATACTAATATTTCATCCTTTAGGCATTCCAATGACTTAGGGCTTGCACTAGTTGCAAAGAGACTATATTCTACTTTTTGGCGGAAGGTTTTCTTCACTATTTATTTTTCTAATAACCTCTTCCTATCACTACCAAGTATGTTGATACCAATAGTAGAAAAAACACTCTTTAAGTCCTGTAGAAGATTTGTATTTTGGGCTACTGAAGAAGTGAGTTACAATTAAATTTCACTTGCAACATGATGTTTCCATTCCAACATCTCTACCCAAGTGATAGTGTCTTCTATATCAGTTTTTGATGATATGCTCAGAAATCAGAACAACTTGAGGCAACTTACTAACCTCTCTCATTTCCAAGAAGGATGTAGATAGTCTTCAAGTTTCTTTATTTATTCCCTATAGTTCAACTCGATGGACATCTATCATTTGATTCAAATTGTTGTAACTAATCAGGCCATGCTCAATGAATGATAACCCTTTGACAATTACTTGACTAGCCTAGCTATCAATTGCTTTGGTGATGGTCTGTGAGCGTTTAACAATCTCCAACTTATCAGAATTGATAACTTTTTTAAATGACAACCCTTAAGATGAACTAGTAGCAAGATTTTTGGCTGGATAGGCAGATTGAATGAAAGAAGTTAGGACATCAACATATTGTGCTAGGTCTTGATTTTTCCTTTCTATGGCCTTGGTTCTTCTTGACATAATAGTGACATAATGTTTGGCATGATATATGTCTCCCTATGTTTTTGTAGGCCCCATGGGTATGTGCATAAAGATGGTGGTCAGAAAAGTGGACACCACCTAAAAAAACATGAAAAAACAAGCAGCGTGTAAGCGGTATTAAAATTTAAAATCACTATGTATTGTTGGCAATTGACACTCTATTGGTTTGTTTCACTATGTTGTAATTAATGGCAAAATGATTTTGGGTTTTGGATTCATATGGTGTATTAGTAGGAACTTCACAGACTCTACATTGGCATCGACACTGACACCGACAGGATAGGAGATTTCTTTGGTCACTGGCAATGTAGGCCGACATGGTATGGTAAAGAATATTGGTATTGGAGGCCAACACATCTTGGATCTAGCATCAACAACTTTTTTTAATGCTTATTCATTTATGTTAAATGGCTGACATGAAATATGATATTCTATATATCTTTGCAAGCCGACATAAGACATAAATTTTTTTAGGGTATATAGGGGAATTGATTAGATCATTTTGTAATAAGTAGAAGGATTAGATAGATGGATATGGTTATGAATGTGATGTAATGCAAAATATATCAGAGAGACTATTTATGTGAGGAATTCATTATAAGGGTTATTCCAGTACTAAGGTTTTAGGTTTTAACTAGAAGAGACAGAGCTTAAACTGAAATTGTATTCTAGCATAGGAGATGCTATATTAAGCAGTTCACAATTTTCTAGATTTTTGTGTGGATTGTTATGTAGTCAGTGAGGCTCCTATTGTGATGAGAAGTGTTCTCTAGGTTGTAAGCCTTCCTGCAAGTGCAAGCCCATAATATATTGTAATATGTGTTTATATGGCCAGTAAATTGATATTGTGGGTCACAAATCCTACCGTGGTTTTTCCTCATTGAGGTTTTCCATGTATAAATCTATGTGTTATGGTTCTCAATTATGTGTTTGGCTTATTGGTTGCATTACTTCTTTCAATTATGTTTATACAGGTTTGCTAGTTGGTGTATAACTATTTTGTTAATGCTAAAATCCTTTATTCCAGTATAACACTGATTCACCCCCCTATCAATGTTATTGGTTTCCAACAATTGGTATCAGAGCCTTGTGCCTTGGAGGAAGTTTAATAGCTTGAGGAAGATCCTGAAACTGGAATCATTAAATATGGCTTTGGAGAAGCAGCTTGAGATGACACTTGAAGATTATGATGTTGAAAGATTGAAGAACTTAAAGCTACAAGATGAGTTGAATACTGCTAAAGAATTTATTCTTGTCCTACAAGAGAGATTATCATTTGTTCAAGCTAGGAGAAGGGAAATTTTGCAAAATTAGGATGATGAAGAGAAAAAATCACTTAAGGAACAATGCCATAAATTGAGTCAAGAGAACATGGTTATGAAGAAAGAAATGCAAACTATGACTATGAGGTTGTCCAAGGATATTGAGGATAGAAAGAAAAAGGAAGAAGATCTTGTTGTATCCCTGAAGAACAAATTTGAAGAATGTGGTAGGTTGACTCATGAAAATGAGATATTAAGGTCTAATTTGGTACAATCCCAAAGCAATGAGAAAGATCTTGAGAGACAAATGTCAATGCTAAGAGATGATTTAACTGCTACAAGTGAGTACAAAGAAAAATTCAAGATCAGCTTAGCACAACTTGATGAGTTACTGAAGAGATAGAGGCAGATTGGAGATTCCAATGGACTTGGATTTGAGAAACGACAAAGTTTTAGTACTACTAATGAAGATCCAAACCATAAGGCACCGAGAAGGAAATTCAATCTTTATAAATTCAATGGTAGATTTTTTGTTTGCAATAGACTTGGTCACATGACTAGGCAATGTAGAAATGGAGAAAATCAGAACCTTGATTCTGCTCCCTGTAAATGTTTTAAATGCAATAAAATTGGTCATAAGATAGAAAATTGCAAAATGAATGTAAAATGCTATGCTTGTGGAAAATTTGGACATATGGCTAATCAGTGCAGGTCAAGAAATTTCACCAATTTTAGCAAGGCAATACAAAAGGACAATGTTACATGTTATGCATGCAATGAAATTGGACATATTGCTAAGTTCTGTAGAAGCAGAAATCCACTGGTTGGCAATGGAGGATCAAATGATAAAGGTAAAGAGAAGGTTAGTGAAATCTAGCAAGATCACACTTAGAGATTGGTGAGGAAGACTAAAGAGCAATCATCAGATGGAATTGTCTCGGTTACCTATCCGATAGAAGAGGTTTCTCCTGCACTGACAGTGAGCTCATCCGATAACTAAGGCAAATGCCTTAGGGGTAGGCAAATTTCATGGAAAATGATGCATATGCCCTTGGAGGAGATTTTGGAAGATGTTCCAAATATTGGAGAGGATTATCTGACATCGATATATTCAGATTGAGATCCGGTATCATTCAATGGCAGTCATTTATGTCAACATAAAATTAGGGTTTTCTTGATGGATAAAAGGTCATTTACACTTCATTGTTATTCACCTAGCATCCAGAGCGATTTCAGAGTGATTCAGTGCAACTTAGTCTAATTATAAGTTATTTAGAGGTGATTAGATTTCTTCTTGAGTGATCACACCGACATTTGGAAGGATTTGTTAGAGGTTTTCACCAACAATGTTCTAAAGGTATTTTTCTTGAATCATGGAATTGGGATAATTTTTTGCTCCTATTTTCGTTGCAAATCCAACTATAGTAGAAGTTAAGGACCACCCCAGGCCAATTTTCAAATGGTATCCACATGTAGCTACCAAGGAAGATTTTGTTGGAGCATTTTCTTGCGTTTCGGAGGGAGTGGTATGTGTGGAAGATGTTAGGGCCTATATTCATTGTCATATAGAGGACTTAGGCACTTTAGAGATCAAGGGGATGTATATCAATGAACTCATAGGAGAATCTGATAAAATCAAACCAGCATATAAATACGATGAAGATCTAGGGTTCACAGGTATTCTATATATTCTGGAGTTCAAGGATGAGATTATTAGATATGTACTGAGCAGAGTACATGGGGAATTCATATGGCTGAATAGACCCTACAAAATTACTAAGGAAGCCATTTGGGAAATTACTGGTTTGCCATCGGTAGGGCAACATCCAAATAAGAAAGTATCAAATGAGTTTGTAAGAAAGATCACTGACACCACATCAGACAAGAGATCGATGAAGGTGAGAACCATCACTGACACTGACATCAAATTTGGAAGCATGGTTATAGGATACAAGGTAACTCAGTCTAACTGACTAAATTCAGTTTCAAGTTCATGTATTTTGGCCGCATATAGGATGATGAGAGAAAATATCAAGTTTGATCTTTTTGATTGGATGCTTGAGGAGTTAGTGATTTAGGGAAGATTAAAGGTGAGAAGAAGGGCACTTTCTGGTATGGAAATCTATTAGTTTTCTTAATGTTATACTTTTTGAATGATACCCCTGGTGCTAGAAGGAAGCAATGAGCTTTTGACATCCCGATAGGAAGATAGCTAAAGCAATCAATTGTTGCATTGGGAAGTCTTAGAGATGATAAGGTATGGGTTACTTCAAGGATTTTCAAAAATCTATGAGGTCTAGGACTAGAATACCTGAGCACATAGCAGAGAAATACTCTACCGACATTTGTTTCATGGTTAAGAAGGATGTGACTCTCATGGAGGTAGTCAAGCCCCAGAAGATTTGGATAGACAAAGTGGGATATGAGGTGGATGCATTAATTCTTGATGCATATGCAAAAAAATTGATAGATGTAGAGATTGATGAAGCAGAAAAACCTTGTGGAACAGCATAACAAAAGACTCTTGAGGTTGAAACTGAGTTCAATAGAAAGAAGAGGGAAAAACAAGAAGCTAAGGCAAGTGAGTTTGTACAAGAGGTTTCTAAGGACATTAAGGAACTCATTGATGTTGTCCCAGATAAAGTGAGAAAGAGGAAGGATCCAATAGCTCACATTGAACTTGTGACTGCATATTCTTAGCTTGAAGATGATAGACCACTAGCATTCAAAAAGGTTGTGAGGAAGAAACCAAAAGAACCTAAAGTGGAAGAAAAGAAACAACCGGTTAGGAAGGTTACCATCAAATTACTGGCACAAAAGAAGACACACAAGACTACACCATCAACTGCATCTGGTACTACCAAAAGGAGGAAGAAGAGTGACATTGATTTGGCACTAGAGACTAGTAATGTAACAATTATTCTGCCTAAGACTTGTGCTGAAATTGTTGATGACATTACTAAGGATGGGATGCTGAAAAATGTTAAGTCTTATTATGATACATTTGAAGATGATGAACAAAGAGAGATAGAGGAAGTAATTTTTCTATATTTAGATATCTATAAGAAAGCATTAATTGAAATAGAAAATCAAATACCGATAGAGTTATACAACATGTTAGATGCTAGAAGGTTATCTAAAATGCAAGAAGAAAAACACATTAAGATGAAGAAATTTTAGCTATATGTATTGCTATAACTCTAGATGAAATGGAGAAGACAATTGAGGCTGAAGATAGGAAATTATTCAACAATAAACATGGAATAACTAGCCTAATGTTAGGAAGGATGACTGAAATAATAAAGGAAACACAAAAGGGTTGGATCAATTTTTTTGGAGAGCATAGAGGATTCTTCACTTCACTAGAGACAAAGATTAGTATTATAGATACACCAATTGAAGGGAAAGGTAAAGCAATTATGGGTACTCCACGCTCAGTTTTGAAGAATATCAAGATAGTGGAAATTGAGCCACTGGTTAACAAAAATGTATAGACAAATACAGAGACACCGGTTAATGCTGAGAACCTTGTACAAGATACCAACATTGAGGACACTTGTCCTCTAGATATTAATGTACAGGTTGAGGATATTGTTCCTAGAGAGTAACCAATAGTTGCATAGACTGCACCAAGTGGCGAAGCCACCAATGCAAGTGAAGAGGTAGTTTGAGTTCAAAGATGTACTCCTGGGATAGAGAAGGATGCAAATGAGTCTGCAATCACAAACATGGACTTACCAGAATGCAAATAGTCAGTGGTGTTGCCACAAGTGCATGACAACTAGAGATTGATGGCATGGATTCATCAAGGATATCATCGATGTACACACAAGAGAGTTGTCCACCATTAAACATATCTAACGGTATCCACAGTAGAGATAGTTGATATACTGTGTCAACCGGTGAGAGACCAAAGAGGCAAAGGTGAAAGGCTCTCACTTGATGAAGTGAAGTGCAGACACAAAGGTTAACTAGCAAGGTGACAACCAATAAATATAATGCATCAATAGTGCAGGAGATTGTATGGAAAGATGATTAACTGACAAGGTATGAAGTACCGATAAGGGTAGAGGACCGATTGTATGCTGATTGGTTGATGATCCTATCTGAATTGACATAGTAAGTCTCAAGAGGATGCAAAACCAACTTAGTAGTTAGTATATAGGTGGATGTTGATGAGGATGACACATGGAAAGCATGTAGAAGATGGTACAGTGTCGTGTTGGTGAGGTAGGTGGTGTTTGGTCGATATTAATGTCAAATGGCATAAATCATGGATCAAGAGAAGAAGGAAGTGGCTTGAGACTAATCAATGGATAGAGATTCAATTCATGAAGAATGTCCAAGCCTAGATCAAATTAGGTGAAGGAACTGCAAGATTATAAATTGCGGACATGGCCGACAAATAGTAAAGAGTGTGGCCGAATATAATATAATAAACTTGCAGTGGAAGGCATGTGAATGGTGTAATATGTAGACAATGACCACAGAGATCAAATCTAATGAGATTTGACTAGATATGCCATGCCTCATGATAGATGGAGAGAAACCCTAATCATGCAAATTTTTGAATCACATTTTGGTAGGAAAGCTCGTGTATAAGTATGTTGACTAAAGACTGAAGGTGGGATGCTACATGAGTTGATGATGTTGGAGATAGAGAAGGAGGGTATGAGTGTGTGAGAAGATAAGCTAGAGAAAAATAGAAAAAGACCATAGTGACTGTCTGTAGGAGAGACACAACCAACAACAGGGTTTAGCAGAGGTTTAACCAGTAAGGTTATAGCAACCGATAAATAGCAAAAGAGAACAAGTGCAAAAGTGAACCACTAGTGTTCAAGTCAGCAAGAAGGGAATCTAAAGTGAAGCAACTGTGTGTGTGTGTGGCAGAGAAGATCTAGTAGGAAGAGAGTAGAGAAGAGATAAATCGGTGAGTAGAGTAACCAGTAGCAAAGGTATGATCTGATTATTCATCCAACCAACAGGGTTAGTACCAATGTGTTAGCAGCAATAGGTAAATAATAGAGAGGAAGTATAAGAAGAGATTAGATTAGGAAGAGAAGAATGACAGGTGGAGGAGTGAACTGGTAAGGTAGTGGTAGAGTGAAATCGGCAGGGGTAAGTGTATGTAGTGGTTACAAGATTCACTAGTAGTTGAGGTGTTTACTTATGTATTGATTGATTATGTACTATGATCACTAATTTGGTGCTCAGTGCAGGGGTTGTAGCTCCTTTGGGTTGGTGCCCATAAACAGTAGGGGTTGGTTCTCCTTGGGTTGGTGCCCATAAACTATCAGGGGTTGGTGCTCCTTGGGTTGGTGCCCTAAAAGTTGTAATCAGTTGTTTATTGTGAGGCTAGATTGAAGTAGTAGACTCCAACAATATTTCTCACTGAGGTCATATATATTGGTGTTATGTGATGTGCCTTTGTGTGGTTGCTTTGTGTTGCATCGATTTATCTTACCGGTAGGAGTATATGGTCATTAGGTATTTAAACGGTAATCTCTCCTAGGATCAAAAAGGGTAAAATTTTTGGAAACCACTGATTCACCCCCCTCTCAGTGGTATCTTATGTCCAACAAGTACATCTATTTCAAATGTCAAGACCCTCATTGAGAAACAAATCAATGAAGTTCAAAAAGAGATAAATACATCTAGTGCTTCCTTGTTCTTCGGTGATGTCAAACATTAACAATATCAAGGATATCAAGATTGGTCATGTGGATCTCGATGTGTTCTTGAAGAGGATGAAATTGCTATTAGTTTCCTATAAGATGGAGCCCACCATAAACAATGAAATTCATCTAGTATCCAGTTTCCCCATGTCATCTCAAAACCCAGAGTTTGTATTGTCTCTTGCCAATAAATATGATTCTACCACCAGATCAGTGAAGGATGAAAATGGGAAAACAATCCTAAAATTTGATGAAGATTTCTTTGATACCATTTTCAAATGTTCTCATACTGATCAATATGAAAATATTGACATGCAATTAGTTGTGGCATATTTTGATAAAAAAAAAATAGAGAAATACAGGAAGAACATGAATGATAATTGGCTAAAAATACCTAAGCCTACAATTTCAAGATGGCTTGAAATTATTCCTCATTGTAACTTCATTGAGGAGGTTAATGATTTGATTACTCTTCTCAGTAGATTGAAAGGCCTCCCAACTTCCAATACCTATCACAAGTGAATGTATCAATACATCCATGTCATAAGGAAGAATAAGAAAAAGATATTCTGGGGCAAACAAATTGCAGATTCCTTGTGTGAACAGCTGACCAAGGTGCCTACCACCTTGAAATTTTACATGACTTCTTATCTAGTCTATGCAACTACCTCAATGAGGCATTTTCCAATATTATCAGCTATAGGTGATAGGATTCAAGTTCTTGTTTACAAATGCTTCTCTCATTTGTCTCTCTTAGAGAGTCTACATCATTTCAGGAGGGTAAATGATGCTTTCTTTGCTCATTACATGTGTTTATTTGACAAGGATCTTTAGAACGATATAGTGTGAGATGAAGCATGGAAGGTGGTGAGTGAGTATGGTTGCATTTTCCTTCAATTTCCTACCTTCACATATATCAGAATTGGGTGTTTTCATAGAGAACCATTCATGCTCCTGAGATATCCATCTGATAAGATCATCCTTTTGGAGGTGGCTCATCAAATTATTACCATCCATGAGCATTAGTCTAGAGCTCATAAGATTGGTTTGAAATTTGTCATCTCTATTGGGAGATATTCTATCAATTCCATCTCTAAGGCCCGCACCATGGAGGAGGAAATGAGAAGAGTGACCATGAAATTCTTCAAGGCTAGGAATTTATTTGATTATAGGGGTATGGAGAATGAGATTGAGAAGAACTACAAATATATCCATTGAATTGAAGATGTGTGGGTAGATTGCAAGACTGAAGAGGATATCTGTGGAATGGATTACTATCATTTGACAATAGAAAAAAATTGAAAAATTCAATCTTGCTAATGTTCCTAAAGATCTTGAAGAAGATGGTGACATCCTTGATCTTGCATATGAAATAAATAATTTTTATATATTACCTCTTCCTCTCATCCAATGGTCTCAAAAGGAGAACACTTCTATAAGGGCCAGGTTCCAGAAAATTCTTGATAATACTACTATTTGGATAAATCTGCATGGAATATAGATGAAGCCTTTCCAAATTAAATCATTTGAAAAAGATGTTGCAGGGCCTAAGGGAAAGACTTTTGAATTAAGGACCAAGAATAGGAAAGATCGTGCAACTCCTAAGGGCACTAAGTTCAAATTTACTATTGGAAAAGGTAAATATTAAGGTTAATCTTCAACACAAGAGTCTTAAGTGCTTGATGAAGTTGAGGGAGAAGAAGTACATGAAGATGATCAACTTCAAGAAGAAGATGAGATAGACAGTAAACAAGAGAAAGGAGAAAGGAGAATTTGATGAGGAGGGATTGCCTGAAATATCAAGTACTTCTCAGTCTCAAGAGACACATGAAGGTATTCCTCCTTCATCATGTGATATCACGGGTACTAGTTCAATCTTTGTTTCTAATACAATTCCTTTGAGTAGCACTATGTCAATTCCTTCACAAGTTCCTGAAGTACATGTTATTCCTTATACTTCCACAAGTGAAACAACCCTTGATACACCTCATGACAACTTAGATATTATGTTCCTTCCTAACTTGTTTGAGGTCACATCTTCCATGTTGGAAGATTTTGATAAGTTTATGTTAGAAACCCAAGTTCCTCCTCAAGATTCTAATGTTTCTAATCCACCTATTGTTGTCACCTCAACTCCACCTATTATTACTACCAACATTCAATCTTAGAAGTTGGAAACTCAAGTTTTGTCTTTTGGAGTAGATGAAGACGCTTCCTTGCCACCCTGGCTAGTGTCTAATGCTCCTAAGATAAAGAAGCAAGCCATCTCTCCTGATGACTTTGATTTCAGCCAGTTGATTCCTATTAATCACAAGGTCACAAATAAAGCCAAGACTTTGTCTAGGTTGAGGATAGATCAATCCAAGAAAAAATATGTGGAAATGGCCATTCCTCCTCCTAAAATAGATTTTGACAAAGTATAGGATACTAATTATGTTATCAAGAGAGTCAATTTGAGCAAGAAAACATATTAGGATATAATTGAAGATTCTCAAACTTCATTCTAGCACCTTGTGGTAATGTTCAATGAGGAGAAAATGAAGAAAGATAACCTAAAGAAAAAAGTTGATCAGCTCATAGACATCCTGATTAAGATTACCAAATCATCAGAGGTAGTCTAGCTAGTCACTTCTTCAATGAATGAACAAATTGTCAAATAAGTTGAATAGGTAAATTATCATGGGAAGACAATTGGTAATGGATGGATAGACTATTGAGTCAAGGAGCACATCTCTTATCTTCATCAGTTACTCTTGTCAACAATCTAGAGGAGGTAAAAGTTGAAATTGATAAAACTCTAAAAAAAAATTCTAATGAGTTAGAAACACATGAGAAAGACTTTGACTCTTGGTTGAAGTTAGAAGATTTTCATTTGGATGGTCTAGTTGATAATGGATTGATCCCTTCAAGGGATATGTATATTGAACAAAGAGAAATTATAGAACACCAAATGAACACAATTGAGTTCCTTATCAAATCTTTGAGAAAGACATTAAAGGAATGTATTGATAAAGGAAAGGACGTCATTGAGAAAATATCAACTCTTCCTTGTACTTTCCTTGATAAGAATCAAAATCCTCTTCATGAAGACATTATCATCAAAGAATTCAATTTGCTAATAGGCAAACAGGTCGATAAACAAGCTTTCTCACTATCTTCTATTGATAAGCTGGTAGATATCTAAGTAAATTTGGATTATCTAACCTTGCTTCTGAAGAAACACAAGAAATGCTATATGAGCCTCAAAGATTCTATCACCAGGGTCAAGGTCATCACAAGTCATACTAAAGGACTTGACCAAGAATAGATGAAAGCAGTTCTACAAAAGTTCAAGGAATTTATGAAGAAAGATCAGAATGTAGTGTCTCATGACACTTAGTAATTTTCATAAGTAGATGCATTTTTTAATAAGACATTGACACCTTCAGTGTCAATTTTGTATTTAGTTTTTTCACTTAGACAATGCATGAGTCCAAAGTCAATTAGGACTCTTCTTTGAATTAGTCATGGTTATTTCCTAGTTTTAAGTTGCACCTCTCTTCTATAAATATGACGTTGCCCTATGTAATTTTGATCTATTATCTTTAATCTATATGCTGAAACTCTGCCAAAGTGAAGAGCAAAAGTGAAACTTTGTGTTCCTCTTGTGATTTTGCAAATTTTATGAAATAAGAAGAAAGCATTTGGCATCCAGACTTTTGTGTTGGATTCATTTATGTTTATGGTGAAAGTATTCTTATGTCATTTTCATTATAAAATCTTATTTACTCAAGTAAAGGTGTGTTGAGAGAATATCATTTAAGTTTAGAGGGAATTGTTAACTTGTGAACTTTGTGTCATATCTTGATTATTGTTGTTAGAATTAGGAACTGGTGATCTTATTATCATTTTGAAGACTATTTGCTTCATTTTTATATTTTAAGTAGAAATAGCTTGATACATATATATTCATATTTCACTTTGAAGACTTTTTACTTGCTTGTGTTATCTCAAGAAAGAAAATGTGACTTGAAGACTTTGAGCTTCATATTACTACTTCAACAAAAACATTATCAAAGGTGAAGCTAGGAATAATCTTGAATACTTTGAGCTTTATTCTAATTTTCTTAGTTAACTCTTTGGGTTACAGAAGAAATTATAGAAAAGGTTGATAGGATAGCAGTGACTTTTAGACTTTGAGCTTGAGCACTCTTTCCAGTTTGGGAGAAGCAACAAAGGACTTTGTGCCTTTATGAACACTTTTCTTCTTTTCTTATCAATGCTATACTGTTATTGCTTTCCAAGTTAACTTTTAAAAAATAAATTGTAAGAATTATTGCTTCTCTATGTTGTAAATTCTTTCTTGGAAAAAGAAGAAAAGAATAACATCTATCTTTAAAAAGAAGATAAGATGATGTACCACCTATGTTAGAATAGGAGTTATAAATTTGTAACTTATTTTAGTAAAATAGAGTAGTGAATCACAAGGGGAGACCTCCCTTAATAATTAGGAGAGATTAAATATCATGTCAAGCTGTGGCTGAAACCACAATTTTGTAAACTCTTCTAGAGTTGACAAAATTTTCAACCAACAGGAAGTAACTGAATAAGAGGAAGAACTAAATATTCAAAATGAAGCTTTAGATAAGGTTGTAGTCAATGATTTCATAGATGTGGACCAAGGAGGATTCACAGATCTAGAAGACAAAGAATATATGGAATTAGAAGAAACATAGACATCAATAAACCTAGAAGTAAACATACCAAGGGAAGAAAATCAAATAGGGGGTGGAAATCAAGTCCCTAAGAATGAAGAACAAATCCAAATTGTAGAAATGGAGTCAGGTTCTTAGACAAAACATCATGAGGAGGCAATAGGTGGAAGTATAGAAAAGGGTGAAATTGAAACTATTACACAAAAAGAAAATGCTATATTGGAGATAGTGAGAAATAGTGAAGAGGGAGAAGAATAGAAGGTTTGGATCAAAATATAATATCTCCTACAAAGGATAAAGAAGCTAAAGAATTTGAGGATGAAATGTACAATCCAAGAGTATTTGTCAATCAAGAAGTTGGATTAGAATAGGAACAATAAAATCAAAGAGAATGATAAAGAAGGGAAACCCCACAAAAGGATAAAGAGGTTGTAGAGTCCAAACTATGCCAAATGCTTGATTGGTTGCAACAATAGGTACAACCTAAGGAGAAGATTGAATTAGTTTCATTGGATTTTAATAGCCTTCTTGTAGATGCTTTTGTTGTTAAGAAAGGGAGAAAACTAGAGAATAAGTTCGCCACAAGGCTTAATGTGGAAGGAAATCACGAATTGCATATCGTTGAGCCAACAACCGATAAGGATTTACAAGAAGCTACTACAAAGGATTATAGAATGATGACTAGTAATATATGGAAACTTTCCAAGTTTCATGGAATGAGAATAACCAAGGAAGGAGTAGAATTGATGGAAGATAGTATCCATAGAGAACAAAAGAAGTTAAAAGAATAGAAAGGGCCAATTGAACAATTGCTCCAATTTATTAGAGGAATCATACAACTCGGGTCTAATCTATAGGTGATACCTTTGCATCTAATTTTGATGTTGAAGGAAGATGTAGATGTTGTAACTACCCTAAAGCATAAGACATATATCATGGATGGATGGGTATGGGAGGTAGTGATACAAGTAAATAGAATACTGTACAAAGAAATAACTAATTACTTGGCCTTAGCTCAACTAATAGATTAAATAACTAGGTTACAGTTGAGGAGCAGGGAATTATTAAAAAGGGTGTAAATAGAGTTGACTAGAATAAATGAAATGGGAAAGAGACCCATGAATGAAATGATAGAGCAAGGAATACTGACACAAAAGCAAATAAGGGAGATTGAGTCCTAGAAGGTGTTGGAAGATTGACAATCCGATAGGCTAAATGAATACAAAAATAAGTTGAAGAAAAAAATGAGGGATGCAATCGAGTCTCAAGAGTAGGATAAGATACTCATTGGGATTTTGATGGAGCAATTAATTGAAGATGCTATGTGCCATAATGATGCAGGGTTGTGTAGCATCCTAAAATTGCACCCCTATACAATTTTGACTACATTGGGTGTCTACCTTAGCATTTGTGCCCCTAGGCCTAATCGAGACTTGATTCTGCTCATATCACTTAAGAATAACTGCATTTTTTATTTTTGCACCAAGTGGGCACCTTATCCTACCCTAAATTGGGGTTGGACCAAAGCACCATGCTCTAGACCTAATTAGGAATAGAGAGCTATGGTTTGGTCCTCCTCAATTGGGCCCTCTTTGAAACCCTTTTTGCCTTTTCAAAATTGAGCGGTAATTCTAGCTCCTTGTTGGCTCATGTCAAAAAATTAGCAATTTTTTTGATGGGAAAGTATAAAAGGAGGATTTCCCCTCTCATTTTGACAATCCATAAATCATATACATCAAGCATCCAAACATTCATTCAAGCATTCAATCAATTGAGCAAGTAATTAGTCTTCCTTCAAGTGTAGGAGCAACAACAAAGTCAAGATTCAAGCATTGAAGTGGAAATTCATGTCATATTTTATCAAAGACTTCATGAAACCCTAATCCTATGTGGAGACGAATAAAATTTCACAAAGAGGTATATCATTTAGTTTTCAATCATTATTCAGCATTTCCCTCAAAAGGAGAATCTTCAATTACAACAATTCAATTTCTTTTATCTCTATTTCATAGTTAACTCCAAAATTGGGGTTTTACTTAGGCAAGCCCCTATTCCCAACCTATTTCCCTAACTTTCTATGTGTATAAAACAGGTACAGAGTTGCGATCTTCAAAATCGACATTATTTGTAGACATGAATCAACCCCTTTTGGCATGCAAAAATTTAGGAGGACTAGGGAGAATTTCACTATGGTCCCGACATTCTTGGATCTTTTTTAGGTATCAGATCTGAATCTTCTTATATTCCTTAGATCCAAGTGCGTGCCTCAATCTGATGACTGTAGCTCACTGTTTCTGCATTTTTACCTTCATTTTAAACACTTTACCCTAAGTTAAAAAATTCAATTCACAAAAGAGGGTAAACAAATCCACCCCTTGAATCCAATTAGTATTTTCAATCCTTATCATTACTAATTTGTGACTAAATCTATTGGATTCAACCCTCTATTGAATGTAATAATGAATTAGTAGTTTTCATCCCTCTTATGGTGGAAACCCTAATTTTTACCCATTACATTTTGGTGAACCCGACTCCTTGTAACACCTTTAATTATGATTTATGTTCTCATATCTGAGTGTGCATGCAATTTAAAATTCAAATTTCCATTTACAAGTTTGATTTCCAAGTGAATTTTAAAAAATTAGAGGTTAAATTCAACAAACCCTAGTTTTTAAATTTAAAATTGAGCTTATGAATTGCTTGATTTAGATTAATTATTTCATATCTGAGTGTTTTCCAATTTCACAATTCAAATTTTCATTTACAAGTTTAATTTCCAATCAAATTTAAAAAATTTAGAGGTTAATTACAAAAAACCCTAATTTTTTTAAATTTAAAATTAATCTTGTGGGTTGTCTAATTTTTGAATTAATTATTTTAGATTTGATTGTTAATATTAATTCAAATTGAACATTGCAATCTTAGATCCAATTTTAAATTAATTTAAAAAATTAAGAGGTTATTTTCATAAAACCCTAATTTTTAAATTTAAATATACAAGTGGATTGCATGCTCTTTCTAATTTATGAATTTATCTTTTCCAAATCACAAATCAATTTCCTTAAGTAATTGAAAAAAAAATTTTACCAATTTTTTTACATTGTTTAATTATTTTAAAATTCAAATTCCAAATCTCAAAATTCAAAATTCAAATTTTAAATTTCCAATTTTCCTCTTTTATGCATGAGTATTACTACTATTAGTCCAACCTATAATATCCTTATGAGAAGAAGTTGTAGAATTAAGACTTCCCAAGGTTTAATACCAAGAGATGGAGCCTAATTTGGATAACTTGTTTCATGAGTATGTTGGTGGTTCTTCCAATCCTAAAAATGACCCCGTTTATCCTCATTCTTTTCTTAATACTCATGATGTGGATGGACCACTAACCAGGGTTTCCATTGACCAATTAGAGAAGATTGACATTCAATTTGAAAATATTCAATAATGGACGAGTCAACAATACTTGGAAAGTGAGGTTTTACCATTGCTTTAAGGATAAAAAATAATGGTTCAAAGTGATAAACTTGGTGTTGATGTCTTGCGTGGTATTATTCATATTGTGGATACTAATATTTTTTCTATGAAGAGTTGTGTTGAAGTCCTTGGTTATGCACAACCTCCTGGTCAAGTTAATCATTCCATCCCTATGACTACTCTTATGGCTAGTGTTCCCACCTTTACATCTAACATCATGGCTACTTTTACACAAAATGTCATACTTACACATGTTAGTCAAGGGGGCAAAATTCCTCTAATCATAATTCCTTCATCCCTCCTCTGAGTTTTCTATTTGTTACCCAATCATCTCCCATACCTACCTATCATAGTGTCCCACCTTGTTATTCTCAAGTTCCTCCTTCATTCAACAATATTACTCCTCCTTCTCAATCCAACATGTCGAATTTCAATCCATCTACTGAAGCTACTATCAATGATCTAGCTCAAACAATGTCTTCCTTACAAGAGAAAATAGCTTCCATGAATCAATATAAGAATAATGTGCCCACATTTGATGGTGAACCCATTATCCAATGAAATTTTTCATGTTGTCCCTCCTAAACATGTGGAAGTCCCTTAATTGGATATTTATAATGGAAAAGGTGATCCCTTAATTCATGTTAAAACATTTCAAGCTTTGTGTAGTGACTTTGCTCATGACTAGAGACTTTTGGCTAAATTGTTTACTACAACACTTAGGGATAAAGCTTTACAATGGTATTTTTCTTTGCCTCCTTATTCTATTACTTCATTTCAACAATTGGTTAATTCTTTCATTAAACAATTTCACAATAATATTGGTCCTAAAATTACTTTGACTGATTTGATACATTGTAAATAAGGTGTTAAAGAAAAAGTGACTGATTTTATTGGTAGATATAAACATTTGTATTCAAAAATTTCTTTTCCTATGCCTAATCAAGATATTCAAACAATTCTCATTTCTAATTTGAAAAAATACATTAGAGATAAACTTCTCTTTTTTGAGTTTACTTCATTTACGTAGTTGTGTGCGATACTTCACAATTATCACCTTCCTGTGACTCGATTGGAACAATCACCTTCAATGGATCCAACTGATAAAAGTGAAAGTGCTCAACAAAATTTTGTAAATTTCAAACCAAATAAGGGATTTATCAAGCTCAATGACAACAACAACACTCAAGTAGTAGTTGCAACAATAGGTGTGCCTCCTTTGTCCAAATACTTTAAAAAATAATTCACTCCTCTTAATGAATCTTTGCATAGTATTATGTCACAATTGTTACAAAGGAATGTGCTGAAGCTTTCCACTATTAAATGAATCTATCCATCAAAGACATCCTCACCTTACTTTGATTCCAAATATTTTTGCCAATATCATCGTCAACCTAGTCATGACACTGAAAAGTGTTATTCCTTAAGGAGTAAGATTCAAGACTTGATTGATAACAATACCATATTTGTGGCTAGTGTGAATGATAAAGGAAATAAATCCATAGCTCATCCTAGTCAAAATATACAAATTTTCACTGATCCTTTACCTTCCCATTCCACTAATGTGATTGAGATTGATCATCTTTCCTGCTCCCCTACTAATCTTGGCCTTGAGTCGAATAATGTGGTAAACCTTATTGATAAAATTAAACCTCCTAAGGACTTATGCATTACATTTGATCCCAGTGAGACAATTGAAGCACCCAATGGCACATTATATATCACTATGAGAATCAAAGACATACCCTCTCAAGGGTTGCTCATTGATCTGGATTGTATGGTTAATGTTATAACTAAAGAATTTATTTATACTTTACAATTACATCAAGTGACATATGATGAAATTGATGTGATAGTTAGAGTTTTTGATGGCTTCTATTGTCCTTCTATTGGTTCTATTATACTTCCTATTGATGTTGGCACTAAGTTCTTAGATGTTATGTTTGCTATCATTCCTAGATCCAATCAATTTCATGTGAAGTTGGGACATTCTTGGCTCTCTTCCATGAAAGTGATTGCTTCTACTATTCATATGTGTTTGAACCTTCCTCATGATAATAAAATCATAACTATTAATCATATCATGTATCAATCTATGGTAAGGCATGGAGATGTTTGTCTTGATTATTGTTGGTCCAAACAATTCCAACCTCTTTAGCCTATAAGTTATTATCTCTTTAAATCCTATCAAAAATGGAAAAATGAGATGATTTTATCCTTGAGTAAACCTATAAATTCAACACTTAGTCTTCCTCCTAATGATTACCATATTTCTTCTCCTAAGAATACTCTCCCTCTTCCTCCTATGGATATACCTATTATTCCTCCAAAGGATAAACATATTATTCCTCCTAAAGATAGACCTATTCCTCCTCCTCATGATGGACTCGGTCTCCTTATACCTTACGTTCCTCCTTTATATGGTGCATTTTTGCCTCCTATATCTTACAAAGGGAAGTGGTCGACATATCCTATTATTCAACCTAAAAATACCTTCTCCTATGCATCCTTCCTTAAAAGAAAAAAATAATTATATGCTTGTTGAATCTGAACCTCCACAACCTTCAGCTAAAACTAAACAAAACTATTGTATGAGAGAACATCAATGGAGACATCATGCTAGAGATTGTGAACTTGCTTCTCAAACCATATATTCCTTGAAGACATCAACTGTTGATATAATCCCATTTTCTCAACCTTCTCCTAACTAAGAGGTTCAACCTAAATCTCCAAGAAGTAAAATGATTAAGACAAATGATGGTTCAAGTTCTATTCCTATTAGAGCTCCTATTTTTGTTAATCTTTATGAAGAAATAGGTGATAATGTTGATCATGATGAAAATGTTGATACTAATATTTCAGATGATGAATATGAATATATTGATGTTGACAATTATTTATGTAAACAATTTTCAAAAGCATTAATCCTACCTTCTAGTGATAGACAAAGTGACTCATCATTAGAGCATGGTCCTTATTTGGCACTTGTGATAGCTCTATCTACTATGCTCAAAGTGTCTCCTCTTGCATCTCATCCACCTCCCCAAAACAATTATGAGCAAGATGGGGAGGCAAATGATTTGCATGATTAGCTTAATTTGTGTCATAGTCTCTCTCTCTCTCTCTCTCTCTCTCTCTCTCTCTCTCTCTCTCTCTCTCTCTCTCTCTCTCTCTCTCTCTCTCTCTCTCTCTCTCTCTCTCTCTCTCTCTCGCTTTCTTGTGATCTTCTTCTATTTGTCTCTCAATTGTTCTATTTTTTGTCCCTAGTGTTATCTACTTGAGGACAATGCAAAGTGTTGAGATCTCTTTTGGTCTCTCCCATGTTGACTCAAAAGACACATGTGCTCTTCTTCCATGGAGGTTTTTCTTTCTTTGGGGGATGAGGACAATTCTATGCATATATATACATGATATACATTATTTATCATAAAAAGCATACCGACCCTAAAGTTAAGCAAAACCACCTCGTGTTTTATGTCTTGTGATAATTATCTTTTGATTTTTCCTTTCTTGGGGGCATATTATTGTAATAACATGCTTGTCTTTTTGGGCGTATCCTACCTTAAATAAAGTGCTCCTGATGAGGTGTGCACAATCTCTTTAACGTGTGGTATACACTCCACTCAACGATCTCTTTTTTGCATATCTTGATACTTAAGCTACTTAGCGAACTTATTCTTTTGCTTCATAATTTTGGTATTTTTCTTATCATGACTCATAGTAAGAGAACCTTACTAGTTTGTAGTCATGGTTCTCCTTTTGTCTTTCTCTCATGATGTGCCTTTTATCTTGTCATTGAAGTTGTAAGATCCTAAATTCCATAGGGGGCTTGGTGTATATTGCTTTCTTGGTGACTTGGTGAAAGTTTTTCAATGTGGATCCTTGTACTTTACCGAGAGTGTGATTGACATCATACTTCTGCTAAAATGGGGGATAAATGTAGTGTCCTAAAATTGCACCCCTGTACAATTTTGACTGCATTGGGTCCTTCCCTTAGTGTTTGCACCCCTAGGCCTAATTGGGACATGATTCTACTCATATAACTTAAGAATAACTATATTTTTTATTTTTGCACCAAGTGGGCACCTTGTAATATCCCTAAATTGGGGTAGGACCAAAGTGCACTACTCTGCACCATGCTTTGGTCCTCCTCAATTTGGCCCTCTTTAAAACCCTTTTTGCCTTTTCAAAATTAAGCTACAATTCTAGCTTCATGTCAGATCATGTTAGGAAATCAGCGTGTTTTTCAATGGGAACGTATAAAATGAGGCTTTCCCTCCTCATTTTTACAATTGATCAATCATATACATCAAGAATTCAAGCATTCAATAAATTGAGGAAGTAATTAGTCTTCCTTCAAGCTGAGGAGTAGCAACAAAGTCAAGATTAAATCATTAAAGTAGACATTCACATACTATTTTATCAAAGACTTCATGAAAGCCTAATCCCATGTGGAGATAAACTAAACTTCACAAAGAGGTATATCATTTGGTTTTAGTCATTATTCAACACCTCCCTCAAAAGGAGAATCTTGAATTACAACATTAATTTATCTTTTATCTCTATTTCATGGTTAATTCCAAAACCAAGGTTTGACTTTGGCAAACCCCTATTCCCAACCTATTTCCCTTTCTATCTTTGTGTAGAAAATAGGTATGGGGTTGCGATCTTCAGAATTGACATTATTTGCAAAGACAAATCAACCCCTTTTGGTGTGTGAAAAGTTAGGAGGACCAGGGAGAATTTCGCTATGGTCCCGACATTCTTGGAGCTTTTTGAGGGATCAGATTTGAATCTGCTTATATTCCTTAGATCCAGGTGTGTGCCTCAATTTGACAACTGTAGCTCATTTTTACCTTCATTTTCAGTGTTTTACCCTAATTTCAGCAATTCAACTCACAAAAGAGGGTAAACCAATTCACCCCTTGAATCCAATCAGTATTTCTAGTCCTTATCATTACTGGTTTGTGACTAAATCTATTGGATTCAACCCTTTTTTGAATGTAATGATAAATTAGTGTCTTTCATCCCTCTTATGGTAGAAACCCTAATTTTCACCCATTACATGTTGTTAATGAAGTTTAAAAATAATTGGGAGAAGAGGATTTCGAATCCAAAAAAGTACAATAACCCATAAATTCTAAGGAACACAACTCAAATGTAAGTTGTGGTTCATTATTATGAAAATTGCACTAATTATAGAGATAGAGAGGTCATCAAAATCTAGCATCAATGAAAAGTTCAATATTTCAAATAATCTATAGCAAAATGGTGCACTAAGGAGAAAATGTTTTGAGCTGTAACTGCTTTTGAAGAATACTTGTTGTGGGAACAAAAGGCTAATGAACCCATGAGAAGAAGTAAAAGTTAATAAATAATTAAAGTGTCCATGTTGTAATTTTGTCTTCTATTTTTTTAGCTAGCAATATTTTGTCTTATCCCAGTCCATTGCTATAAAAGAAGAACTTTGATATCATTTCAGTATATCAGAAATTGTAGAATTAGAAGAGCTTAGAAAATTACATTTTCTGAAGTTTAGTTTCATGGTTTCTCTTCTATCTCATATTCTTAGTTATTGTTTTCCTTTGTAAATAGTTGAACTGAAGGAGTTGTGAGTCACATAATTGAATGTATTTTACAATATACATTGTTCATTGGCAATTGAATGCATAGCACTACATAGGTCATTTCTAGTGTTGTGAAATTTCATGTGTCAATAGAAATTTTCTCTAAAAGATTACATAGTTTTACAAATAATTGTGAGTTTTTTTGTGGGTTTTTGTGAAATCTATATCTTCTTCAATCCAATCTTTTCAAGAAGTCATTTAATTGTGGAACTAGAATAAGCAGGTAGTTTTATCTTGTGTTTAATATCTTTCACAATTCATTGTGAAGAGAAAGAAGATTAAGTGAATCAAATAAGTGTACTCCAAAAATTCATAACTTTGCTAAAACAATACTCTAGTAAATTGTCTTGGAGCCTCTTATATGAATAGTTCATGTATGGACCCTGAGTGAATACTGTAGGTCAAGAACTGACACTCTTGAGCCTTGGGATTAGTAACAAAATTATTCTTTCAAGAAAATTGGTTGAACTTTAGAGGGAAATATATCACATTGAAGTGAATGTGACTTCCACATCAACATATGGTACAACTATTAATATAGTTGGTGTCATTAAAAAATTGAGTTTCACATTGCATGCATGTGCAAAATTTTAACACCGAAGAGACATCTATGTCATAGAGCTACCCTCAATACTTTTCCATGTGCTTATCTAGGGATTTCATAGGTAATATTGATGGCTAGTTGTCTTACGATTGCTCTTAGATGATTTTTAGGACTAGACAAGGTACAAAAGTCAAAACTGATTGCAAAGGATCATATTGAACCTTATGTCCCATCTATCATAAATGCATACTACATTATCTCTTATCAAGAAAATCATCTTGTTGCCAAAGATTTGAACACTCAAGTTGAGCATACTTCTACATGAGTGGATAACTAAAAATTGTTAATAATGATACAAGTGAGTAGCTAAAGGAGGTAGGGTTTAGAGTTTACTTAATGCATTCATTTTATTTCTTTGTGCCTAATGTTATGAAGACTATTGAACAATAGTCCAAACAATAAGAGAATGTGGTGTGGAATTTATATTTTGGTTGCTCATGGGGAAAAAATGGCATTGGTGGGGGTTGTATGTTTGTTTCCCCTATAGGTGACAAATATTATTCTTTATTTAGGTTTACCTTTAGCTGCACAAATAACACAATAGATTATAAATCCTTAGTTCATGACCTACAATGGGATAAGAAGAGGAATATCAACTATATATAGGTATTTGGTGATAGTGAAATCATTGTCAATTAGGTAAGAGGTATCCATAGTACACAAAATAATCTGTTGAAATCCTATAAGCATAGATTATGGGACCTTATTTAGGATTTTGATTCTTTTAATCTATTGTCCATTTGTAGAAGTCAGAATAAGCATATTGATAGAATAGCTGCAACAAAGCATAATATGACATTCCTAATGATATCAATTCTACAGGAAAACAAAATTATGTCAAGGTTATTATTAGATCTTCAATGTTTGATAATAATGACCATTGGAAAATGTTTGATAGTGACCAACAAATTATGAATTTCTTAAGAGAAGAGGTAGAATTCTCAAGTAGGAATCAAGAAAAGTTGAGACAAAAGTATGAAGATAAGATTATACAGCTAAAAACAATCAAATTGTTGAAAGGATTGGTGATATTGGAGTCTATCTTCAATTCATATGAATGAGTGAGGAAGGAAAAGGCTAGCTTGTAAATTGAACAAGAACACTACCAAGATGTAGAACTCTTTAAAGATAAACTCCTGAAGCTTGGAAATGTGTGCACTAAGGAAGAAAAAGAGTCTTTTGTTAAGCTTTGTCAAGATTTTAGTGATATATATTTTATTGGGAGTATTTTGATTTGATTTGGAAATATTGAACTTGAGCCTAATGACAAACCAATAAGACAAAAACAAAGACCCCTCAACCCCAAGCTTAAGCCTCTCATGATAAAATAGATGAAAAAACTTATAAAGAGAAACATAATCTTACTTATCACATATATGTTATGGGTGTCTAATCTTGTGCCAGTAATGGGGAAATTAGAATTTGTGTGGACTTTATAGACCTTACCCAAGCCTCCATAAAGGCTCATTGCCCATTTCCCTTTATGTAACAAGTCCTACAAGTTGTTCTAGGTTTAGAGAGGTTTTCTTTACTTGATGGGTATTTAGGTTATAACTAGATATTAGTCAAAGAAGAAGACAAGTTTAGGAAAACCTTAACCACTGAATTGGGCACCATGACTTATAAGAAAAATCCTTTTTGGTTTGTCCAATTTTAATTCCTGAAATGAAAACCATAGAGAAACCAAACATATAATCTAGAAAAGATAGATTTTTTTTTAAATAACAACACATTATACTACATTAACTCATTACTCATTATAAATTGCATACACCAACAAACATGAATATATGAATCTAAAGTACAGAATCAGAATAATCATATAAACAAATAAACATATAACATTCTTCCCTATGGTATGATAATGTCATTATTGAATTACAACATCAAATATGGTAATATAAAACATCCATCAATAATCAATGATAATTTAACAATATATCCATTAATACCAAATCATCAAATGAATCTAAACTAACAATACTAATATCCATTTTTTCCTCATCAGCATTACATTAGTCATCATTATGTTACATGTTACATCATGTGTAGATATCTTGCTACAAATATGCATCATCTACTGCAAATAGGAAATCATCAAATACAACTGATCTGAGGAATCCATAGTACAAGAAATGCATAAAAGAAGATGCATCCATCTCACTCACAAAAATTGAACAAAGAGAAACATTTCCCAATGGAAGAAGGCATCAACCACTTGACCATGTGGAACCAAAAGGAACCACCTCGCGTGCTCCAGAGAATGATATAAGGCCCGCCACACATTAATCTTAGACTGACACCTATCTCCCATGAAACACAACAAATATCATAAACAAAGACTATAAACACAAGACATAGGCTCAATAAGAAACCAACACTAGAGACCAATACCAAAGAATTCCATAGAACAAAAGTTGAGATCAAGGACACACATAGGGGAAAGTGTCATCACATTCCATCATCAAGGTTATCCTCATACTCTCTCTGGACCCTAGCACCAAGTGACACACATGTGGAACCAACTCAACCTCTCATGAAGACAAGGGAGTATATTCATGAAACCAAGGCCTTCCTAATCTCATCTCAAGTATGTACTAACACTCTAGTCCATGAGTGGGGCACCATAATTATCTCGTTAATGTGAAAAATACCCAACCTCTAAATAAATTTATTAAGGTTATCACTTATTTAACCCACAAAATTCCAACAAGATCTCCTAGCAGCCACATATGGGCCCCAACACTCACTTGAAAACCACTCCCCCTAACATGCTCCTATAGTCTAGGGATAACATATAGTCCATATATCATAAAGATATCTCATAATGTCATGATATGCATAATCAAATGAATTCCCATGTCAAAATTTGATCCATCACAGTGAGGTTGATTCTCAACATAATTCCAAACAAACAAAACTTATGTAATTATCAAGAATATCACAAAAGTCTTTTGAAATCCAACTAAACAATTTTGGAAATCCATCTTAAAAAAACTGAAGTCAAAAAACAAATCTCTGGTCTGACTCAGACTGACAAATATCTAAAAAATAATTCAAAAATGTAAACAAATATATAACACAGAGTAGCACACATTAAACATAGAGTAGCACATATATAACATGAATTAGTACATATATAACATGAAGTAGCTCATATATAACATGAAGTAGTGCATATATAGCATGAAGTAGCATATATATAACATAGAATAGCATTTTCAGCACACATAATTGTTGGCATTTTGGCATTAAGTTGTCATTGATGTTGTGAGGCCCTACCCTGACCCATCCTAGCATTTCAGTTATTTTCATGTTGGAACTATTATGGATGCTTCATTTCTATGCATTATGGACATAGAATTTTATATGATCCCAGGATTGGATAACATTGATATATTGATGCTTCATTTCTATGCATTATGGATATAGGATTTTATATGATTCCAGGATAGGATAACATTGATATGGTGTATGTCATTTATTTGATTTGCAGAACTTTATTATGATGTTAGAAATATGATGCATGTCTGATGAATGGTTGAAATTTATGAGGATTATGATAATGTCGTTAAGTGAATTACTTTATGTGGATTGCATTGGATATATGGTAAATGGATTTGTACGATGGAAATTGTATGTAGAGTGATTGAATTGTATTCCTTTTTACATGTTAGATTTATATGAGGTTATTTGGGAATTACTAATGTGTAATTGAGATGCGCAGGAAAATTATCCATGTGACCATGGAAACAATATGGAGAATCAAGCCTAGACCTTTGTGCGTTTGTAAAACCAGGGGTTGTCTATTTGGAAAGACAACACCCCATATGTATCATTTTTTATTCATAAACGTAAATGTTTGCATGTGTGTTAAATTGTATTTATTAAATTTTTTAATCCAATAAGAGATAATTTCCATGTGTAATTAAGTAATGTATTTTATTGTGTCACTTAACATATGTGCTGAATAGTGTTTTGAATATGACATGTCTCTTGGAGGGAAATTGTTTCAACCAAAGCCTTTTTTTCAAATATTTGAGTGTGGTCCCAAATTTGCCTTGGGTAGAGAGTCTTTGGAGTGGTCAACTCAAGTTTGACCCGTAGGTTAACTTCAGGTGGGTTTCTAAGGGGTCAAATGGACTCCTAGGGTTAGTTTAGGGGCTTTTCCAAAGGTCCATATGGTATACCTATGGGTTAGGGGCATTTTTAAGCATGTGACCACTCCCATGTGACTGTTTAGTCACCTCAAAAATTGGTTTTCCCAACATGAGAGAAAATCCAACTTGAAGGATTCCTCCTAGGTTACATAACCTTCCTTTCATGTGTCAGTTTCTCTTCCCCACTTTCTCTTACCTTTTCAATTGCCAATTTTAGTAAGTATGTAAGAGGTTGGGAAGACCAACCAATGTGATCCCACACTCTATCCAAGAGGTTGGAAAGAGTGAGAGTAGTCTTCTTAGGGAAGGGTTTGAGGCTTAGGATGGTAATCACCCACTCTCCATCTTTGGAGACTTAGAATCTTGAAGTTTTTGGAAAGTTTAGTATAGGAAATTTGGCTAATCTTGAGAAGAAAGAAGTGTGGATTTGGGCAGCTCTACTCCAAACTATCCCTTGCATCCTTTTGGCAGATTCAAGGTTGGTTGAATCTCTATCTATGTATGTTGTAAGTTTAATTTGAAAGAATGCATGTTTTCATTGTTTTCTCCCATTGTTGTTTTATTTGAGAAGGAAGAATGTTGTGTTCTTCCCTTTGTTTTTCAGTTGAGCTTTTTATTTATGTTTTGGGAGTACTCAAGGTCAATCTCACCCTTGGTAGGGTAGAGTGGCCTTGGGGTGAAGGGTTGTTTGACAACCTTAGAGTGAGAGGCTCTCTTTGGAAGAGAGTGATCTCAAGGGATTTTTGTGACCCTTCCTGCATAGTTATTATTTATGCATTTGGGGGTCATAAGGGGAGATTTGATGGCTTGTATGCCTTGGGGGTCATAAGGAATGGTTGGGACAAGTTGGGAACTTGTGATGTGCTCTTGGTTGCCTTGCAATGGCATTGTGTTTCTACTATTTGCAGTTTCTCCTCAAGGTACTTAGTCCACCTTCACCCATTTAAAAATCACATATGTGATGATGTCAAGCCTTGGGATGGGAATGTGTTTGTTGTGAGTTTTGTCTTGCTTGTTTATGTATTGTTTGAGTGTAACCCATTTAGGTCTTGATTCTCCGAGCTCGGGGATGGCTTCTAGTAAGCCTAGGTTGGGAGGTGAGCCTCCATGGTCACAACCTTAAAGCTTTGTATTACAGGTTTGCTTGGAATAAGGAAGGAAAGAAATGCTAGGAGTTACTATTATTATTGTTTTAGTTGCAAAAGAAAGAAATGTATTTATTTTGAAAGCCCTCATTTAGTAGAAATGAGAGGCTAAGTGGGGTATTCCACCTATTTGTAAAGTTACCATGTTGGAATTAAAAGTATTCTTTATACCATGTTTTATCATGAAAGGAAATGCATTCTTTTATTAGATTTGTTCTTGCAAGAAAGAAATGAAAATAAATATGGAGTTTGTTTCTATAGTTTTTGAGTTAATATTTATTTGTATTTATTTCTTGAAAATAAAAGTTATTTCTACCTTTTAAAGCATATTTTTAAATGAAGGAAATGAAGTAGATATAGAAGTATAAATGTTAGTAAAAGAAAATAATCATTTACTTCTATTTATTTATTTCAAAATGCAAAATATGGTTAAATAGATTTTAGTTTGTATAATAATTTTGCATCAACAAACCTGCATAACACAAAAACCTAACTCGAATTTTGGGTTAGGGTAAACAAAGAGTTAGTTTAAAAAAAATAGAATGGGATTTTAGTTTTATAACTTTTTATTTAGGTTTCATGAGTATATTTTAATATTTAAGTTTTGAAAAAGTGGGGGGGGACGAACCCCTTTCAAAATTGGAAAGGGTAATCCCACATTTATTTAGTAATATGGGTATTTAATTAATGTTAGAAGGGGTTTATAGTTTTATCCCAACTTTTAATTGTCTTTTCAGTTATTTATTTCTAGGTTATATATATATATATATATATATATATATATATATATAGATTTAGATTCTTGTTTTGGAGTATTTTTATTAATGAGGAGTAATAAAATACTATTGCAAAACATTTAGTCTATAGGGGAATTATTTATTTGGCCAACATTAATTATTGGAATTTTAATTATGGAATTAGTTAACCCTATAGTCGAAGTTAGTCGCATTTTATGCTTGCTCAATTGATTTTTAAATTTAATAATCTAAGTGCTAGTATTAATTTATTTATTCCTAGAGCACTTAAATGACTAATTGAGATTATTAATATCTCTTGGCAAATTAGTTAAGATCACTTGTTTAAATTAAATTATTAATTAATGAAATAGTAATGACACTTTTGGAGAATTATTTCCCTATTTAATTATCTTCGCATGCATGAGTAAGTTAATTAGATTAACTTAGTAAACCACTCTTTTATATTTCGAGTTAACCTATAGTTAAGACAAGACTTAATTATTGCATCTTTAATTTAGCATATTTAGTTTTATTAGGATGTTTTTAAAAAAAATTGTTGTTTCATTTTTGCCCAAAAGTTTGGGCATGACAGATGTCAACTGACATGTTGGATATTCACATGATGGATATGAGCAAAAAGGATGAAGGCTTACCGCTAAGGCATAAGCCGATCTGAAGGATAGCTGCTTGTTCATGATGAAGAGGCAGAATGTTAAAGATGTCTCAAACCACAGGAGGTGAAGGTGGGTTACTGGTATAGTGTGCACTACCGGTTAGCTAAAGAAGGTCTTACCAGTTAAGGTGTGTACCGATATGAGTTTTCCAACTGTGTGTTGGTGGGCCATGTCTTGATCACTGTGATGCCATGTGGACTAGAGGTGACAAGTATGTTGTAGTTGGTGAAGTCCCATCGATAGGGTCTTTGAAACAAATAATCATCATTAATGAAACAACCACAAATCACGGGATTCTAACTGACCGATGCAGATCGAGGAAGAAAGAATGACAGAGGAAGATCAGGGATTAGTTGGTGCCTAGATCCATGAAAAGGAAATCCGATTCAAGAAGACCTTGAAAAAGCAAACACCTAAAGTGTTTTATGTGTCGACAGATTTCAAGACAAGAAATCTTGTACGTGATTGCTATCTTCAGAAAGTATGTGTTGGACAATGGAAACCATGTACAAATACATCCCTGGAGTACAGGTGATCAATTCAAAACAGGATGGATTGGATTTCATGAAGATCGTATCGAGCAAAGGAAACCCTAATGACTCAACATTTGAATGCATTCTTGGTGGGAAATCATGGATATAAATATATGTGCTCGAGATAGAGAAAGTTGATGCAATAGAGAAGAAAAGGGGAGAAGAGTGAAGGAGAGAATCATTTTAGCCTTATATTTTATTCTAAGAAATTTGGAGGAGTGAGCAAGAAAACTGGAAGAGAGAGGTTTTTACCGCTAGTGTTTGTGTATCAGTATAACTGTGTTCCAACACTTAGGATAACCGGTGAGGTGTGATAGAGAAAGACAACATCCCAATGTGACATAGTATGTGATGAGACTGTAAGTGAGAGAAAAGGATAACAAAGGCCATGAATCAGAGAGTGTGATCTCACAAGCGACAGTGTGAGATCGAGTGGAGGAGAAAAGACTGTCAACTGATAGTAAGGCATTTATTTAGGAGTTACAGAATTCATTTGTAACAAAAAGCTTTAATTTGATATAAATTGTATTTCAATATACATCACCAAGTTGGAACTTGGTGTAGGGGTTGGAGCTTCTTGGGTTGGTGCCCTAAAATTGATAGGGGTTGGTGCTCCTTGGGTTGGTGTCCTAAATCTTCGTAATCCAGTGTTTCACCTGTGAGGCTGGATTGGAGCAGTAGACTCCAACAACATTTCTCATCGAGGTTTTTCCCATATTGGGTTTTCCTCATATATCTGGTGTTGTGGGTTGCATTTGTGTGATTCATTTTTTTTTGTTTCTCTTCTCGCTCTACCGGTTTTGTTTGTCTAGTGCTTAAGTGTAAAATCAGTTTTGAAGTTGTCTTGAGAATAAAAGTTTACTTACCACTGATTCACCCCCCCCTCTCAGTGGTACTATGTGTTCAACAATAATGACACATACATCAGATAAGATGGTGCATTTGTTTCCCATTTTAGCACATGTGATAAGGAAGCAAAACGCGACAGATACATAAATAAAGTTTATGCACAAACTTATGAAATTCCAAAATAGATTATGACTTCATTCAAATAACATGGAAGAAGACAACTAACATACAAATACAAAATAAAATAAATTCCCAGTGTAGGAAATGCATTCACACGAATAATTTTCTTAACTAGAGACAAATTCCCAAAATCCTCACATATAGAAAATATAAGCATTGGGAGTATTATACAGAATTCACTTCAAAATCACAGTAAGTCATACAAGAGACTATTCTCTACAAGAACTAGATAGAACACCCATATACAATAAATGAAATTTTGATAACAATAATATTAATATACAAATTTCTTCCTAATAACCCCAGAAAGAAATTTAAGACACAAAGTAGACAATCTTTCCTTTTCGAAAATCAAAGATGTGTAAAATAAATTACAAAGACAATACAATCTCCAACCTGGAATAAGAAGAATTGTCAAATCTGAAAGAAAGTTGAAGCACAAACACAATCTGGAAAACACCAATTCAGAACACAATCCACGTAGATTTCTCAATCCAAAATACCACCACAATAATGAAATCAAAACTTGATCCAAAACTCTTCCAAGGAAGCACAAAAAACCTCTTCAAAAACCAAAAGCAATCCTTCTTTGAATACCTCAAAACCATCAAAAATTCTATAGAACAATATCACAACCTTCTGCAAATTTCATCCCCAACGCAATATTAATGCAAAAATCCCAAAATAAAACATAAACAAAAAATCCTAAATATAATCTTTCATGCACAAAAATCTCAAATAGAAATTTCAATGCAAAGCATAAGGCTCACTCCACTTCCACCTTTGAAAACAAAGGGTAAAATAATTAAAAATAATAATTACTAAATAAAACTCCCAATTAACAAATAAAACCAGTGAAATAAAAGATTAAATAATTAACAATTAAATTCCCAACTAAAAAACTCCAATAATATAATTCCATAAAATAATCAATTAATAATATTAAACTCACAATAAATATTATTTATTAATTACACATTAGAACTTACAACATCATTATTAATTATCACAATAAAATCAATCCAATATAATAATTAAATAAAATACCACATAGAACCAAAATACTAGAACTGACAAGGTATCCACTAGGCCTAGAATGTGATAGGACATTATATCATTCTTCGTTCAACTTTCCATTGGAATTAGAGACACACTCAGACTTGTGAAGCTAGGTGAAGTCGATGTCTAGTACCTACAAGCTGCATAACACCAAACATCTATGCACAACATATATACATACACACACACATATACATATGTGTGTGTGTAGTCAAAGAGTAAACACATAGGTGAAAAGAGAATCATAATGTCACACCCTGCTCACAATGAGTGGTATGACATCATCCCTTCCACGTGTATAGAAACAATACATCATAATAAAGACACGATCATCATCAATGCTAACATCATAAGTAAACATAAGTCACTAAATATGCATAAATAACCAATCATAAATCCCAACATAGTCCTGAATATATCATCATGCTTATAAAACATAATGTATCATCAAAAAATAAACAAAATCATAAGAATCTACCAAGAGTATTATAAATGTATCTAAACAAGTCCATAAATGTCTATTAGTGCATCAAAAGAAAAGTGTGTCAAGGATGGACACTACATTCTTCCTCCTAGGTCTAGGCTTACTCTTGGAAGCCTAAAAACAAATAGGGAAATAGCTCTCTCATTTTTTCTACATCCTCCCATGTTGCTGAAAACTCATCATTTGGGTCCCATTGGACCCTTACCTACTCTATGTCTTGACCTCTGAGGGTCAACCCCTAACGCTATAGAATGCACATGGGTTCCAAAGTAAATTGTTTGTCCTCTACTTGCAAAGCGTTCAAATCCAATACATGTGTCACATTAGAAAAATAAGGCCTCAAACATGATACATGAAATACATTATGGATTTGTGACAAGCTGAGTGACAATGATAGATGGTAAGTTGTAGGTGTACGTTAGGAAATTAGGAAATCATCACAAGCAATATCAAAATATTAATAATAGCTCAATCACAAAAGCTTAAATGTAATAATCTATCCTAAACAACACTCAATAGAGACATAAAGATAAAACATTCAAAAAGATTATGCAAACCAGATGTAAATCCAAATGTTTCCTTCATGCGGCTCCATTGTTCTTCTTTCTTCTCCAAAAAGTTTTATTGTAGATCTCACCTTCAAGTGCATAAACCTAATTGTGAAAGCAAGATTGACATTGACACAAGAATACTCGAAGCGTGATTTGACAAAGTGATTAGAAATTAGATAGTCTGATTAGGGATTAGATTGAAGAAATTCATCCAATTTATAGACAAATTGGAGAAATGGATCAAATTAGCATGATTCAATTCAAATGGAAATTGCAAATCAATTATGTCAATTATGACAAATTATGCACTTTCTATGCAAAAATTGATTGATTGATGATTATGACAAACTATGACAAACTTCTATGTCAAATTGATTGATTGTCAATTATGACAAATTATGACAAATTGAAATGTCATTCCCATTGAATTAGGAGATGAAATAGGAGGGAATTGAAATTAGGAATTTAGAAAATAGAAAATTAGAAAATTGAAATTGATGAAAATTAGGAATTAGAAATTAGGTAAATTAATTAATAATTTGTCATTTATTAATTAATTCACAAAAAGAGGAATAATTAGCCAATTAAATGAACATTTAATTGTGATGAGAAGACTTAGGATAAATAAATAATTTATTAATCCTAGAGGAAGAAATGACACACAAGGTTAAATGATTAAATCATAAAACCCTAAAAGATGAATTAGCAATGCAAGAATGGCAAATTAGGTCTTGACAAAAGATAATTAATGTCGATTTGATTTTATCATGATTTTGACTGACAAAGGACCAATGTGATAAATGATTTGATTGATGTTTGCACCAATTGACGAGGAACAATGACAAATTGATCCAAATTGACATAATTGAGACAAACAACGATTGATGACAAATCGGTCGCAAAATGACAAGATTGACAAGAGGACAAGAATTGATGACAAAATAGATTGCAAGATGACAAGATTGAAAATGACCACGATCGATGACAAATCGACCGCAAAATGACAAGATCAAACATGACAATGATTGATGACAAATCGATCATAAAATGACAAGATTGATAAACCGATCGCCAAATGATAAGATTGAAAAGAGGACAAAACCCTAATTAGGATTGACGATGTTCAAAATGATGACAAATGAATATGCACATTGATGCGACAGGATAAGATTGACCAAAATCATGACTGAAGATTGTTGTCGACAAGACCAAATTTGAGAACGAGATGATTGAAGAATGTAGAAGAATGACTCGATGCTCGCAAATGATAAAAACCAAGTGCATGACATAGGAGAAATGTTAATGCGACACAAAAACCTAAAATGAGGCAATGCACAAATGTTAAAGTATGACTCTGCAAGCATTGACCATTTTTAGGTGTCTACAGTAGGACCAATCCTCTCCAAAACCTCAAATGAACCAACAAAATAGGGTGCCAACTTAGAGCATTTTTCGTAAGAGATAGGACTCTTACATAGGTGTACTCTCAAATATAACTTATCTGCTATAGTACACTATCAATCCACATAATGGACAACTGCATATTTCTTTTGTCTATCATATGCTGCCACTAAATGCTCTTGAGTATTGGTTACCTATTGCTCCATCTCTTACAACATTTTTGGTCCTAAAAGAATTTGACCCTCTAATTGATCCCAACTCAAAGGCATACGATAATTCTTCCCATACAAAGCCTGAAAAGGTGACATACCAATAAAACTATAGTACCCATTATTATAAGAAAACTCCACCAAGTATAGGTAATCCTCCCATTGAGACTATTGGTCCATAACATACATCCAAAGCATATGTTCAAGAATCTAATTAACTCTCTCCATCTACCCATCTATCTTAGGATGATATGTTGAACTAAAGTTTAATTGATCTCCTAAAGCATGCTTAAGAGAAGTACATAATGTTAAAGTAAATACATGACCTCAATCGGATATGATCTAATGAGGAATTCCATGCAATCTCAAGATATCCTCCATGAATACTCGAGCCACTATCACTATTGTATGGGAAGACTGAATTAGTGAAAAGTGTGCTGCCTTGGTCGACCTATCAATGGTAACCATGATATCATCATAGCTACAAGAAGAGATTGACAATCCAACAATGAAGTCCATCGAGATAATATCCAATTTTCAATTTGGAACTAGATTCGACTGCAATAACCCGATGAGATGTTGATGTTCAACCTTCACCCTTTGACACTCCAAACATCAAGACACAAGATCAACTATATCATGCCTCATACCAAACTAATGGTACAACTATCAAAGGTCTGTGTGCATCTTCTTGACACCAAGATGTGTTGAATAAGGTGCATGACATGCCTCTATCAAAATCAAAGTATGCAGTCCTTTTGCTGATGGAACATAGATATGTCCTAAATGGTGAAGAAGAAAATCAAACTCCAATGAATATCCTGCATATCTACCTTCTAAATCTCTCCTAGAGTCCACCTCCACTCTTATCTCTAATACCAAGCATGTAGAAGTGCTTTGAGTATCTAGCTCCTCAAATTCACACTGAGAGTCATTTTTGACAACTAATGCCTTCTACAACTCAATGCATCTACTATGACATTATCCTTCCCCTGAATATACTTAATCTCAAAGTCATACTCATAGAGGAACTCCATCTATCATTTCTATTTGGTATTCAAATTTGGTTGTGTAAAGATATACTACAAACTCTGATGATCACTATGAAACCTAAATTGATTCCCAAGAAGAAAATGTCTAAACCTTATCAATGCATGAACAATTACCACTAACTCCAAATCACGAGTTGGATAATTTAGCTTGTGGTCCTTCAGTTGTTGAGAATCATAGGTAATCAAACATTGATCATGCATAAGAACTACTCTCAAACCCTCCAAAGAAGAATCAATGCACACAACAAAATCACTCATTGGATCATGCGCCACCAGAATAGGTGCACTAGTCAATCACTCCTTAAGAGTTCAAAAAGCTACCTCACACTACTCTGTCTAAATAAACTTCTTCCCTTTCCTTTGCAGAGAAGTGAAGGGATGGCCTATCTGATAGTTCTTATACTTAATGAAAGTAAAGATCCAATATCCAACAAGATGAGAGGGGGGGGTGAATAATACAACCTTAATCTTCCATAAAAACATCAGATTCAACCTCGGTAATATATACTTCAGTAATATAACCAAAACTACTAAACATGCAAACTCAAAAGCATATAAATATCATAAACCTCATAACACCAGATTTAACATGGAAACCTAAATAGGGAAAAACCACTATGGGATTTTGGACCCACTAAGAAATATACTCTTCCAGAGTATGCTCGGTTAAAAGAAAATCCTGTTAAAGATTACAAACACATTGCTAGATGTGACCTGGTTAAGGGATTTCCCTCAGATCTATCAGGATCTTCACCTTGTTAGAAGTGACCTTGTTAAAGGATTTCAAACACTCAATTAGAATGTCACCTAGCTAGAGGGTTTTACAAATAAGACTGTTAAGTCCACTCAGTTAAGAGATTTTCTATCACTTTCACAAAATAACAGTAATAAAAATCTATCTGCAACTTCACATCTAAAATGCTAAAGTAGATTCTTATTTGCTCAATACAATCTAGACATAGAACTAATCTTTTCCATCTGCTAGGCTTCTATACTCTGTTATTCAAACAGGTCTTCAAGCTTCTGTGCTTGGTAATCACTATGTAGCATCCTTGTGCATACATTTGCCCGCATACATTATTTATTAATAGTTCCCTATTTATAAACAATTAGCCAACCACTTAATCTCCTTGATCACATTTCCCATGATCAATCATAGCCATCAGATCTTCAAACATTGACCATGTTCAATGTATCCTTCGATCTAAAAATGTTTTACCCTCCCTTGGAACTTGCATACATTTCTTGGAACTTGTGCTAGGGTATTGCAGTTCAATCTAAGTTGTAGATCTTCATGCTGATTTTCCTTTGCCATAGATTCATTAACAAACTTCATGCATGGCATACCAATCATTTAATTAGTTCCAGCTCATCATCTTCCTTCATTAAATAACACATGTAACCATTTAATGTATTTTGTTACAGCTCAGTTACAACTCGGTAACAACTTGATAAATACTAAATTTCACTTAGTAGACATTTTGCCTTCATTAACCGACAGTGATAACCTTAGCGTTTACCGACTAGGTTCCTTAGGGTTTATCGACTAAGTTCTTTGCTCGGTAACATAGTATAGTATTAACCTTACAATTTACAACATATGTATGATGTTAAAACAATCTAAACATCATGATCTCATCATTGTCTGACTCGGTAATAGTTTCCCATTGAATATCTTATTCATCCCCTTATTCATCATATTCTTTCTATGTCTTTTACCGACATCTTTATACTCTTCAAATCATACTTCTCAAGATATGGCAACATCATACTGAATTAGAAAATCAATTTCTTGACACCAATGACAAAATAATAATATCAAGACAGTAAACATCCTTAATCAGTTATATCCATAATCATCAACAACCTTCTCAATATCCTTATTGAAATGCCAACAATCTCCCATTGTCTGTTATAATGCCAAATGCCAACAATCTCCCCCTTTGGCATTGATGGAAAACCCAATTGATTTGACCTTAAAAGGATTCAGATTGTTGTGATTCTAAAATGCTGAAATGCTCTCTTCTTGTCATCAAAATTCTCCCCCATACGTTAGACTTCTCCTTTTTTCTCTAGTCTTCTCCCCTTTTTTATCAATCTTCAGTGTCAGTCTTCTCCCCCTTTGACAACAATGCCAAAAAGTAATGAACTAAAACATAATTTCTTCCTGTATGAAGTGAATTCCTATTGCAATGTGTATCAACTAAGTCTCGGTCAAAGCATTTTGTCTTCAATTCTTGTTCCCTGTATTGTATCCTTTATTGTTTCCTATATTGTTTCCTGCACGCCTTTGGAAAACATCCTAAAGTGTGTAAATCAGCATCAAATCTAAAAAGATATTCGATAGAGTCATTGAATTGATGCTTTCACTGAACTCGGTCAATGAGTAGAAGATAGGGGTAGGACCCCTAACTTACTTCTGAGATATTCAAAAGTGTCCCTTGGTAGTGGTTTGGTGAAGATATCTACTATTTGTTCCTTTGTGCTAACATATTCCAACACCACTTTCTTCTCTTGAGCTTCTTCTCTAAGATAATGATATTTGATAGAGATGTGCTTTGTCTTAGAGTGCATAATAGGATTCTTCAAAATGGTAATGGCACTAGTATTGTCATAGAATATAGCTACTGGCTCGGTAACTTTCTCATTTATTCCTTCCAATAGTTGTTTGATCCATGCAATGTTGGTACAATTCAATGCTGCAACAACGTATTCAGCTTCTGTTGTTGATTGTGAAACACATCCTTGTTTCTTGCTAAGCCAACTCACTAGTCTTTCTCCTAAAAAGAAAGCTCCTCCACTTGTTCTTTTTCTATCATCAATGTTGCCTGCCCAATCAGCATCAGTATAAACTTTTAAATCAAAATCATTTCCTTTCTGATATACTAAGCCATAATCCTTTGTGCCTTTCAAGTATCTAAAAATTCTTTTGATTGTTGTCATGTGTTTTTCCTTAGGATCTGCAGAGAATCTTGCAACAATACCTACTGCATATGCTATGTCTAGTCTGTTGTGAACAACATATTGTAGCTTTCCAATCATGGATCAGTAAAGTGTCTCATCAATAGATGCAGATTCATCATTCTTTGACAGTTTACAGTTGGTAGTCATAGGAGTACTTACTGGCTTTGAATCCTCCATTCCAAATTTCTTCAAGATTTCCTTTATGTACTTGGATTGAGTAATGAATAACTCATTTTCCATTTGCAGTATCTATAAACCTATAAAATACTTTATCTCATTGATTAATGACATCTCAAATTCTTTTCTCATTTCATTTCCAAAGTTCTTACAAAGAGAGTCATTTCACAAAATATAATATCATCAACAAATATGGCTGAGATTAGTATTCCATTTTCATCATTCTTCATGTACATATTGTTGTTCTCACTTGTCCTTATAAAACCAATCTTAATCAAATAAGAGTGCAATCTTTCATACCATGCTCTAGGTGCTTGTTTCAGACCATATAATGCTTTGTTCAATTTACATACCTGATCTTTATTATTGTCTTCAACAAATCCTTTAGGTTGTTCAATAAAAAAATCTTCTTCTAATATTCCATTCAGAAATGCAGATTTGACATCCATTTGATATACCTTGAAGTTTTTGAAAGCAACATATGCCAACAATGTTCTTACTCCTTCAAGTCTAGCCATAGGTGCAAAAGTTTCACCATAATCAATTCCTTCTTCTTGAGCATAACCTTTGCAAACTAGTCTTGCTTTATTTTGAATGACCTCTCCTTTTTCATTTAGCTTGTTTCTGAAAATCCACTTTGTACTGATTACATTTTTGTCCTTTGGTCTTGGGATTAGTGTCCATGTGTCATTATTCTTGATTTGATCAATCTCTTCTGTCATAGCATTTATCCAATCTTCACTATTAAATGCCTCTTTCACTATTCTCGGTTCAAATTTAGATATCAGACATGTGTTCTGTCTCAGTTTGTTCCTTGTCATCACTGGATCATCCTTATCTCCTATAATCTGACTTGGTGCATGATGTCTTCTAACATACTTGGCTAATACAGGCTTGGTAGGCTCTGTATGATCTTCTTCATCACTCGGTAATTGGATATTTTCTTCAATAGTTTTCTCAGTAAAACTTGTCGGTTGAACATAGACAAATTCATTGTAATCTTCTAGTTCTTTGGAATTTCCTTCATCATTTCTTTTTGCAAATTCATCAATTTTCACATTTGCACTTTCTACTATTTTGTTAGATGATTTGATCAAACATTTAAATGCTTTGCTTCTAGAAGAATAACCTAGAAATGTTACTTCTTCACTTTTTTGATCAAACTTGCCATTTCTATCATCTTTGTGTACATAGCATCTACTTCCAAAGATTTTAAAATAACTTACATTAGGTTTCTTGTCATACCAGATTTCATATGGTGTCTTCAAAGTGCCTTTCTTCAGTTGTACTCGGTTCAGGGTGTAAACTGTTGTGCTTATTGCTTCTCTCCAAAATGTTTGTGGCACTTTCTTTTCAATCATCAGTGTTCTAGCACAATCCACAATAGATTTGTTTCTTCTCTCAGCTATTCCATTCTGTTGTGGAGTTCTCGGTGCAGAGACTTGTCTTTTAATACCATGATCATTGCAAAATAAGTTGAACTCATCAGATGTGAACTCTCATCCTTTATCTGATCTAGGACATTTTAGTTGTCTTCTTGTTTCATTTTCAAATCTTGCCTTGTACCATTTAAACATTTGAAAAGCTTCTGATTTTTCTTTTAAAAACATAATTGACATCATCCTTGAATAGTCATCCATAAATAATATGAAATATTTATCACCATAATAACTTTGAACTTTCATAGGACCACAAAGATCAGTGTGCACAAGATCTAAAATTCCCTTAGAAGTGTAAGACTTACTTGTAAAGCTTGATCTTATCATCTTACCCATCTGGCATCCTTGGCACATAGCATTCTCAGATTTTTCAAGACTTGGTAGACCTCTTACTTGGTGCTTCTTACTTATTTTGATCAGATTATCAAAATTTACATGACAAAACCTTTTATGCCATAACCAGGTATCATCTATCTTTCCATACAAACACTTGTTCTGAGTTGAGTCAAGGTGAAATGTGTTACCTTTTGTTTGTGTCCTGGTAGCAGCTAAATTTCCATTATTGTCATGAACTTTGACAATTCCCTTCTAAAATTCTATTCGGTAACCTGTATTGTTTAGCTGTGCTACACTCAATAAATTGTATTTCAAACCTTCAACCCAATAAACATCATTGCATCTTACATTGTCAAGAAGTGTTATAGATCCTTTACCTTTCACTGGACATGGTGCATCATTACCAAATCTTACATAGCCTCCATCATAATCTTCTAACATAACAAACTTGTGTTTATCTCCTATCATATGATGTGAGCATCCACTGTCTATGATCCAAGAATAATTAGTATTTACATGAGATATTAGGGATTTTTCTTCATACCTTTCTTCATCTGATCCATCTTTGATAGCCACATAAACTACTTCCTCTATATTAGTTTCATCTGATTTATCATCATTAGATTCCTCATCAACTATTAAGCATGTCTTTCTATCTCTTCTTTTGAAGTCTCGGTGTCCTCTGTAATGATTGTCTTTCTGTTTGTCATCTCGGTAATCTCTCTTTTCAGTAGAATCTTTGTCAGGATAGTTAGAAGCCATATGTCCTATCTTATCACAATTGAAAAATTTCAAAGGTAGTTTTCCTTTATACTTACCTTTGCCTCTCGGTAACCTTCTGGCTAATAGTGCTTCAAACTCTTCCTACTTTCTGATTTCCTCATACAGTTTGTTTACTTCTTCCATGTTCTTATGAAATATTTCACTTGCTCCACTGTGATCTCCTTCAGAGTGCTTATACTTTCTTTCATTGTAATCATTAGATTCATCAAGATGAAAAGAACTAAATGCAGATTCAACTTTATTTACCGAAGATCCACTATTATCAAAGTTACTTAACTCAAATGCATGTAGCTTACCAATAGTAGCATCTAAAGAAACTGGCATATTAGGTACAAACCTCAATTCATTGATTGTAGAGACTCTGATTGCATAAGCTAGTAGAAGGGTTCTTAACAACTTACTTGTTATATCCTTTTCTTCAATAGTTCCACCCACTCCTTTGATTTGATTGACAATCCCCTTTAGTCTTGTACTATACTGGGTCATGTTCTCACCTTCATTCATCATCATAGATTTAAGTTGTCCTCTTAGACTATCTAATTTTGCTCTTTGAACATGTTCATCTCCTTCATATATTGATATGAGCTTATCCCACATAGCCTTTCCATCATTGCAGCCTTCTAGATCATTAAACTTTGAGTCAGTCAATGCAGATGTTATTTCAATCATTGCTTGGATATGTTCTTGTTTTTCCTTCTTCTCTTCCATTGTCAATGGATAGGTGCTTGATGTGATAAAATCATTCTCTATATAATATACAACATATTCTCCAACTCCTGATAGGTGCAGCTTCATCCCTTTCTGCCATGTAAAGAAACTTGACTTGTTCAACTTCGTTGCATCCCTCTTATACATCTTTCGATCTTTGCCTCAAGTACTTTTAAACTTTTCTTTCGGAGTCCAAAGCTCTGATACCAATTGATAGTTCTTATACCTAATGAAAGTATAGATCCAATATCCAACAAGATGAGAGGGGGGGGGGTGAATCATACAACCTTAATCTTCCATAAAAACATCAAATTCAACCTCGATAACATATACTTCGGTAATATAACCAAAACTGCTAAACATGAAAACTCAAAAGCATATAAATATCATAAACCTCATAACACCAGATTTAACGTGGAAACCCAAATAGGGAAAAACCACTATGGGATTTCAGACCCACTAAGAAATATACTCTTCTAGAGTATGCTTGGTTAAAAGCAAATCCTGTTAAAGAATACAAACACATTGCTAGATGTGACCCGGTTAAGGGATTTCCCTCAGATCTGTTAGGATCTTCACCTTGTTAGAAGTGACTTTGTTAAAGGATTTCAAACACTCAATCAAAATGTCACCTTGCTAGAGGGTTTTACAAATAAGACTGTTAAGTCCACTCGGTTAAGAGATTTTCTGTCACTTTCACAAAAAAACAGTAATAAAAATCTATCTGAAACTTCACATCTAAAATGCTAAAGTGGATTCTTATTTACTCAATAAAATCTAGACATAGAACTAATCTTGTCCATCTGCTGGGCTTCTATACTCTGTTATTCAAATAGGTCTTCAAGCTTCTGTGCTCGGTAATCACTATGTAGCATCCTTGTGCATACATTTAACCGCATACATTGTTTATCAATAGTTCCCTATTTATAAACAATTAGCCAACTGCTTAATCTCCTTGATCATATTTCCCATGATCAATCATAGCCATTAGATCTTCAAACTTTGACCAGGTTCAATGTATCCTTCGATCTGAAAATATTTTACCTTACCTTGGAACTTGCATACATTTCTTGGAACTTGTGCTAGGGTATTGTGGTTCAATCTAAGTTGTAGATCTTCATGTCGATTTTCCTTTTCCATAGATTCATTAACAAACTTCATGCATGGCATACCAATCATTTAATTAGTTCCAGCTCATCAGCTTCCTTCATTAAATAATGCATGTAACCATTTGATGTATTCTGTTATAGCTCGGTTACAACTTGGTAATAACTCAGTAAATACTAAACTTCACTCGGTAGACATTCTACCTTCATTAATCGATAGCGATAACCTTAGGGTTTACTGACTAGGTTCTTTGCTCGGTAACATAGTATAGTATTAACCTTACAATTTACAACATATGTATGATGTTAAAACAATCTAAACATCATGATCTCATCATTATCTAACTCAGTAATAGTTGCCCATTGAATATCTTATTCATCCCCTTATTCATCATATTCTTTCTGTGTCTTTTACCGACATCTTTATACTCTTCAAATCATACTTCTCAAGATATGGCAACATCATACTGAATTAGAAAATCAATTTCTTAACATCAATGACAAAATAATAATATCAGGATAGTAAACATCCTTAATCAGTTATATCTATAATCATCAACAACCTTCTCAATATCCTTATTGAAATGCCAACAATCTCCCATTGTCTGTTATAATGCCAAATGCCAACACTATCTTCAAAAAAATGTAAACAAACTATTGTCACAAAGTTTGCACCCTACGATGATCTGGCTTGATCATCAACCTTGTGAAACATGGAAACAACCTCCAAATGTGGGACTTTGCTAGATGTGAGGTTGGATCTTTTGAGAAGGCTAGCTTCATTTCCAATCCAAATGCAGAGTGTTGGACCAACCAAACACTCAAAAATCCTAATCTAAGATCTGATAGGAAAAAGAGACAGAGAGAAGGGTTGCTTGAAAGAAGGGGAAATAAGGTTTGCACCTAGACTAAATGGGTGATCCTTCTGCCTATAACTGCACAAGACTGATGGAATTATGAAGCACTGAGAGGGGGGGTGAATCAGTGACAACAAAAACAATATCACTTCAAACATAGATTGGTAAAGACAATTAACCAATTTACTTAAAACTGTAGACACCCAAAAATGGTCCTACATACCACGGCTCCTCCATCATCTAGTCATCTGAATGTGCGTACACGTTCCCCTAGGTGATCCACCATTGGAATGTTCGCCATCTATCTGCATGTGTCCTTGTCCAGAGCAACAAATCCTCCTCTTTAGCTAGTGCAAATGAGCAATTTTCACTCTCTTGGTCTCATTTATAACTCTTTGTCATTGCATAGATGGATGTGCGTCCTCTCCATCTTATGTTGGTCGCGGTCTTGTGCACCTTAAATTGCTTGTCCTTCATGCATCCGATCTCCGATTGTCAGTCTGTTTGATCCTATCATTCTTATCGATCAATTGGCCTCTTTTCTACATGTTTCCAGCCAATTCCTTGAGGGGGCATGCATATGTCATTATCGTTGTCTGGGGCATTTTCATTTAAGTTCTTTGAAACAACGCTTAAAATCGCATTGTCTCAAAGAGGGGCAAAATGTAGACACCCAAAAATGGTCAACGCTTGCAAGGCCATACTTTAACAATTGCGCATTGCCTCATTTTAGGTTTTTGCGTCGCATTAACATTTCTCCTATGTCACGCACTTGGTCTTTATCATTTGCGAGCATCGAGTCATTCTTCTATATTCTTCAATCATCTCATCCTCGAATTTGGTCTTGTCGACAACATTATCCAGTCATGATTTTGATCGATTTTATCTTGTTGCATCAATGAGCATGCTTATTTGTCATCATTTTGGACATCGTCAATCCTAATTAGGGTTTTGTCCTCTTTTCAATCTTGTCATCATGCGATCGATTTGTCATCGATCGTTGTCATTGTTCGATCTTGTCATTTTGCGATCGATTTTTCATCGATCGTGGTTGTTTTCAATCTTGTCATCTTGCAATCTATTTTGTCATCGATTCTTGTCCTCTTGTCGATTTTGTCATTTTGCGATCATTTTGTTATCGATCATTGTCTGTCTCAATTATGTCAATTTGGATCAATTTGTCATTGTTCCTTGTCAATTGGCGCATTTATCACATTGGTCATTTATCAATCCAAAATCAAATCAAATCGAGTCAATTATCTTTCAAGACCTAATTCGTCTTCCAGGGTTTTTGATTTAATCATTTAACCTTGTGTGTCATTTTCTTCCTTTAGGATTAAATAATTTATTTATTTATCCTAAAGTCTTCTCATTACAATTAAATATTCATTTAATTGGCTAATTATTCCTCTTTGTGAATGAATTAATTAATAAATGAAAAATTATTGATTAATTCACTAATTCCTAATTTCCACCTATTTTCTAATTTCCTATTTTTAATTTCCACCTAATTAACTTGTCTCTAGTTCTCCCTATTTTTGTGCTTCATGTGTCATACTCTTGACATAGCAAGATGTCATAAGGTTCTAGTCCTCTAACCATTGCATTGGAAATATGTCATAATTCATGACATAGAAGGTGTCATAACCTTCCTCTTTCCACTCAATTGTGCCATTTTCAAAATCAATTGCCAAAATATCAATGTCATGCTAATCTTGTCTTTTCTCCAATTTCTCTATAAATTGGATGATTTTCTTCAATCAAATCCCTAGCCACTAATAATCCCTATCAGACTATTGAATTCATGATTCTAGTACTCTTGAGCTTTTCAATATCAATCTTGCTTTCAATTGTATGTGCACTTGTAGGTGAGATCCACAAATCCACAAATCCAATTGAAGAGGAAAGAAGAACAATGGAGCCGCATGGAAGAAGCATTTGGTTTGCATGATATTTGTTTTTGAATGCTTTTTTTTTATGTCTCTATTGAATGTGTTTTAGGATAGGTTCATTGCAATGAGTGCTCTTATGATTGAGTTATCATGTCTAGTGTTTTGATCTACTTGCTTTTGATGATTCCTAATTCCGATGCTACAAAAACTATGCATGCAATCCAAAGTGATATTAAAGCATCCACCATAACACAAGTGTTTATACATGGAAAAACCAACTGGGAAAAACCACGGTGAGATGGGACTCACAAGTTAACTATCTGTAGTAATAGGTAACTGACCGGTTAAGGTCTACAAAGTGCTCTGCTAGGAGCGAATCTTGTTAAAGATCTCAAAGCTCTATTAGGAGCTATACCCTATTAAAGGTAGTAACCTATTAGGAGTAACCTCGGTAGAGGATTTCAAACCCAAAATAATGGATCACCTGGTTAGAAGATTTGTACAATGAATATTGTGAGAGCTTACCCGGTTAGGGGATTTAACTATTGAAGTGATTAGAAAATAACAGGTGGTGTGATATTAAAATAGCACATCTTGCTTGTGTAGATCCTCTTCTGCTCACTCAAAACTGCATCACCGACATACTTTGCAACTCCTTTAGTAAATCGCATAAACTTATCACTTGTACTTTGCATCATAAAAATAGTTCATCACAATGTCATTATATAGACATTAGATTTCATGTAACCTTAGAAACCTCATCACAATTTCCTAGGTGCAGTGTATCTGGACAATCTTTCATAACACATCATAGATTGCCACCAAATCTATCCCCCAGTGATAACTAATCACACAATCAGTGAAACTGGTTGGAACACTGATACCGGTTAAGAGTTAACCTCTTCCAACTCATAGACTGATTGTCCTCCATTTGCCTCTTTTTTGATCTTCACAGTATCTCCAAACTAGTGCAAGTAGAATTGACCATGACCAATTTTCATTCCTACATATATCGACTAGACACCTTCAAACTGATTGAGCTTCTCTATACATATAATACTGGTTTGTAATACTAAGACTTAGGAGTAGTACTGGTTTGTCTTAACTAAGATGACCATGACAATGTGAACATATGTGTGTGTATACATGTGCCATCAATGACAACACATAAAGCTATCCATTATAGAAATCATCATCAATCTAATAGTCTCCCCCTTTGGCATTGATGGCAACACTTGGAAAATTTTACAACTTTACAACTAAGTGTGCTTACAAAAAAAATGTACACATATATTTCTACTCCCCCTTAATAGTACATACATATTCCTACTCCCCCTTTGACAACAATGCCAAATTGAAAACTAAAATACATATATATCATATAAAATTTTGCATAAAAAACTACATATACAAAAATAAAAGAGTTTTTCAAGGAGTGTTAACTGCAATTTTCAAGAAAATGTCACTGAAGATAATCTTCATTTGAGTAAAATCAATATCCCATGTTTCCAATAATGTTTCAGTGATCTCAATGGTTGTCATAACTTGTGCAATGAATTCTTCCATTGCATCCACTATGCTCATCTCTGGAGTCGCCAAAACTGCTTTTTCATCCTTGTATGCCTGTTGTAAGATATCCACTTTAGGTCTCAACTGGTTCTCTGGGTCTTTCAAGGATCTGAGTCTCTTAGCCTATTCAAAATCATAAACATCTAACTGATATTGCAAATCATCAACTGATTTGCCAAGTGCTAAGGCTGAATCCTGTAAAGGTATGTAAGAAGTACATATCCTTTCTAGTTCTTGTTCTATCTCTTCTCACCTCTTCTTCAAATTAGAATAGAAAAATAAAACATTAGATGTATAGGCCAAAATTCTTCTTCTAGTTTCAACAACAGATCTCAAAAGATCATTATTTACAGATAAAACAATTTTCCCTTTATCAATATCTGTTAATAATTGCTCTCCCCTCTTCCTTATGTAATTCTTCTCAGCTAAGGCCTATGCAACTTCTACAATGGTTTTAGTTGGTTAGAATCATCAACAAACAACTATCCAAGCTTGTTGATAGGGGTACTCAATTTGCCAGTGTTAGTCTCTGGTGGGAGACTTGACAGAATATCAACAACAATTTGAATTGTTTCTGCTTCTTTTCTCTGTTCTTTCAATATTTTCTTTTGAACTCTAAATTGCATCACTGAATCAATCTCCATTAGTTCAGATGCACTTAAATTATCTATTTCTATAGGTCCTTTAATTCTTATTGAGTCATCCTCATCATCATTTTGCTAATTCATCTTTGTTTTTTCCTTTTCCTTTGTTTTCTCTTTCTCTTCATCCTTTTCTTTTAAGTTTCCTTTACTTCAACCTCTTTCTCTATTTTCTCTTTCTCTGCCTCTATTTGTTTCTCCTATGTAGTTGTTGTAACCAGTGGCAGTTGATTTTCCACATGGTGTTCTTTTTCTGGTGGCGATTGAATATCCATGCTAGGTTCATTGACTGGTGCTTCAGTTGCTTCCTATGTAACAATAATGTCTAGTTGTTGTACAGGTTCCTTAACTGGTTCAATGATATTACCAGTTGTATCAATAGTGTCCTATATTTCTTTAAAATCATCTACAAAGAAAATAATTGGTGGAGAGGTTGTGTCATCCTTATTCTTAATAGGATAGACAACATCCGCTTGAATAAACTCTTTATCTTCTAGCTTCGGTGGAGCTCTAGTCTCTATTTGATCAGGTTTATCTTTATGATTCTTCATTTGCTCATGCATCCTTTGAATTTTTTTAGCTATCTAGTGAGTATTATCCTCAATAGATTGAACCTTTTTAGCCAATAACTTCAATCTCCTTGACTTGAAATGAAACTATCCTTTGAAATTATCAAGCAATGCTAATAATTCCTCTCTAGATAACTCAGGAAAATATTGAATGAAAACTCTATCAATAATTTCTTGATTCTGTTCTATAGCTACTTTCCATTTATTTACAAGAATAGAATACAAATAATTAGAAATTTCATTTTCAATATCTTGAGGCAATCGATTGTATTGACATAAGTGGGTGATTACCTCTTGAACAATTTGTTGTTTTTGTCCTTCATCAAATGAATCAAAATGCTCTTTCACATTATCAAACCTTTTCCTCCCTAATGTTTTTAATGTTCTCTCAAAATTAGTCATAGGCTTGAATGATGTAACATTAATAGGAGTACTTTTCTGTGAAATGTCTTCAACTAGTTTGGCTTTCTTACCAGTCACTTTCATATTCTTTGGTTCCTCTTCAATGTCGGTATCTTCAAATTCTACTTGAAGAATGAGATTCTTGCCTCTCTTCTTTGTTGCAGTCTTCTTCTTTGCATATATTTTGGGTGTTGGTTCCTTTTTGACTTGAATACTTCTTGTCACCCTTGTGCTGGTGGTCATTGAAGGTGCTTGCTCAACTTTATTATTTTTATCCTTTGCACTACTGGATTGAGCAGGTGCATTCTTTCCTGGGAAGTTTCCAATATTTTCTTCTTCTTAACCTTGGGATATGCTAAAAGTTTGTTGGCATAACCAATTAATAAGTCATAGTTGACTTCATAACTCATTTCTTCCATCTCATCTTCCCTAGGTTCAATGATCTCCATAAGACAAAAGTCAGTGGTGACTGTGAAACAAATGTCTTTTGCAAAGTGTTTCACCACATCTTTAGGTATCCTTGACCTCCTGCTCATCTTCTTTTGGAACTCATTAAAATATTTGTTCATGGCAATAGAAAATGTGTTCTTCACAACCTTAATGCTATTCTTTATTTGAGATGTAACCGGTATGTCCTTCGACCATTGAATGTCACCAATTCCTGGTAGGAAGTTCTAAAAATAGAAGAATAGACCAATCAATAGTTGACCATACTTGAACTTTTGATTATTGTCCTTCTTGATTGATTTTAGGTTCAACATCAACTGGCTCTGTATTTCCTCACATAAGTCATAATTTGCATTCTCTGCAATCATTCTATAGATTATATGTACCGCAACAGATGGCACACTGTTCATCTTGCTGGAATGAAATATCCTATAACCAATGACCATAGTTGTAAATCTAACTATTGGATCCTTAATGTTGTTAACCGAAAATGAATGACCGTTAGAGGTGGTCTGAGTCTATGCAATCACGGTCTCTTTTGAAATTTTCCTTAATTGTAGTACTTCACTGGTTTGACAAAAACCAGTCACTGCATGAATTGCTTCCTTCATAATTGTGTGTGACCTTTCAAGATACATATTCTCTTCATGCACACAACTAAGAATTATCCTAACATGCTCTTCCTCAAAATATTCAAGAAAATATGTCGCATTATGAAAACCTTTTTCATAAACCCTAATGTACTCGGGTTTGATTTTCCCACTCTTATCACACAAAGATTTGAGTTGAGAATGGATTGATAGTGATCCTAGATCTTCAATTTTACAATCAATATAACTAGATTATAAATCACCTTTGATCATAACACCATCAGGAATTTGAGACAATGCATTATATGATACTATTTTGTCTAATTCCATAGACTCCATAGGTTCAAAAGTAATCATAAGTCTCTTTGCTTGATTAGATGATGATGCCATTTTAGATAATCTATATTTGTGAGATAATAACAAAAGAATACCTTATTCCCTTCGTGTTGGTAGGGTTTCTAGTTGATCTCTCAAATGCACACCCATTTCGCCTTCTTAAATCTTTGAGTTCGATTCAACTTTCAATTCGCAACACAATAAGCTAGCAATTCTCTTTTTTGCTTCGCAGGTGCTCAAAAACTTCTTCCTTGAATGCAATTAGGGTAAAAAAAAACTTAGTAAAACTCTCTTTTATAAAATTACCCACTGCATTAATTGCTCAATCGATAGGGTAACAAACCCTAATATACCACTTAGGAAACTCACCTATACTAATAGGTATATAACTGGTTGATAATCCTTACAAAAACTGATAGGCAATGATATCAAGAATTCTCAAAACAAATCGAAATGCAAAACTCTCTTACCACACACTCTTCAAGGAGTCTGGAAATAGATTTATCACTATGCTCCCCTTAGGCTTGTTGAAAATTTTAATTCTCTGGTTTAGGATTCTCCACACTAGGTGAAGGATTAGATTCTTTTGCAGGCTTATCCTCACTCTTCTTCTTCCATATTTTGTTCATCTCCATTCTGGTTTCCACAATATTGACCTTCTTCTTACCTTTCTAATCTTCTGAGTGGTTAACCGGTTTGTTCTTTTTGGTTCTATAGAATTTAGCCATGTGTCCCGATTTGTGACAATGATAGCAGGCCATCCTAGATGATCTCCGAGGTCTTGTATTACCTCTTCCAGTTCTCCTTCTATAATTCATAGCCACATGTCCATAATTATTGCAAATGGTGCAAATCACATTTGTTACCTTTTATATTTCATATGTACTGAACTGGTTGACATGGGCTTTCTGCCAGTTCATGTTTCACTAGTTGTCATAGGTACTTCTCTAGTCATCGTTAGGTCTTGGATTCATGTGAGGTTCCAGATTATTTATCCATATCTGCATTCAACTAATCTATGTCCATACATTTTTCATGTGAAACAATTACCTTCAAATCTTCTAGACACATACCTAGCATTAGCATTATAGCCTATGTTCTCATTAGGTCTTCTTCTACACACATTAGCAGTATGTCCAGGTTTATGACAGATAAAGCAAACAATTTTGAAAGCTTTCTTACTGGTAGGCTTGTTAGCCTTAGGAGCATTTTTACCTTTGTGCATGTTTCTCTTGGTACCAAAAGATGCTCCTTTCTCAATTGTGTTGAATCCTAGTCCAGATGTGTCACCTTTCATCCTCTGAGATTGGATCTACTCATCTAGCATAGAAGAACTCTTATTGAACTTTTCAAGCTTTCCATTAGCCTCAGCAAGCTCTTTGGTAATATCTTCATTGTGTTTTGTTAGAGTCTCTCTTAGAGTCATTGCCATTTCAAGATCTAGCTACAAAGATTCTTTCTCTTCTTTCTCCTCATGCCAATGTTCATGCAAGGATGCATTCTCCTACTTGATCTTGGAAATCTCATGGTCTCTCTCTTTGATTAGGTCTTTAGCTACCCTTCTTAATTTAAGCTCTTGACTCATGTGGATTGTTAGGGCTTCAAGTTCTCTCCTTAGATATAACTTTTCACCATTCAGTTTTTCCACTTCTTTAGCTAGTGCATCAATGTTGGCCTCATCTGAAGAACTATTGTCAGAGATCTCCAATATTTTCTCAAACAACTCTCTCCTTTTAACTTGTGAAGCTTTAAATCTGACCCTTAGGGTTTCAAGCTCTTCCTTGGTTACATCAAGCACTCTATCCATCTCTAAATAACTCATATCCCCCATGGTGGCTTTAGGGTTTCCTTCCAAGCAATTAAGCCTTAAAGAAGTTAGGCTCTAATACCAATTGATAGAATTATAAAGCACTAAGAGGGTGGGGTGAATTAGTGATAGCAAAAACAATACCACTTCAAACACAAATCGATTAAGACAATTAACCAGTTTACTTAAAACTATGCATACAATCCAAAGTGATATTAAAGCATCCACGACAAGTAAAACATCCACCATAAAACAAGTATTTATATGTGGAAAACCCAACTGGGAAAAACCACAGTGAGATGGGACTCACAAGTCAACTATATGCAGTAATAGGTAACTGACCGGTTAAGGTCTACAAAGTGATTTGCTAGGAGAAAATCCTGTTAAAGATCCCAAATCTCTATTAGGAGCTATACCCTGTTTAAGGTAGTACCCTGTTAGTAGTAACCTCGGTAGAAGATTTCAAACCCAAACTAATGGATCACCTAGTTAGAGGATTTGTACAATGAAGCTTGTTAGAGCTTACCCGGTTAGGGGATTTAACTATTGTAGTGATTAGAAAACAATAGGTGGTGTGATCTAAAAATAACACATCTTGCTTGTGTAGATCCTCTTCTGCTCACTCAAAACTACATTACCGACATACTCTGAAACTCCTTCAGTAAATCACATCAACTTATCACTTGTACTTTGCATCATAAAAATAGTTCATCACAATGTCATTATATAGACATTAGATTTAATGTCGGATCAAGAACCTCATCACAATTTCCTAGGTACACTGTATCTGGCCAATCTTTTATAACACATCATAGATTGCCACCAAATCTGTCGGTTAAGGATAACTCATCACAATCGGTGATAACTCATCACACAATTAGTGAAACTGGTTGGAACACTGATATAGGTTAAGAGTTAACCTCTTCAATCTCATAGACTGATTGTCCTCCATTTGCCTCTTTGTTGATCTCCATAGTATACTTAAACTGGTGCAAGTAGAATTGACCATGACCGATTTCCATTCTTGCATATACCGGTTGTCTACATGTACCGGCTAGACACCTTCAAATTGATTGAACTTCTCTATACATATAATACCAGTTTGTAATACTAAGACTTAGGAGTAGTACTGGTTTGTCTTAACTAAGATGACCATGACAATGTGAACATATGTGTGTGTATACATGTGCCATCAATGATAACACATAAAGTCATCCATTACAAAAAATCATCATCAAGCAAACAAAGACATCGAGAGAATTGCCCTAAATATGCACAACTTCTATCCAAATCTATCACCTAAGGTAGTGTGAAGGTTAGGATTCTTATGAATAACAAGAGGAACTGAACTTAGTTTGCATATATATCATTCAGAGAGGAGAATAATATAGTCACGTGTAACCTAAGACAACCAAAAGGGATGCATTCACACAAAAAGGTAAGAATTACACAAGTTGTGGAAACTAAATGAGGCAAGATAAGTAAATTTTATTGATGTAAAAGAAAGACAACATTTACAGTTATAGAAAAACAAGAGATTCTGCAAGAGAGATGAAAAACGGACCCTAAAACTGGGCTACAAAATTGCCTTTATAGTTGAGGCATAACTCAAAAATTGAGAAACAACTAGAAATCCTTAGGTTACAAAATAACAAAGCAAGTGGAAAAATCAGATCAAGGACAATCTAATGGCATTTGAAATCTATGTTCTGAAAATGATCATCTACAGGAGGAGAACTTAGTGCATGATGGGTTTGAGATGGCATCTGTAGGCATGAAATCTCTTAATCATATTGAGTGAGGCATGGGAAACATCAAAAACATCTTGGAAGTCACCCTCGGAGTAATGGTAGAGATCTCTGGTAGTTGAATGCAAAAAAGGATTAGATTTTGGGTGTCGACCATGTAGAATAGACCTCGACCACTAGGTCAACAACTACCCTACAAAGGTGTCAAAGAGTTTAAATGTCAATGACCACTGAGAAGATTGAATGTTGACCATCAATTTGAGGGATTTGTGTGAAGATGGACACACAAGATCTCTGCATGTTACTGTCCATTAGGCCCAAGAGAAGATTAAAACTTGGCCATTGGATTGAGCCCCTTAGTGAAGCTCAATGGTTGTGATGTGTCTAAGAATTAGGCTGACCCCACCAAAATCCCATGTTTTGATGTAACATAGAGAATCTACATAGCTGAAACAAGTCTTATTGAAATGGTGAGTTACACCGAAAAGAACATATCATTAGCTAGGGATCACTCATTGCGATGTCAAATGAAAGTGGAACATATAGAACAAGGAACCAAAGTTGAAAACCTCCCAACCACATGATAAGCAAAGTAAACTAGCCCCACAGAGCCAGGTCATCTCTTGACACTTGGCCAAATAGGAAGAGAAACACCACCAAGGCTTGAGAACCAAACACATGGATATTATTTTCTAATGTGATAGTAAATGTGTCACATAAGAGCCTTTAGCCATCCACCATGGGCCCCATTTTGATATAACAGAAGCTTTTAGCAAAACACAAAAGCTTTCCCTCCAACCATCGAACTCTGGCTGAAAAGACTATTGACCAAGACATCATTGGAAATCCTTCCATCATCATGTATCATGTGATTAGAGGAAAGTGGAACCATCAGAATGGCCAAAAAACATAAAAGAAAGTGTTCTAATTTGATGAAGTTGCACGACATGTGATGGAAACCATGCCAACTAGTAAGAGAGAACCTAGAGACTCGCCCACCAATGAACAAAGACCCTCCAGCCAGTGAAGTTTAAGTCAGCTGACTGCCACAACTAGTCAACCTAAAATTAGATTTTTAGAGCCCAAAAGGTTTAAAAGGCCAAAAGACTTAGGGTTTAGGGTTTTAGGGCTCTGGGGAAGTTTTCACAAGGGTTAGCCATGGCAGTTATCTTATATCAGTTATCAATAGGGCTGAGGCTGACATGAATTTAGTCAACACAAACCAATGATAATATCCTACAAGACCCATAAAATTGCAAAAACCTCTTCCACATTAGTAGGCATTGGCCAATCAACAATCACCTAAACCTTAGAAGGATTCATAAGAATACCCTCTCTAAAAATAACATGACCCATATACTTCACCTTAGTCTAGAAGAACTCACACTTAGCTAGATTGGTGTACAACTGATTATCTTTGAGACACTACAACACCTGTCTCAAATTCTCCTCATGTTCCTCCATGGTCCTTGAATAAAACAATATATCATCCAAGAATACAAGGAAAAATATGTCAAGGTAGGTCCTAAATACGCCATTCATCAAACTTATAAATATTAAGGGCAAACTATTAAGCCCAAATGGAACTATTATGAACTCATAATGCCCATAACGAGTATGAAAAGTTGTCTAATGAATGTCCGCTTCATGAATCCAACGCTGATGGTACCCTAACTTAAGATCTATTTTAGAGAAGACCTTAACTCCTTAATCTAATAAAAAAGATCATAAATCCTTGACAAAGGATATTGATTCTTCACCATTGCCTTATTCAGTTGTCAGTAATCTATGCATAGGTGAAGAGATCCATCCTTCTTCACAAATAAGACTGGTGCTCCCCATAGAGAAACATAAGGACGAATGAAACCCTTAGCCTAAAAATCCTCCAACTCTAGTCATAACTTACTCAACTCCTAAGTAGTCATCCAATAAGGTGCCTTAGAAATTGACTCAACTCTGGAACTAAGTCAATCCAAAAATCAATGTCACGCTTAGGTGGCAAACCTGAAATCTCACTGGGAAAGACATCTAAAAAATATTGAAGAATAGGGTGCTTAAGAAGAGGGTCTTCTTATTTCTCTCTCCCTCATCTAGGTCATTCACTGTCACTACAAACAGATGAAACCCCTATCATACTCATACACACCACTTCAATTGCATGACAGAGATCATGTGAAGACAAATGGGTTGTTGGACACCCACAATATCCACACTCTCCCCATAGTCACCAATAGACTAAAATATCTTCTATCAACAATCTATCCTAGCCTAATGTGTCTTAAGATAGTCCATGCCTAAGACAACACCATAAGATCCCAATGAAAGGAAATGAAGATTGACTGTGGTGGTGAGGAATCCTAAATCCAACTCACAACCCCAAATAAGAGAATCTACAACCACCTTAGAACCAATAGCTAACTCAACCTGCCACCTATCATCTTTCTTTGCCACCATGAGCTTGCATCGCTCCACTAAAGAGGGGGAAGTAAAAGAATCTGAAGATCCTGAATTAAATAATATAGAAAATGAAATACCTCCTATCTCACCTAAAGTATCAATAATTGTACCTTGGTTCTTGGCCTAATGGTTATCAACTACCATGAAGACTCGATGTGATATCCCTACATCTCCCATAGTAGCTCCGAAGTTGTTGGCCTCTGACCAGACATCTGTGCTGACCTCTAAGGATAGTGTACTGAAATGTGATCCTATTGACCACATGTGAAGGAACCACCTCTACTAAAACCTCTGCCTATGAGTGATGCACTGAACTGCTGGAAACTACCTTAGCTAGTACTTTGTTGTATACTCTGTGCTAGCTGAGTATTATTAAAGTTCCTAATGTGTTGTCGGCTATGATCCCTATCTACTTAAGTACCACCACTATGAGCAAAATTTCAACCCTGAAGGTTCTTCTTCTACTAGCTCTGACCACCCTTTAACTGAGGAGGGTGACTCCTAGCAAAACTTGTTTCTTATGTCTAAGTACCTCTTGCACCAGATTGTGAAGCTGGAGCACTACCAATCTACACTTCTGTCTGACCACCCAAAGCCATAAATAAATTCTCCTTGACTATCCATTCTTTCTCAACTGCTACCTCCATAGTCTTGGGTTCAAAAACCTAAAATCCTCTGTAGATACAAGCATTAAGGCCTCTAATAAAGTGTTTCACAAGCATGGCCTCATTATCCATTATCCCATCATACTACCTAAGTTTAAAGAAATTATGCTCATATTATTCTACTAACATAGCCATTTATTACAGGTTATGGAGCTTATCCACCTTCCTTTGTCTCTAATGATCTGATAGAAAGCAAGCACCAAACCTCTCAAGAAACATCTCCCATGAGACTAACGCAATATCCAAATGAATTTTTGCTCCTCTAGGTGCCACCAAGTGGAAGAAAACCCACGAAGATGCATGATAGAACACCTAGCTTTGGTGTTACTACTATACGGGTGCATAGAAAAATACCTACCTAGATCCAACAACCATGTTTCTACCTCTATTCCACTACCAAATCCATCAAATTTAGGGGGTCTAGACCTCAAGAGATCCCTCATATGCCCTGTTTGAATAGCATCTTGATTTAGAACAACTATTTCTCTCCTCCGAGGTGGCCTCTCTCTCTTCCCCTGTCTTGATGCTCAACTCTCTCTTGATGAATGGAATGGTGAGATTCTTCCCACTAATTGTATTCATGCCTCAGTTCTAACCATACAATTATCTCATGGATAACATTAATGAGTTGAGGGATTCCATCATTACCCTATTGGTTCTCACCTTGAACTTCCTCCTGATGATCAAGTTGTTGGTCAGGTTGCTAGTACTCCTGACGCACCTCTTCAAAAACCTTAGGATGGGGTTTTTGTCAAGTGCCCATATGGTTACCTCACCCATGACCTCTACCTCTAGTGGGCATCTTATCTCGAATAAGACATAAGGCAACTATAAGATAAAGTTTAGGTCAACCTACTACAAGGGTAATTGTGAAAAGTTAACTTCAGGTTTTTAACTAAAGTTCTTAATTATTCATCACAATGGACTCAAGAGAGACCAAAGTGCCTAGTGTGTGAAAATGGGCTCTGATAGAAGATGAAATGTCCACCAAGAAAACCCTAGAGAAACTGATCATATAATCTAGAAAAGATAGAAATAATTTTTAAAAATAAATAAAAACCATAGATTATACTACCTTAACTCATTACTCATTATAAATTTCATACACCAATAAATGTGAACATATGAATCTCTCTCTCTCTCTCCCTCTTTGATGCAGAGTGGGCAACTAGAAGGTAAGAAGACCCAAAATCACCCCTTTATGCCTTGTTTAAGGCCTATTACAACCCCACAACTAGGGATCTACACACCAATGCAACTAGTCACCTATTGCACTTTCTAAGGAGGTTTTGGAATTTTTAACAACTAAGAATACTCACACTATCCTTCTAGCCAAGTTTGGAAGTCTCCTTTTTGCACCCGAATCAAGAAACCCCTATTTGGGCCTAATCCTAATAGCCCTGCTAGACCGGTATTTCCCAAATAATTCAAAATTATCCCTAAAATCTCTAGGAAAAAAATATAGATTTGAATACCCTTTTAGACTTTAAATCCAATCCCAAGAGATTTATCTTTGACACTTCTCCAGCACCTCTAAGAACCTACTGAGTTTGCAGACCTAATAGGCCTCATTAGGCCTGTTTTCCAAAGCAACTACTTGAAGATGGGATTGCATAACCAAAATCACCACTTGGACATGTTCCCTAGGCCTATAATAGACCAAATCCACCATTATACTAGTCACCAAACACTCCCTAGGTGACTGTTTGTTCATTCCTCCGTATAGGCTAGACTAAACACATTGTCTTGTTTAGCCTAGGTTTTGGTAGTAACCACACCAACCCTCACTCCCAGATTCCACCCTTTTGAAATATTAGTGTACACACCCCTAAATTTCATTTTACAAGAGGTCGTTGAATTCCACAAAGGAATTTGTAAGTTAGGGCCACATCTTTGGTGAAACCCTATGAACTGAGGTTTGGGATCACAGTTTTTGGTAAACTGCCCACAACTCGCTCCAAAATGTATCAATTGGAGTTAGACCACTTGCATGAAAACCTAAACTCACACCAAAATCCAACCAATTTAAAATTCCATGCAATTAAATCCTTAGTCAAATCGCACAGTACGGGAAATAATGGAAATTGGGTAAAATCTGAGTTTTCCCATTATTCAAACCACCAAATCTTTACATGCTTCATCCAAAACCAACATGGATGATCTTAGAGTCAAAAATAGGCCTTTCCCCAATGACTAAAACTATTTTCCAATTGGTTATGGCTGTTGGAACCTCTTTTCCCAATCAGTGGAAAATGCTGCTTAGCAACTTTTGACAATTTTGCATTTTTGACACTTCTGAACTGCAAAAAGTCCCCAACGAACTTTGTAGACCTATCATAGGCCTAAAAAAACTCAAAAAAACCTATCAACATTCCTCCTACACTACATGAACCCCATGGCCTAATTCAGTTTCTAGGTTTATAAATGACGTTAGAGCTAATTAGCCTTACAAATGGGTTCTTTATTACATCCAAAGGATCCAAACTGATCCAACACATCATCCTAGGGTCTAAGACCACCTATTAAACACTCAAACAAAAAATTAAATCCAAAGACCAAGAGGGTGCCCTGCACCATACTCCTGGGGCTAGAAAAAACTCAAGTATCTTGAGTTGGAAAATCTAGAACCTTGCATCCAATCTTATCCAAAGCCTACTCTATCATCCAGGTTGCATCTTCTAAGGGTTTGTCCTTCCATTGGACCAAGTACTCATAGTAGGTATGCCTCCTTGTTTTCTTACTCACCCTTTTGTCAAGTACATGCTCAACTTCAAGCTTAGGTTGCTTAGGGAGATATTGCAATATCTCTACCATGCTAGAATTATCTTGACTTGCATCACACACATCACTAATAGGACCTTTATATGCATATATATCTGAAACATTAAAAGTGTTAGAGAAACAAATATCCAATGGGAGATCAATCTTATAGGCATTGATTCTACACTTTTGAATGATTTTGAAAGGAACTATCTTCTTCATCATCAACTTGGTGTATTTCTCCTTAGGGATTCTCTCCTTCTTGAGATGAATCATCACCATATCTCCAACCTTAAACTATAAATCTCTCCTTTTCCTATCTGATGTATGCTTTTACTTGTCCAAGGTTTGATCTAAACTATCCTTTACTTGTTGGTGTATGTCTCTCATCACTTCTGCAAAGTCTTTTGCTTGTGCACTTCTTCTGTCCAAATCCTTCACATCTCTCAACTCCAATACACCTCTAGGGTGTGACCCATAAACTATTTCAAAGGGACTATGACCAGTGCTCCTATTCACTAAGTCATTATAAGAAAATTATGCTTGAGGAAGTATTGAATCCCATGTGACTCCTTGATCCTTAGTTAAACACCTCAATAGGTTTCCAAGTGACCTATTGATGACCTCAATCTATCCATCAAATTGGGGATGATAAGCTGAGGTAAATGACAAATTGGTACCCAACCTCCTCCAAAGAGTTCACCAAAAATGCCCAATAAACTTAGAATCTATGTCTTATATGATTGATAGTGGCAAACCATGTAACCTTACAACCTCCTTAAAGAATATACCTACTATGTGAGATGCATCATGTGTGGTTTTGCAAGGTAGAAAGTGAGCCATTTTTTAAAACCTATCAACAACTACATAAATATTGTCATAACCTTGTTTAGTCTTGGGGAGTCCTAATACACAGTCCATGCTGATCGAATCCCATGGCTTGTTTGGTATGGGTAAAGGAGTACACAAACCTACATTTGAACTACTTCCCTTGGCCTTTTGACAAATCATACAACCTTCCACATAATTTTTTATCTTAGTTTGCATCATAGGCCAGAAGTAGAATCTTCTAACCAGTTCAAGGGTCTTGTCAATCCCAAAATGACCTGCCAATCCCCCACAATGCTTCTCTTTCACAATGTTTTCTCTCATGGATCCTTTAGGGATGCAAAGTTGGCTTCCTTTTAAAAGTAGACCTTCCTGTAAAATGAAGTCTAAGAACTCCTTATGGTACTTGTCACTGATTTCCTTACATACTTGGTATGCTTCTTTGAAATCCTCATCTCCTTGGTACATATCCTTCATGGAATTGATTCCTATGCTCTCCAATTGAATCTCCTTCACTGTCAAGTTCCTCTTGCTAAGGGCATTAGCTACCTTATTTTCTACTCCTTTCTTGTGCTTGATGGTGAAAGTGAATGCTTGAAGGTATTCCATCCACTTTATATGCTAATGATTCAACTTGTCCTACCTATTCAAGAAACTCAGAGCATGGTTATCAATATAGACTACAAACTCTTTTGTCAACAAATAATGCCTCCATTTCCTCAAAGATTGAATCATTGCATACATCTCTAAGTCATAGGTTGAGTACTTTTGTTTGGCTTCATTCAATTTTTAACTAAAGAAGGCTACCGGTCTACCTTCTTAACTCAAGACTCCTCCTACTACCTTGTTACTTGCATCACATTTTATGGTCAATCCCTTATGGAAATCAGGTAGAACTAATATAGATTGCTCTACTACCCTTCTTTTCAAATACTCAAAGGGCTTATCTGCTTCACTAGTCCATACAAACTGACATTTTCTACCCCCCTTTAAAGTGTCAATCATAGGTGCGCATACACCAATAAAATTCTTAATAAACTTCCTATAGAAGCTTGAAAGACCATGAAAACTCTTTACCTCACTTACATTTCTAAGTGTAGGCCAATTGAGGATTTCTTCCACCTTGGATGGATCCATCTTGATGCTGCTCTTGGAGATCACAAAACCAAGAAATACTAACTCCTCCTGCAAGAAGACATATTTTTCCAAATTGATCTTCAACTACTCTTCATTCAACCTTTTCAACACAAAATCCAAATATATTAGATGCTCATCCCTCTTCTTGCTAAAAATCAAGATATCATCTAAGTACACAACAACAAAATGATTGATAAAGGGTTTCAAGACTTCATTCATTAGTCTCATAAATGTACTAGGAGAATTTGAGAGGCCAAATGGCATAACCAACCATTCATAAAGTCCTTCATTTGTTTTTAAGGTTGTCTTCCACTCATCTCCCTCTCTTATCTTGATTTGATGTTAGCCGCTCTTCAAATCTACCTTAGAATAGTACTTGGCTTTTGCTAAACAGTCCATCAAATCTTCTATCTGAGGCATAGGGAACCTATACCTGATTGTGATCTTGTTGATGTCTCTTGAATCCATACATAATCTCCTTGTACCTTCCTTCTTTGGGGCCAATACTGTAGGGACAACACAAGGGCTAATACTCTTTCTTATGAATCCTTTCTCTAACAACTCATGTACTTTCCTTGCAAGTTCTTCATTCTAATCAGGGGTCAATTTATATGTTTCTTTGTTGGGAAATATAAAGCCTGGTATGAGGTCAATACAATGACTTACATCTCTAAAAGGTGGCAGGGTCTCTGGTTTGCTTCGTGCAACTATACCCTTGTATCTTTCCAACAACTCTTTCACCTCTCTCGGACCTGCATTCCTCTCTTGCACCTTGTCTTCTTCTTTCTTCCTTACTTCTTCTCTTGGATTCACCACTATGGAAAAGCATGGGGTATCCTTCTCTTTGATTGTCTGCATAAACTCCTCCCTATCTACTAGCATGACACTAGTCACAACATGATTTTCCTTACCATCATCTAGTAGTGGGGTCATAGTGTATTGCACACCATCTTTGGTAAACCTGTAAACATTTTTCTTCCCATCATGCCTTGAGTCTACATCATATTTCCATGGTCTTCCTAGGACTAAATGGAAAGCATCCATCTCTGCAACATCACACAAAATCTTGTCTCTATATTCACCTATTTGAAAGTCAACCCAAACTTGTTCACTTACCAAATATTATTGCTCTTTTCTCAACCAGGAGACTTTGTAGGGGTAGGGGTGAGGAATTTTCTTCAATCCAAGTTTGCTAACCATCTTTGTTGAAGCAAGATTATCAATTGACCATGAGTCTGCAATGACTCTACATACCTTTCCACTTACCTTGCAAGTAGTTCTAAACAATGACTTCCTTTGTGGTGGCTCCTTGATGGTTGGTACCTTCAAGAGGGTCCTTTTGAACATCAGACACTCCCCTTGCTCTAGATCTGCATATCTTGAAGGTGAGTTCACACTTTGGGTGTCCTCTGCTTGTGCCAAATGAACTCTTCTTTCTCCACCTTGAATGTTAGAACCTTGCTTTTCCGAACATCTGAATGATTGGTGGCCAACTTGATTACATGTGAAGCATATTCCGGTGAACACATTGGTTCCTCTACCTCCAAATATACCTTGGCTATTTGGTCTTCTTCCTCTAAAACTACCCTTGTAAATTGGTTCTCCTTCTAATTCTTGATTACTTGACTCTCCTTGTGGTTTAGGAGATGTTCCTCTTCCACCAAATCTGCCTCTTCCTCTAAAGTTTCCTTTTCTTCCTCTACCCTATTGCTCTCCCTTTCTTCTGAACTTTTCTTCAATTATTAATGCCATTTGATATCATTTATGAACTATCTCAGGATTAAAAAAGACTTAGTTCATCTTGAATGGCATATTTGAGGCCATTCATGTACCTTGCCAATTTTTATTTCTCATTCTCTAGTACCTTTGCTCTTAAGGATAGTTTGTGAAACTCCTCGGTGGATCCACTCACATCCAAATCCTTTTGTCTCAGGCTATGCAACTTCTTGTTCATTGCCACTTCATAATCCTTAGGTACAAATTTCTTTTTCACCTCTGCAACCATCCTCTTCCATGATGAGATGGGGTTCTTCCCTTCTTCTACTCTCTCATTTTGCAAGAAGTTCCACCAACTAAGGGCGAATCCCTTCATCTTAGACTTAGAAGTCTTCATCTTTTGGTTCTTAGGAACATCTTCACACTCAAAGTGGTTCTCTAAGGCCTCCAACCAATCCATAACTTCCTCTAGGTTCATCTTCCCAGTGAACATAGGTAGGCTTTCTTTGTCATCTTGGCTACCTACTCTCTTAAGGGCTTCAAGGAAACTTCTTTGATCTACATTTATCCTCTCTCTTGCCTACAAAAAGGCATCTTCATCATTCCCTTCTTCTTCTTTATCAGAGTCTCCTTTCTTCTTGTCCATCTTACCCTTCAACTTATCCAATTCTTTTCTCATCTCTTTGTTTGTTGTTGCTTGCTCTCCTACCAACTTGGCCAATTCAATATTGGTCATCCTTCTCCCATCACTAGTGTCTTCTCCTTCTGACATCTTGTCAATATTATTCTTCCACCCTCAAGAACCTTTATGGCTTTGATACCACTTCATGCAGAGTGGGAAACTAGAAGGTAAGAAGACCCAAAATCACTCTCTATGCCTTGTTTAAGGCTTATTACAACCCCACAACTAGGGTTCTACACAGACCAATGCAACCAGTCACCTATTGCACTTTCTAAGGAGGTTTTGGACTATTTAAAAACTAATATCACTCTCCCTATCCTTCCAACCAAGTTAGGAAGTCTCCCTTTTGCACCCGAGTCAAGAAACCCCTATTTGGCCCTAATTCTAGTAGCCCTGCCAGACCGGTATTTCCCAAATCATTTAAAATTCTCCAAAAAAACTCTAAGAAAAAATTACAGATTTTAATACCCTTTTGTGCTTTACATCCAATCCCAAGATCTTGAGGTTTGACTCTACTCCAACACCCCTAAGCACCTACTGAGTTTGCAAACCTAATAAGCCTAATTAGGCCTATTTTCCAAAGCAACTACTTGAAGATGGGGTTACAGAACCAAAATCACCACTTGGAAATTTTCCCTAGGCCTCTAATAGGAAAAATCCACCATTAGAATAGTCACCAAACACTCCCTAGGTAGATGTTTGTTCATTCCTCCTTGTAGGCTAGACTAAACATATTGTCTTGTTTAGCCTAGGTTTTGGTGGTAACCACACCAACCCTCAATCCTTGATTCCACCCTTTTGAAATCTCAGTGTAAAAACCCCTAACTTACATTTTCCAATAGGTTGTTGAATTCCACAAAGGAATTTGCAAGTTAAGGCCACATCTTTGGTGAAACCCTATGAACTGGGGTTTGGGATGACGGTTTTTGGTAAACTACCCACAAATAGCTCCAAACTCTATCAATTGGAGTCAAGCCACTTGCATGAAAATCTATACTCACAACACAATCCAACCAATTCAAAATTCCATGCAAATAAATCCTCAGTCAGATCGTACAATACGGAAAACAATGGAAATTGGGTAAAATCTGAGTTTTCTTGCTATTCAAACCACCAAATCTTAACATGCTTCATCCAAAACAAACATGGATGATCTTAGAGGCACAAATAGGCCTTTCCCCAATGACTAAAACTTTTTTCCAATTGGTTATGGCCATTGGAACCTCTTTTCCCAATTGGTGGAAAATGTTGCTTAGCAACTTTTGACAATTTTGCATTTTTGACACTTCTGAAGTGCAAAAGTCCCCAACGGACTTTGTAGACCTATCCTAGGCCTAAAAAAAATCAAACCAACCTATCAACATGCCTCCTACACTACATGAACCCCATGGCCTAATTTTGTCTCTAGGTTTATAAATGACCTTAGAGCCAATTGGCCTTACAAATGGGTTCTTTATTACATCCAAAGGATCCAAATTGATCAAACACATCATCCTAGGGTCTAAGACCACCTATCCAACACTAAAACAACAAATGAAATCCAAAGACCAAGAGGGTGCCCTGCACCACTCTCCCCTAATCTCTCTATCTCTCTCTCCCTTCCCCCCTCTCTTTCTCTCCCCTAATATCTCTCTCTCTCTCCCCCACTCCCCCCTCTCCCTCTTCCTAATATCATAATAATAATTTATTTATAAATTAATATATTGTATATTAATATGTTATATATTAATAAACAATAGATTAATTATTTATTTTCTAATTGAATTCTGACAAAAGTCTTGATTGATAGACTGATTGAAAAACACTCATAACTTTCAAATGGTATAACATATTTTGAATCCAAATCATGTGTCACATCCTATTATTCATCTACTATAGGGAAAATTTAAAAAAAATTAAATTTCATAAGGTTTTGACCAAGTTAAGGTGGTCAGACTTAGGAGTTTCTGAATTTATGAAAAGTTGTAGTAAAAAATTCATAAATAATTATTTACTTTATAAAAAAATATTAAAAAATATGTCTCACATCTGGACATGAGTCTAATACTTATATTATAAATATTATAAAAAAATATAATGATTTGATTATGGTTAGGGTGGTTGGACATACGCCTACTTCTTATCTTTTTCCTGAAATTTTAGTACCACTGCATTGAAATTTGAAATTTTCATTAAATAGGGTTTTTTTTTTCAAAAAACAAGTAGTATCTTAGAAACTATATTCAATTTTCTATAGATTCTCTTCTTACATATTTTAAAATTAATATTTACAACTTATTCAAATTTTCATGTCAAGCTGCATAACTCTAATTTTCTGAAATTTCATTGCCACTTAAGGGCCTGTTTTGGCACACCATGATCCTGCACATACCTAGTAGGAAACCACTCATCCTCTATATATCAGCAACCAAAGTATCATTAGGGGCACTTCTATACCAAGAGGATTCAACAGGAAAGGAGTGACCCATTTATTACATTAGCAGGACATTGAATGGCTATGAAATTAATTATACCTTCATCGAGAAAGCATGCTTAGTAGTGGTGTTTGCTTCCCACATGTTGCTATACTACATATTAGCACATATCATCAAGCTAGTGACAAAAATTGATCCATTAAAGTAGCTACTTAGCAAAGATTCTCTCATAGGAAGGTTGGCAAAATGGGCTATGATCTTGAGCGAATTTGACATTCAATACACCGAGCAAAGAGCCATCAAAGGACAAGCAATTTTTGATCAACTAGCCAAGGCACCACTACAAAACCATCATCTAGTTCAAGTGGAATTTTCAGACATAGATATTCTTAAATTCAACACCAAGCAGTGGATTCTTTACTTTGATGGATCTTTTACTCAGCTTGGATCAGGAGCTAGCATTCTCTTTGTCACTCCCAAAGGACATGCCATCCCAAGATCATACAAATTGATGTTTTCTTGCACCAATAATGTGGTGGAATATGAGGCACTTGTGACTAGAATCAAAGTGGTTGTTGAATGGAATATCACTGAACTAAAAGTCTACAGAGATTCACAATTAGGTCAACAATTATTATCAAACAAAGGATGACAAGTTGATGCCCTACAAGCACATGGTGGATGATTTCAAAAAGTATTTTATGGACATCACCTTCAAACAGATTCCAAGGTTGAATAATATAAATTATGATTAAATGGCCACCATTTCCTCACTCCAATAGATTTCAATTAAATAAAATCATTATGAATTCCTAGTGGAGCAAATATTTTCCCCGACCTATGAACACTCTGAATCCCAAGTCATATGTACCCTGACCAATTTTGATTCGCCCTTATATGGGAAAGTATATGACTATCTTAAAAACAATAGCCTCTCACCCAACCTATCTCGCAATAAAAAATGAAGCTTCATCCGACAAGCAGCTCACTACACATTAATTGTTGACACACTTTATTGCCAAGGTCTAGATGGTACTCTTCTTTGATGCCTCGATCGTAATGAATTTAACTCCGCCTTACATGAGCTTCACAAAGGTATTTGTGGTACACATTCAAGTGGTCCTACTCTTGCCAAGAAAATTTTGAGAATGGGATATTACTGGCCGACAATGGAAAGAGAATCCTAGCAATTTGCTAGGAAATGTCCTAAGTGCCAAATTCATGGTAACCTTATACATGCACTAGCACAAGAGTTGCAACCATTCACTACATCTTTCCCTTTCTATCAATGGGAACTTGATCCAGTAGGAAAGATCCATTATTCCTCATCAAATGGCCACAAGTTCATCATCACGATCACTGAGTACTTTAGCAAATGGATTGAGGCAGTTCCATTAACTAGAGTCACCGAAAAATAGATTTCTTCCTTCATCTTGAATTACCTCATCTGTCGGTATGGCATCCCTAGTTCCATTATCATAGATAATGGAAGACCTTTCAAAAATTAGGATGTACAAGAGCTTTGTGAGCAATTCCATATCTACCATCACTTTTCAACACCTTATTATCCACAAGGGAATGACCAAGCAGAGGCCTCGAACAAGACAATCTTGAAAATCCTCAAGAAGATAGTGAATGATGTTGGAAAAGACTGGCATGTCCAGCTCAACCATACACTTTGGGCCTATAGAATGATTTTCTACACACCTATAAGGGCTACACCATATTCATTGGTGTATTATTTAGAAGCAATTCTATCGATTGAGGTAGAAATCCCATCTCTTCGAGTATCTTTGAAAGGCCTTATTCTAGATGAGGAATATCGAGTCAACAGGTTACAATATCTAGAGTTGCTTGATGAATGTCACCAACATTCCTTTAATCATCTTAAAGAATATCAAAAAAGAATGTACAAAAGCTATAATCACAAGGTCATCCCAAGGGATTTCAAAATCAGTGACCTAGTCCTAAAAGAAAATCTCAGAAATCAAAAAGATCAAGAAAAGAAGGGAAAATTTGAACCTAACTGGTTGGGACCATTCGTCATCATATCAACTTATGGATCAGGAACATATCAGTTGTCGACTTCAAAAGGGGACGTGCTCAACAAACCAACCAACAACATCCATCTGAATAAATTCTACACATGAGTCGTCCAATGCACAGATCCGACAAAAAATAAATAAAAAATAAAAAAACAAATCAAAAAGTACAATAAAAACAAGTGGTGAAAACTTTTCAATAGGCGCCACTTGTGAGAGAATGACTCCTCCATCTATTAGTACTTGTATCATATATTTAGCTTCATAATCCCATAGTCACCGCCAAACACTTTTGCATGCCACATCATCCTGGACATACTTAGCGTAGTCACTATCCCTGATAATCTAAATAATATCCCACCATGGCTTGGTGATTAGTATAAATATCCATATCAAGAAGTGTCTAGAGTGGGTGCAAGTTTGTGACCTTGTTGGGAGAATCTCGCCTTTGGGTTTCAACAACAAGTCAAAACACACATCGAGAAAAAAAAAAAAAGGATTGTAACAATCAAAAAAGCACATATCCATGAGTGAGCACAAACATGAAAGTGAACACACCTAGGCTCTTGAACTAATCATACTTGTACGATGTTTTATATGACAAGGATACATTCCAATAGCATGCATGTTTACTTGTGGATTTTATCTTTTTCTTATCATATCTCCTAAGCAACTCAGGGATGTCTCATGACTAGAGAAGAAAGGAAGGAATGTGATGTTTTCTTTGTCTGCTATTTTGAAGTGAAGCCTTCTACTATGCAAATTTGTCTTACGATGTGATTAGGTAACATATCACTGAATACATTTCGAATTTGTATAGGAAGGACAAAGGTTAACTCTTGTTTGTTTTTACGCAAGCAACACTTAGGTCATCTTGGTTCAATTATACCTCGATGCTTGTGTCATCTTGCAATATCAAAATCTATGTATACTTTGGTCGTTATGGTCCAATTATACCATGCCGCTTGTATCAAATTTCAACAAATCAAGGCCTGATGATGAAAACAAAGGAAGCACTAACACTTTGATCACAATAGATGGCAACATCTAGGAATGAGAATGCATTAGTATCATTTCATTATCATTATCATATTAACCTTGCATTAGGTTGCACATCATTATCATATTAATCTTGCATTAGGTTGCATATAATTATCATGTTAAAATTGCATTTAGGTGCATTCACATTATCATTTTCATATCTCACATCTTACATCTCATTTTCAAGATGCATCTCACATCATACATCTCATTTTCAAGATACATCTCACATCATACATCCCATTTTCAAGATACATCTCATCATCATCATCTAATCACATTCATCATGGCATCCCTCGCATGCATATCTATTGCATCATCATGGAATCTTTCTTCACTTTCATATCTTCATCATTCATCCAACTCTCATCTATCATGTCTTATACAGGATGTATCTTGCTTGAAACCAAACATTTTGATAATCTTTGTCTTATACATGAGGTTTCATTCTTGAAACTAGATTTGATCTCATTCTTATCAATCCAATCAATCTGATCAATCTTATCAAAATCATGCAATCATAAAATCCACCCATCATTTGCATATCACCTTCTAAACATATAGTATCATTACAATCATCATATAAGCATGTAAATCAAAAAAATAAAAAGCAGACACATCACATCATCTGCATCATCATCTACAAAAGTCATATAGATCAATAGCATATCATATAGCTCATCGAAATCAAAATAGCTGCATCCATATCATATCACCAAGTATACGTGTGACCACATTTTGATCCAAAGGAAAATTAATGATACAAGTCAGAACCAATCATCAATCAAAATAAATAAATCTCCAAAGTCCTTGGATATCATATCAATAACAAAGTCTATGAATCAGGAAACATCAACAAGATCAATCAAAATACAACAATGTACATCTTGAGGGCATTATCCAAGGTAAAATGATTTGTGCATCATCATCTGTAAAGAGAATCAATCAATCCAAGTTCTATATCAAGAATCAATCAATCCAAGTTTCATCTCGAGAATCAATCAATCCAAGTTCCATATCACAAATCAATCAATCTAGGTTCCAATCAACTAGAGTCCCATATCGAATCAGAGCCCATATCAAATCAAGACCCATATTGATAATTAGTACCCATATCAACAATCAGGACCCATATCGATAATCAGGACTCATATCGAATTAGGACCCATGTCGAATTAGGACCCATATCAAATCAAGACCCATATCTACAATCAGGACCCATATCGCCAATCAGGATCCATATCAAATCAGGACCCATATCGAATCAGGACCCATGTTGAATTAGGACCCATATCAAATCAAGACCCATATCAAATTAGGACCCATATTTCCAATCAAGTTTGACCCATATCAACCTCTTGACCTATATCAACAATCAGTTTGACCCATATCGAACTTTGAAACATATCGACACTTGACCCATATTGACAATCAGGATTCATACTAGCACGACCTCGGTCGACATGTGGGGCATGTATGCACTATGCCCACATCAGTCTTCCTCATTTATTCCATATAAAATTTATCGACAAATAAATATAGAAAAATTTTAAAATTCAAAAAATTTACATCGTCCAAACTTTTGAAAATCATCCTGCATCATACCACTTCCCCAACAATCATAATGTTTCTCAATTTATCTCCCAAGGGGGCATATCACCATCAATTTAATATCAGTCTTATATTGACATCAATCTCATATCAACTTTTCATATCAAATCAATTCTTGATATCTGGGGCATCATATTGACAATTTTGCCAACAACACCATATCAAAAAAAATTGACGACAAATTGAGCATTTTTCTTTGAATCAACATGTGGTCACATGTCAACTCAAAGAGGGGCAAAATGTAGACACCTAAAAGTTGCACAACAAATTAAGTGAATTTTCTTCATTTAATTATCCCTAATTCTTTCAATTAATTAAATTAAGATTTAATTAATATCCCTATTCTTTAATTAACCTATTTATCAAATTAAAGATTAGATTAATATTTCCCTTCTTCTATCCAAGCCATTTTAATTAAATTCACATTTAATTAAATCCCCCTCTAGCCATTTTAATTAAATTTACATTTAATTAAATCCTCCCTCTAAGCCATTTTAATTAAATTCACATTTAATTAAATCCCCCTCTAGCCATTTTAATTAAATTCACATTTAATTAAATCCTCCCTCTAAGCCATTTTAATTAAATTCACATTTAATTAAATCCCCCCTCTAAGCCATTTTAATTAAATTCACATTTAATTAAAAATCTCCATTTCCCCCCTTGTATATAAATAAATCAAATTTATTTATAAAAATCTCCCTCACTTGCATTTATGCAAGTTACATCTATTTTAGTTGAAAGAAAGCATTTTATTTTAATTAAAATTTAATTTCTTCCACTTACCCTCTCTTAACAAATCCACTTGCATGATTAATCTTCTTCTAGAGCCTTCTAGATTCATCTAATCCTAATCAATTAGTCTTGACCCACTTAATCATATCCTTTCCCCAAATTTGAGGAGGTCACTTCTCAAATTTGGAAGAAAGTCTTTTAAATGAATTAAAGACTTCATTTATCCACTTAATCATGTACAAACTTGTTGAATGCCCCGAATTTGGGAGGAATCTTAAAACATTTTCCCACATTCCCCTTTTCATTTAAATAAATCTAAATGTATTTAAAAATCCCCCACTTGCAAAATCCTACAAATGCAAGTTGCATCCTCTATTTTGGCTAAAATAAAACTTTTATTTTACCAAAATTACCTATTTTTCCTCACCCACTTAATCATATCCTTTCCCCAAATTTGAGGAGGTCACTTTTCAAATTTGGAAGAAAGTCTTTTAAATGAATTAAAGACTTCATTTATCCACTTAATCATGTACAAACTTGTTGAGTGCCCCAAATTTGGGAGGAATCTTAAAAAAGTTTCCCACATTCCCCTTTTCATTTAGATAAATCTAAATTTATTTAAAAATCCCCCATTTGCAAAATCCTACAAATGCAAGTTGCATCCTCTATTTTGGCTAAAATAAAACTTTTATTTTACCAAAATTACCTATTTTCCTCACCCACTGAATCATATCCTTTCCCCAAATTTGAGGAGGTCACTTCTCAAATTTGGAAGAAAGTCTTCATTTATCCAACAAAGTTCCCCAAATTTGGAAAAGATTCTTACAAATTTGTCCCCCGTTAATGGTTAACTAAACCTTACCTCCTAAGGTAGCCACCATCTTCTCTCAAGCCCTCTCATGGTGACATTTGTCAACTTGGGATTGGATTGAATCCCTCACATGGATTGATAAATTTCAATCCTCGCCCTTGTTGAGATTATTCAATCTCAACCATCCATTGCCCTATTTCACCTATAAATAGAGCTCTCATTCCTTCTTCAATTCATGAAGTCTTTTGTGCATCTAAATTATAGTCATTTTTGCAGGTTAAGGAGCTCATCCAAGTCATCTTCAAGCATCAAGCATTTCATAGCATTTTAGTTTCATTTAGCTTAAATGCATATCCTTTCTTAGTTTTAAATTAACTCATCTAGCATCATCTTATCTTTCAATTTGGAACTCATCTAAATCTTAATCATCAAGTTTTACATTTCATCTTCATCATTTCATCTTAGCATATCACTAAGATATTAGTTGCATTCCATTTTTATCTTAGAATCATACATATCCTAAATCTCGTTCTCTAGGTTGTCATCCAAGAGATCAAGTGCTCTTCCAAGTGAGGGCCACCTTGAATCTTGAGGATCTTTAGAGATGGAGGAACATGGAACGTGCTTAGAGTTTGGTTTTTCAAAGCTAGCTTCTTGGTTTTGAATTTTGGATTTCTAACCTCCAACATAATGTTTCATGTATATGTTTGAGATTTTTTTCTCTCTTGCAGGATGATACAACATTCCAGGCATACAACTTCTTGTGTTGGTGATCATGCATTTGAGTATTTATAGTGGTCTTATATCATTTCTGATTGGTTACAGTAAACTGGTAATATTGATTGTTCATGTCTCATAAATCGGTTGATTGTTTGGTATTCTAATCAGTGCTTTACAGAGTTCCATATATCCTCTGATATATTCTGGTGTGATCTTATTGTGCTATATGGTTTTGAGAGATTGTTCTAGATATTCCTAAGTATCTTCATGTCAGATGGTTCATGATTTGGAACCATGCAAGTTATCTTTCTTGTGTTAGTTGTTGTTGTTCATGTTTTGATCGATGGAGTTTTGATAAGTGGTGTTCGTGCAACTATTGAGATTGATCCTAATGTATTTGTTGATGCTTCCCATTCATGTCCTATTTGGTTTTGTGATCTACATTGGTTATTGTGCGTGGTTTTGGTGTTCTCCTATTCCAAAGATGTTGTTCATGCTATACGAGTCCTATTTGTGTAGCGTGTTGCGGTTGATCTTCGAGATATATCTGGTGGTATAGTATGTTGGATCATTTGATTTAGGTCCATGTTATGCCATTTATGTCATAATATTGGTCTAGTGGTTAGTATTTGTATTGGGTGATGAGATTCTTATTATTTGGTCTTTTGGTTGAGTCGACCTTACTCTAAGGTTGATGATCTTGGTGACCATTATATATTGGTGCATTATTTATGTATTTTTGGTATTAGTGGTCTATCTGTATTATCAGAGAAGTTGCTTGTGCAAGATACAAAGATTCTATCCTTTGGTGTTGAGTTTGAGCAGAGATTGAGGTGTTGCAGACTGTTGTGCTTAACCAAAATTGTAATTAGGCATTTGGAGATGCTATTTCTTCAGTTCATGTAATTTGTATTATTGTCCACTTATTTATGTAAGTTAGTGAGACTTCCTTTTAAGTTAGTGAACCTTCCCTAAGGGTTGTATTCTTTTGGGCTTTTCTATTTGAGCAGTGAGCTCTAGGTAATGAGCCTAAATGCATGTGCAATCCCTATTGTAATTATTTCACATACTACTGCAGAGTATCATTTTATTGTGGGTAGGGTCCCATCATGGTTTTTACCTTACCTGAGTTTTCCATGTCAAAATATTGGTGTTATCTGTTGTGCTATTATTGTGTTCATCTTTCGTATTGTTGTAGTTGTGTAGATCTATTTTTGTGATTAAGCTTTTAGTTTACCAGTGACAACTGATTCACCCCCCCCCCCTCTTAGTTGTGTATGATGAGCCTACTGTTATCCACTATGATAATTCTAGTGCTATCAATATGTCCAATATCCTAATTCAACATTCAAAGAATAAGCATATATCTATCAAGCAACATTTCTTGAGAGAGAAGGTGAGTGAGTAGGAAGTAAAATTGGAGTATGTGTCCACAATAGAGTAGACTACTGGTATTTTTAGTAAGTAATTGCCTACAAAGATATTTTTCCATTTAAGAAGCAAGTTGGGGGTTTCTGCCCTTCCTGATGAGAATTGAGATGCATTGAGTTGCATCAATCTGGTGGATTGTATAGTCTTATCCTTCATCCAGATTGATGAGTTGGGACTACTACTCGGCTAGAGTAGTTAGTATGGTGCTTTTTGGTGCTCCTTCTAGGGAGAGATTCTTATCTCTTTGTCAAAGGGGGAGAATTTGCTAGGAGAGATGTTTTGTTTTCTTTGGAGTTGTTGTCAAAGGGGGGGAATTTTCTGGGAGAGATGTTTTGTTTTCTTTGGTATTGTTGTCAAAGGGGGAGAGATGCATGTGAAAAAATGATTCTATCTTTTAGAGGGAGCTTTTTGCTGGAGTTGATTTCTTTCTTTGCATTGATTATTTTTCACATCCATATGTTACCATCAATTCCAAAGGGGGAGATTGTTGTATATTGTTGTTACTAGGATATGTTGTTGTCATTGATGTCAACATATTCCTATTATCTAGTGATTACTGATTGGTTGCTTGTGTTGGTGCTCATGCATTTGAGTATTTCTGGTGGTCTTATATCATTTCTAATTGGTTTCAATAAACCAATAATATTGATTGTTCATGTCTCATGAACTGGTGGATGGTTTGGTATTTTGATCAGTTCTTTATAGAGTTTAGTATATCCTTGTTGGCAATTTGGAGTAATTGATTTGCATTGATGTTTTGTCATTGATGTCAACAATAGTTATTTTGGTTGTCTATCAGGTTTTGGTAGAGTGGCTGGATTATGTTGTTGATCTAGAGATCATCTTCGATATGCTCTGGTTTGTGGTATTTGTTTGGATGTTGGTATTTTGGTATGGTTTTTTCATTGATGTCAACACCTACTTTGAAGATCCAACAACATTCACCGGCAAGCAAGTAAACTGTGCAACAGTTACTGGTATATGGTTCACCGATAGGATATAATGTTCACCGGTACCTATAATGATATGGAAGACACTTGGTAATGTCGAAGAAATCATGTGGACACTTTATTTTGAAGAATTAATCATTGGTATATTCATATTTGCATATTTTCTTTAACCGGCAAATAGGTCCAGGTTATCTAGGGTTACACCGGCAGGTTTATCTTTTCCAGATCAGCATGGCATGCTATGGAGATGATTTATTATTTTTGTAAATGCATTAAGCCGACATGTTTAATCGGTTATTGCATCGGATATTATATTGTATGGAAAATGTTTTATTGTAATATCTTGTAGAGCCGACCTACTAAAATTGGTCTTAGGGTATGCTATAAATGTAAGATCTTATTTGTAAGATCAAGTGTGGAATGCAAAAAAGAATTGAGTGAAGGTATATGTGAGATCAAGCAGGGATATACATGAAGAAATCATTTGAAGGTGAAGTTAGGTTTTTGTAGAAGCATATCAGAATTACACCGATACTGAATCCAACATATGAAGATGCTATTTTGTGTAGTACATTCTTACTGGATTTAACCATCCAACTGTAGTCAGTGTGACTCCCATTTTGTGATTGAGCAGTGAGCTCTAGGCTATTGGCCTTTTTGCATGTGCAAACCCCATTGATGTACACTTACTATCTGCAGTAGTATCATCTGATTGTGGGTAAGGTTTCCCACCATGGTTTTTCCCCTTACAGGGTTTCTACGTACAAATATTGGTGTCATGTGTTGTGGATGACTTTGTGTTTATATTTCATGCATTAACCCTTACCGGTATAGCAATTTACTATTAACACTGTCTACCGGCATACTTAACTAGTTTACCGGTATTAAGCATTAAGTTGGTTAATTAGTTTTTGGTTTGAATTTATTAGACAACTGATTCACCCCTCCCCCTCTCAGTTGTCTCTGGGACCTAACATTGGATCCGTCATTCATATCATTCAGATGCGTACCTCATTTAGTTGGTTCAGGATTTGATGATTCAGAAGCTATCTTTTGTTCTAGTAAGCCTTTGGTTACCGGTAAGGGTTTTACCAGTAGAGATTTGTTGAATATATTTTGATGGATTTGATAAGTGGTGTTGGTGCATCTTCTAGAAGGTTATCAGGATTTTGATGGTTATCTTGTTCGTGTTCCTATTGATTAGTGGTGTTGCATTTGGTTTATGGTGACCTATTTTGGGTCTAGTGTTATTCTACTTAGGTTATGGACTAGTTTGTGTAACGTATTGGTGGATGCTCCGATGTGTTACCAGTTGGATTTATTGATTGGTTTATGTTGTTTCGATTCCAGGCCAACTTGGGTTATCATTGGTTTGTAGGTTTATGTTATGAATCTATTGTATTATCTTTTAGGTGGTTGACTTAATTGTTTAGGTCCCAGGTTGGTATATATATGATGTAAGATCTCTTTGTAAATCACGGTGTTTTGTGTTGTGGATGGTTGGTAAATATGTTATGGTTTGTGTTTGTGCGTAATTGCTATATTTGCTATTCCGATATTTGGTTTATGTATTCCGGTAAAAAGGTTTTAAGTTCTTAAAGTTATATAATCTATTGACAACTAATTCACCCCCCCCCCTTAGTTGTCCACCGGTTATCCTAACAATCCTCAAATAAGGTTGAAGCTAAAGTGTATGAGATCTAACAGAGGTGGAGAATTCACTTTTGGTGAATTTAATGCATTTTGTGAAGAGCATGGAGTAAAGAGACAGTTATCTACACCTAGAACCCCTCAGCAAAATGGTGTTGTGGAAAGGAAGAATATACCAATTCAAGAAGCTGCTAGAACCATGAAGTTGGAAGGAAATGTTCTACATGTTTATTGAAGAGAAGCTATAAGTATTGCAATATACACTCTTAACTAGGTGCATATTAAAGGTGATTCCAGTAAGACTCCTTATGAGTTATGCTTTTCTCATGCTCCTATAGTTAAATACTTAAGAACTTTTGGAAGTAAATGTTATATCAAAAGAGATGAAGATCTAGGGAAGTTTGATGCTAAATGTGATGAAGGAATATTTCTTGGTTATTCTACTAAAAGAAAGGCCTACCAGTGTTATAACAAGAGATTGAGAAAGATAGTTGAAAGTGATAATGTGAAATATGATGAAGGAAATGAGAGACATATTAGATCTTGTAGATATGATTTAGATGATCAGGATGTTAGTTCAATTAAAGGAAAGCAAGTGCAGACCAAGAACTTAATTCAGATTAATCCAGAAAAGATAGAAAATCAAGGAGAAGGTGTAAATGCTAATGTAGAAGAAAGAACTCAAGAGCCTAAAAATCCCAAAAGTCTTACGACTCCCAAGTATGTAAGGTTGAATCATTCAGAAAATTAGATCATAAGTGATAAGAACAAGGTGTGATGACTAGAAGAAGACTTGCTGAAGAAATTTGTTTGATTTCTAAGATTGAACCTAAATATGTTGACGAAGCATGCAAAGATGAAAATTAGATTAAAGCAATGGAAGAAGAATTGAATCATATTGAGAAGAATAATACATGGGTTCTTGTTCCTAGACATATGGAAAAAAATGTAATTGGAAGTAAATGGGTTTTCTGAAATAAGTTGAATGAATAAGGTGAAGTTGTTAGAAATAAAGCAAGACTTGTTTGCAAAGGGTATTCTTAGATGGAAGGAATTGATTATGAGGAGACTTTTTCTCCGGTAGCTAGAATTGAAGCTATTAGATTGTTCCTTGCCTATGCTGCTTATAAAGATTTCAAAGCTTATCAGATGGATGTCAAGTCATCCTTTCTTAATGGTGAGTTGGAAGTGGAAGTTTACGTTGAGCAACCAGATGGATTTCTATTGACTAATGAAAAGGATATGGTTTGCTGGTTGAAGAAAGAATTGTATGGATTAAAGTAAGCCTCTAGAGCCTGGTATGCCAGATTAGATAGGTATTTGATGAATCTTGGATTCAAGGTACTATTGATAGTAATTTGTATTTCAAGATTGATCAGGATAACATTTTTATTGTCGATGCATCATTTTTGGAAGAAATGATAGTTTGTGCAAGAAGTTTGCTGATGATATGCAAAATAAATTTGATATGTCTATGCTTGGTGAAATGAAATTATTTTTGGGATTGCAAATTACTCAATTGGATAAAGGTATTTTCATATCTCAATGCAAGTATGTGAAGGAATTGTTGAATTTTTTTGGTTTAGATGATTCAATGATAGTTGGTACACCTATGGTAACCAGATGTAAGTTGTCAAAAGATGATGATTCTCTGAAAGCTAATCAGACCAAATATAGATCAATGATTGGTGGATTGTTGTATTTGAATCAAACTAGACCTGATATCATGAATGTTGTGTGTCTTGTTGCTAGATTTCAAGCCGATCCTAAGGAATCTAATGTTACTATTGTGAAAATAATATTCAAATATTTGAAGGGAACAATTGAATTTGGTTTGTGGTGTCCTAAAAATGACAACTTTACTTTGAGTGCATTTATAGATGTTGATTGGGCAGGTGATGTTGATGACTAGAAGAGTACTAGTGGTAGTGCATGTTTCTTGGGCAAGAAGTTGGTTTCATGGATGAGTAAGAAGAATGATTCTATTTCTTTATCTACTGCAAAGGTAGAATATATTGTTGTTGCTAGCAATTGTACATACTTGGTATGGATGAAATAGATGTTGAAGAATATTGGAGTTATTTATGTTGAGCCTATTGCTATATACTATGATCATTCTAGTACTATTAACATTTCTAAGAATTTGGTCCTACATTCTAAGAATAAGAATATATCTATCAAGTTTCATTTTTTGAGAGAGAAGATTAATGAGAAGGAGATCAGATTGGAGTATGTATCCACAAAGGAACATGTTGCAAATATCTTCACAAAGCCTTTACCCAAGGATACTTTTGAGTATCTCAGAGAGAAGTTAGGGATGATTTCCCCTTCTGGTGAGAACTAATATGAATGGATTTACATCAATCTGGTGCACTTCATAGAGATATTTTGTGATCTGGATTGATGAGTGAGGTTGCTACTCAGGGGGAGTAGTCAGTGTTGTGGTTCAGATGTTCAGATTTGTAATCTAGTTCAAATGGGGAGAAAATTATGATTTGCATATGTGCCTTTGTCATTGATGTCAAAGGGGGAGAGAAGCATGTGAAAACCCTAAAGCAATTTGGGGTAGACAATCAGAGATTTGTATCAAAGGGTGTGATTGTTAAGAGTCATGGGGAGATTGTTGGTAGTTAAATTGTTGCTTTGCATTAATTTTTTTTCACATTCATATGTTGCCATCAATGCTAATGGGGGAGATTGTTGAATAAAGTGATGTGTTGTCATTGATGTCAACATATTCCTTTGTGTATTTTAGTGTTACAGTCAGATTCGGTAAGTTGGTTTGGCCAGTGTGTTGCAGATGTGATGATGTAGATTAAAGGGTTTCAAGATACTTACCTCTATTTGATTCAATGGAAGTTTTAAAGGTTCGCATGAAAAATTATGGTTGATTTTTTAGTTGTTCAGTGTTGATAGTGTTTGGTAAATCAATGTGTATTGCTCTGAAATTGTAATATCTTTGGCTGCAGATGTATGAGATGTGTTTTGGACATTGATGTGTGTCCTCAGTTTGAGTGGTTCATGATTTGGAGGTCCGTAAGTCTATTTGAAAGTCAATATGGTTGATGTTCTTGAGCTTTGGTAGAGAGATGATGGTGATTCTAGTAATTCAAATTGATGTAGTTGTTGTGGTGTGATTCACATTGCTTGTGGATGTTTCTAGATCATGTGCTATGCGTGTTAGTGGTCTGCATTTATCGGTGAGAAAATTATGGATTGTTTTCTTGATCTGATGGTGTTCTTCATGTTCTTGGTCAACATGATGATTGTAGCATGTTGCGGATGATCAAGGTATAATTATTGGAGGTGTTTTGTGTTCGAGGTTGTTGTTTAGGTCCAAATTATGTCTTAGATGATATTGTTTTGGTCCACATGCATTGTTGTAGTGTGTATGCTTGTATCTTTGTAATTTATAATGTATGTTGAGCTGACCTTGAAATATAGGTTGATGTCTTGTATAAATAAATGTAATAATCATTAAGAGGCATCATGCTATGTGCAAATAATGTAATGATCATTCAGTAGTAGGGAAAAAGTGAGAAAGAGTGAAGAAGTGTGAAAGATCAGATTGTGAGCTTAACTAGAACTCTACTAAGGCATGAGGAGATTCTATTTTATTAGTTCATGATACTATGGATGTAATTTGAATGTTTTTGTAAGACAATGAGTCTTCCTGTAAGGTAGTGAGCCTTCCTTAGGGTTGTATCCCTTCTTGTTTTGAGCAGTGAGCTCTAGGCAGTGTTCCTTCCTTAGGGTTGTATCCCTTCTTGTTTTGAGCAATGAGCTCTAGGCAATGTGCTTGAATGCATGTGTATTCCCCATTGTAATATTTCACTTACTCTTAATAGGGTATTATCTCATTGTGGGTAGGTCCCACTGTGGTTTTACTCTTAACTGCGTTTTCCATGTCAAAAATATTGGTTTTGTGTGTCTTATTGATGTGGTGTTGATATATGCTTTCACTATTTAATATCAGATCAAAATTTGTGGTTGAGTTAAGTTTTGGAGGAAAATGATTCACTCCCCCCTCTCAGTTTTTTGCATTGCTGCCAACATTTTCAGCATTTCTTAACAGTGCAGTTGAATATGAGCAGAATCTATCTATTCTAGATAGCTTTCCTCATGCTATTGATTTTTTGGTAGAGTGTAGGAGTTTGTTAGTTAGCATTAAATTAGTTGTGAACTCTTGGGAGGTTCTTCTTCTAGAACTAAAAGAGAAGCACAAGATAATCTTTCCGAAGAAGAGTACTTGAGGATTCCTTGGGTTGGTATGAAATGTTTTTTGACATTTCATTTGTAGTTGAAATTCTTCACTTTGTTTTCTTTCTTTTCTTTTTCATCAAAGGCATCCTTTGTCCTTGGTGTCAAAGGGGGAGAAAGACATGTGGAAAATGGAGAAAGGTTTTGAAGTAAGGATATATGCGAGTTAGGGGAGGTTGTAAGAAGATATGTTTCTTTTTGAGATATTTTTCCATCAATGACAAAGGGAGAGACTGTTAGACTTGTGTGAATATTGTCATTGTTGTCATTGATGTTAAACTAGTTATTTGGTTTGGTCCAGATGATATATGTAGATGATATGTGCAAATGATGTATGTAGTTTTTGGTATTGATGGGATATGATGCAACTGTTGGCATTTTTTATGTTTATGTTGTGATTGTCATTGATGGACACACACTTGCATTAAGATCCTCTTTATATGTATGAGTTAGAGCACAACTGGTATTTGTTCCAACCAGTATGTTGTAGGTATGTTGTAGTCATTAGACTATTGATGTTTTGTAGAATGTGTTTACCAGTCTAAAGTGGCATGTTGACCCCAAGCGGTATGAGGGATTAAAGTGGCATAACACATTTGTACCAGTCTTCATTTTTGTCAAACCGGCAACCAGCTTTTTGTATGAACCGATAATACTCTGTGATGAGTTACCAGCCAACATTTTGTGATGAGTTACCAATCCACCGATTGTTTGACGGTGTTGACACACTGGCGGTGCTTCTTGTGTCATGTTACTGAGTATATCTAGATTCATTGAACCTAGGAAATTGAAATGTAATCCTATTGGATCGACATGAAATCAAATTCCTTTAAAAGGACATCATGTCTAGGGTTTTAGGTTGTTGCTGAAAAGGTTTATGTTGTTGCTAGGGTTTAAGGTGGTTGAGGAGTTGAAAAGAATATGAATGTGTAGAAGACTGAAGTAATGTAGGAGTGCATTAAGAAAGAGCTATCAAGGATCTAACCAAGCATTCTGTGCTATTAGATAGATCAAACACTTGTTGATTACTCACATCTTTGACAAGTGTGTAGCCCTTAACTGGGTAGGCCCAAAAGCCTTTTGTAAAATCCTCTAACAAGGTGGTTCACCTCTGTGAATCTAAAATCCTCTAGCAAGGTAGTCCTTGATCAGACTTATCTCCTAACAGAGATTGAGATTCCTAATAAGATCTGTTCTGGTGAAGAAAATTGTAAGACCTTAACCAATCTGACCTTAACCAGTCTGGTTTCTATTCTGCAGATAGTGACTTGTGAGTTCCATCTCACCATGGTTTTTCTCATTTGGGTTTCCACATCAAATATCTTGTGTTATGGTTGTATTGCTTTTGTGGGTGAATGCTTTATTTTCATTTTGGTTTGCATGTGTGATAACCGGTCTATTTGTTAAACTGTTTTACTGGTTTATCTTTAGACTGTTTAAGTGTTTAAGTGCAGTGTTTTTCGATATACTAATTCACCCCCCCTTCTTAGTATTCATCAATTGGTATCCGAGCCAACCTTTGTATAAGTTTAACCACTTGGAATGAGATATGGGGGAATACACCTTGAGGGAACTTACTCAACAACTCACTTAGTTTGAGCAAGCCTATGATGATCTTATGGTCAAATACTAGGCATCTCAAGCAAAAAGGAGAGAACATGCAAAAAAGCTGATGGAGTTGTCTGAAAATAGATCTATAGATGAAGCAAATATGGAAGCCCTAATTACAGAAGTAAATAAGCTAAATGAATCAAACTCCAACCTAAGAAAGGAGTTGGAAGGACTGACTATCTAGATGTGTCAAGAGCTTGAGAACTGGAGAAAAACTGAAGACCTAGTGAAAGAAAGAGATTTTGAGATCTCCAAGTTGAAACAAGAGATGAGTGCCCTAAATGCTCAACTCCATGCAAGCAAGGTGGAAAAGGAAGACATGCAAGGAGAACTGAACACTGCCATATCTGAGAATAAAAACCTATTGAAAACAAATGCTACTATTTCCAAAGAACTCTCTGAGTCAAAGGAAATACTTGCTAAGTTCAGCAAAAGTACTGTCAAGCTAGAGCAAAAGCTTGAATCTGCCAAACTGGTCAAGAATACCAATGGACTTGGTTATTCCGGTCATGAGGAAGGTGAAACCTCTGGAAAAAATGCTGAAGCATCAAAGAAGCAACTGACATCAAAGAATAAAGGTAAGCAAAAATTCAAACCTATTTGCTTTAACTATCTTAAAGAAGGACACACTGCCAATGTATGTAGGAGCAAAGCCTACAATAATTTTCCTTACTTTATTAACAATGTACCAGATCCAATAAGTTCAATGGTCATTGTTATGCATGCAACAAGTATGGGCATAGAGCATTTGAATGCAAGTCTGTCATGAATGACACTAGAAGATATCCTCAAAGGACCCAAGGAGTTGGTCCTGAACCTTTTGTGAACCGAAATCACAATCAGTTTAATGTCTTCAATCATCAGCCAAGAAGTGGTGGCTATCAAGAAGCAACCGGATGGAGAGAAAATTGTATGATCTGTCGTGGTCATGGTCACATTGCTGCAACATGTAGAAGGAAGAATGGAAACATGAACAATGGACCTTGGAGAGCATTTGCTATCACTGCAAGAAACCGTGTCACATTGCAAGATTTTGCAGAAGCGGAAAGAGTATATCTGATGATATACCGATCACTCAGGAAGGAGGAATTGATATTGACATAGTTCAAGTGAACATGAACAAAACCTGGAAGAGGAAACCAGTAATGTTGGAAGAGGAACTGGTTTCTACACCTAGTGTGGAAATATCAGAACTGGAAAACTAAGTTTCAAAAGGATTAGGGGGAGCAAACGGCAAAATATTTACAAACCCCTAGTTTATATTGGCAAAAGACCTTAACTGATATATGATACCTGTTGCTTGGCAGAAGATCGGAAATGGTAAAAAGACAAATTAGGGTTTATGCTCTAATGGAGGAGCATTAATGATGGTAGGTGAGGACTATGTTTAAAAGTATTTTTGAAATCATTTCTCACTATCAGTTTTCAAGTGAAGAAAACTTTCTGAAAGAGCAGAGTGACAAAAAGGCGATTTGAGCAGAGATTTGGAGAAATTGAGAAACTGTAAAGGAGATTCAAATTCAAATAGCAAACAGTCAAGTGGAGAACATAAAGCGGTGATTCAGCTACCAACGAAGTGAGGAGTGAAGGAGAATCAGAAAGCCCTAAATTCACGTGTTTTAAAAGGTATTTCTCAAGTTCTTAAAATTTCTACAATGGCTTCCGTATCTCATACCAGTTCTAGTGCATCTATTGAGTCTGAAAGTTTTATTCAATGGAAGTCAAAGTATAATGCCCTATCACAAGTTCCGGCTAGAGTGATAGTAGAAGAGGGAATTTTTGACTACATAGATTGCAAGATTGAAGACCTAGGGTCTCTAGCCATCCACTCCCAACTAGGTCTGTTTTGTGGAAAGGATAAGAAAATCAAACCGGAGTATAGTATCTTGGAGAAGAAGAAACTCCATAATGTTGTATACTTCCTAGAAGAATTTACAGAGGATCATATAAGGATCATTTTGAGCAGAGTCCATGGTGACAAAATGTACCTGGAGAGGATGCATGATATCATGCCGCAGGCAATTCATGTAGTCACCAGTTTCTGCAATACAAGGGAAGTACCAGCCCTAAGGACTGTTAGCAAAACTGAAATGTCCAAGCTCACCGGTTCAGTGAGTGACTCATGTGGCATGATAGTCAATTCAATCAAGGATGATCTGGTGAAGTATGCATATATGGTGATTGGATACTAGACATTCTCAGCCAGCAGGATTAACTCTGTATTTGCTACAATGGTAAATGTCACTTACCGGATGATAAAGGAGGATGCATCATTTGACCTATGCACCGGTATGCAGAGGCAACTCCTATTGAACCTAAAATCAATCAAACAAGATAATGCACTGAGGTTCAAGTTTGGACAACTATTGGTTGGGTTGTTCTTTTACTTTCAAGGATACTTCCCAGGAGTGGGAGACATTCAGTGGTTTGTGGACCAACTAGTTACCAAACAGATAAAGGAAAGTTTGCAAGCAGTGGGAACTAGTTATCTTGAAGTTTTGAACAAGTATTTTGGTGAGTTCAGATGAAAAATGAGCCAAAGGATGAGGATCTCAGGTGATATCGTCAACAAATATGAAGATGACATCTGTTTCACCATCCAGGTGGACAAATGCATAATGGAGGTTGTTGAGCCTAGAATGGAAGAAGTGGAGCCAATGGGCTATGAGGTGATGTATGACATGCTAGAAGGGTATGCCTCTACCCTTATTTCCTCACCACTTTATCCTAAGGTGAAGAGAACCGGCACCTACCTAGAGAGGATAGCACTGGCTAAGGAACCACCAACAGTGAAAGAGAAGGAACCAGCAATGAAAAAGGCAAAGGTAGTGCCTGCATCATCAGCACTGGTTACTACTGCAACTCCAAAAGTGACCAAGCAGTCACCAGCCAAAAAGAAACTGGAAGCAGCACTGGCTAAAGTCTTTAAGAGGAAAAGGAAGACAAAAAGCAACTCTCTAGACTCAGAAGAAACTGTGTCTGAGGAGCAGCCCAAGAAGGCAAGACAGACAAGAAAGAAGACAAAGAATGAACTGGCATCTTTAGCACTGATAAATATAGATATCTCCTCCTACAAACCTTTGATACATTGTCAAAGAACTATCAAAAACATTAGGAGAAAAGTATTGAATGATTTAATTGATTATTTTGATGACTTTAATGATGATGAAAAGGAGGTAGTGGAAAAAGAAATAATTCAATATTTATGTATTAATGACCAGTCCCCTTTAGAAATTAGATCTAAAACACCGGATTCTTTGTATAAGTCCTTAGACAATAAATGTCGCATTGCCATAGAGCAGGAACAAGAAATGAGAGAAAAAAATTTTACTAAACACTTTCCTGATGTATCAAATTCAGAACTATTCGATGTAATGAACAAATACAAAGGTCTTTTCTTCATGAGAAGAAGAAGACTCTTGTTACTAGAAGGAAAAGGTAAGGAAGTGCTCAAGGATACACACACTCATGCTCTATATGCTCTAAAGATGCATCGATTGGCTGAAGCCAACCGACAAGCTGAGAAAGAACTGGTTATATCTAAACTGGATGAAGCATTTGATGATGAAGGAAACCTGGTTGATGAACCAGTCGACACTATTGATGTCGATGCCCTGGATGAAGAAGATGTTACTCAGGAAATACCATCTAAGGCAATAGGACAAGAGCAACAAGTACAGGAGAAGAAAGTCAAGGACAGACAGGAAGCAGCAAAGGAAGAGGGAGAGCAGAGGAAAAAGGATGAAGAAGAGAAGAAGAAGAAGTAGGAAGAAGAGAAAAAGAAAAAAGATGAAGAGGAGAAAAAGAAGAAGGAAGAGGAGAAGACGAAGAAGAATGAAGGGGAGAAGCAAAAGAAGGATGAAGAGGAGAAGAAGAAGAAGAATGAAGAGGAGAAGCAAAAGAAGGATGAAGAGGAGAAAAAGAAGCAAGAAGATGAAAAGAAAAAGAAAGAAGAAGAAGATAAGGAATGGGAGAAGAAGAAGGAAGAAAAAAAGAAAAAGGCTGAGGAGGACAAGGAAGCAAAGAAGAGGAGAGAAGCGGAGAAGAAGAAAGTGAAAGAGGAAAAGGTAGGAGAAGCGGTGAAGAGCACCCAGATGGAGACTCCGAAGGCAACCGGGAGTCAAGCCAAACCGGCTGACCTCTCCAGTCCTATAGATCTCCAGTCTCTAAGTGAATCAAAGCTAATGCAGAGCATCAAGGTTGCTTAAGAGCACCTTGAAATCATTCGAAGGAAGAAGGAGTAGGATATAATTCAAGTGGCTGTGGACACACTTACCAGTTTGATACCCGGTACAAATCTTCCAAACACTGATTCATCATTATCTAGACTAAAGCTCCTATGTACATTAGTGAATGATCAGGTGTAGAGCTAGGAAGAAGTAGCTAAGGCAAATGTCAAGAAAGAGCATCAAAAATTTCTTAACATTTCTCTAGTAAAGAAGTTGAATGAGCTCCGGTCTGAATCGCAGAAAGATCAAAAGGATATAAGGGACACTTTGGATGAGGGAAATCTACTACTTAGTAAAATCTGCCAACCCCATCTATTCTATGATGATGTGCTAGCTTAGAAGCAAAAGCTTCAAATAGACTTATAGTCTTACTTGAGCACATTCAAGCCACCCTATGATTCCTTCACAACTTATGGGCAAACCATTCACCGGTTTCATATCTAGTCCACTAAAATGGAGCAAGAGATCAGCACATGGTCTAGAGATTTGCAAGAGCTTCAACTGGTTTTACTTCCATGTTTGCAAATTCTTCAGAAGTGTTATCTGAACCTAGATGCCTTGATAGTTACACAGGAGATGAGCATAGTTGATGCCATGGAAGAACAGGTCTCCCAGATACAAACAAAGAAAGAAGTGGCCACCTCCTTACTTGAGTCCTGGTCTCTATCAATGAAGCAATTCTTGCAGGACTATAAATCTGTTTTTGACAAGTAATATTCCTTATTGTCATAAACTTTTATTATTTTTATATCAAATGGACACAGGGTTGTTTAGTGGTACTTTGTCATTGTTGGCAAAGGGGGAGAAGTATTCTATTTTTGAGAAGTATAGGGGAGAAGTATCTGGTACTTAAAAAATTTTCTATATGCTTTGATATATGCTATATGCTCTGATATCTCAATGTTTATGCTCTGTATGCAAAATTGTTATACATTGTATTGATTAAGGGATAGTGTATATGCTTAGGGGAAGAAATTTTTCTAATGGCATGATTTTGTTGTAAAACACTTAGATGTCAAAATTTTATTTTCCTAAGTGTTGCCATCAATGCCAAAGGGGGAGATTGTTGACATTTTTGATGTTTATGTTGTGATTGTCATTGATGGACACACACTTGCATTAAGATCCTTTTTATATGTATGAGTTAGAGCACAACTGGTATTTGTTCCAACCGGTATGTTGTAGGTATGTTGTAGTCATTAGACTATTGATGTTTTGTAGAATGTGTTTACCGGTCTAACGCGGCATGTTGACCTCAAGCGGTACGAGGGATTAAAGCAGCATAACACATTTCTACCAGTCTTCATTTTTGTCAAACCAGCAACCGGCTTTTTGTATGAACCAATAATACTCTGTGATGAGTTACCAACTGACATTTTGTGATGAGTTACCAATCCACCGATTGTTTGATGATGTCGACACATTGGCGGTGCTTCTTGTGTTGTGTTATTGAGTATGTCTAGATTCATTGAACCTAGGAAATTGAAATGTAATCCTATTGGACAGACATGAAATTAGATTCCTTTAAAATGACATCATGTCTAGGGTTTTAGGTTGTTGTTGAAAAGGTTTATGTTGTTGCTAGGGTTTAAGGTGGTTGAGGAGTTGAAAAGAATATGAATGTGTAGAAGACTAAAGTAATGCAGGAGTGCATTAAGAATGAACTATCAAGGATCTAACCGAGTAGTTTGTGCTATTAGATAGATCAAACACTTGTTGATTACTTACATCTTTGACAAGTTTATAGCCCTTAACCGGGTAGGCCCAAAAGCCTTTTGTAAAATCCTCTAACAAGGTGGTTCACCTCTGTGAATCTAAAATCCCCTAGCAAGGTAGTCCTTGATCGGACTTATCTCCTAACAGAGATTGAGATTCCTAACAGGATCTATTCTGGTGAAGAACATTGTAAGACCTTAACTGGTCTGACCTTAACCGGTCTAGTTTCTATTCTGCAGATAGTGACTTGTGAGTTCCATCTCACCGTGGTTTTTCCCATTTGGGTTTCCATGTCAAATATCTTGTGTTATGATTGTATTGCTTTTGTGGGTGAATGCTTTATTTTCATTTTGGTTTTCATGTGTGATAACCAATCTATCTGTTAAACTGTTTTACCGGTTTATCTTTAGACTATTTAAGTGTTTAAGTGTAGTATTTTTTGGTATACTAATTCACCCCCCCTCCTCTTAGTATTCATCAGCAACAAAGTGTAGATGATCTACTAGAGTCATTTCTAGAAGATCCTCATCTCTAGAATCGTGAGTTATGCTTATTTTGGTCCCAGTATCAGTTGCATCTTCCAGTATTAGCTATTTTAGTTATGTCAGTTATACCTTTCATGTTTTGTGGTTCGGTATTTGTGGTAAGTGTGGCATTTGTATTTTGGAGTTGTACTTCGATTTTTGTGTTTGTGGGTCAACATCTATGGGTTCAACTGACCCCTGTTCTATTTCGGTAATTAAGGTATATGCATTGGTGAATGAAATGTGTAAAGGAAGCATGAAGAGATCTTGTGGAGGCCGACTTGGCTATCATGTTTTTGATTGAGGATTTATTGGATAATGTGTTGATCAGAGAAACACATTACTTGTGCTTGGCAAACATATTATCCCAGTGTGTATGATTTCTGGTATATACAGAAGTGTATGTATGCATGGATATGTATGTGGAAAGGGACAAGTAAGAAGTAGTGTGTGAAGTGCGAGTTGTGGATAGCAAAGCAGTTGGAGAAAAGTCATAGTGTAGTCAATGTTGTAGTAATCATTCACTAGATCTTCTTGAAGCATTTGGTTTGGCATAGCAGTGCAATAATCCTTCACCGAATCTATTGTAGGTGTTTATGGATAGTGACATAGAGATCCTTTACTAGATCTACTGCAAGTTTTGTGTATTGAGATCTGAGCTTAACCTTGAACTGATTTCATGCATTTGGAGATGCAACTTTTCTCAGTTCATTTATATCTTTTGTAATGAGTATTTAGGCAATGAGCCACCCATCTTGTAAACATATATAACTAGTTATATTACCTTGAGAGCTAACACTCTCTATGATTTTTCCCATTTTGTGTTTTCCACGTACAATTCCAGTGTTCCTTTTATGGTTGTGTTTTCATGTTTATTTTGCATTTGCTATCTCATGATTGATGTGCTTAATTGGTAAATTTGATACATTGTAAAAGGTTTAGAAATAAGAGAAAGTTTTATAATCTATGGCAATACTGATTCACCCCCGCCCTCTCAGTATTCTAGTCCCTTCAACCAATTCAATAAGGTCCAAGGGCTTTCAGCAAGAATATTGACTAAATCCTCCTGGTTGAGAAAGCTAAAAAGAAATAGACCATTGGCCATAACACTGATCTTAACACTACCTTTGACTTTTCAATGTGAATCAACCCATTTTATAAGATCAATATTAGGATGAAAGGCAAGGAACTTACCAACCAAAGAAAGGCCAAGTTCAATAATAGCAACATTCAATAATATGTTAGGAACCTTGACCAATTGGCCTTGTATTTTGCAAGACCCCACTAGTTCAAACTGAGGAACTTTGCCCATTTTGGGAGATTTACCTCCAAACAAATTTTCAACAAAACTTGCAAGTTCCTCTTTAGAAAAAAAGGAATCTAATTGATATTATGAGGAAGTTGGGGGAAGTACAATAGATCTCTGAACTTCCACAACAAGGGTGTTAGTTTTTTGATTGAAAATGATAGAGTCCATAGGGGCCCCATTGCAGGAGAAGGATGGAGATGGGGATGCCTGTAGGGCACCCCCATCCATCATTCTCATTGGGAACTAGCATCGAGTAGGAAGGCACAAGCAATTGGGAATAAAACCCTACTAGAGCAGATTGTTTTGATCATTATATCTACACTAATTAGTATGCATACATTAAAAAAAAAAACCGAAGGGAGAAGGGTTTTTAATTATATGTAAAATTTTAATATATCATAAATTATTAAAATGGATCTTAATAACATAAAAAAATATAGTAAACACATGTGTTCAAATACATTGAAATAATTCAAAATAAGAATGCTAACACTAATACTTATAGTGAAGTAAAGGAAGATTAATGTATATACTAACATATCTATTGTTTTTATATCACATGTATACAAGTATAAACAAACATATGGTGGCACAACATAGTATCAAATAATAGCTTCTCTCATACAAAAAATTGATACATAAAGATGAAAAACCAAGCATAAATGGTAGAAAATATAAATAGTGAATGACTCTTGATTGATTTGGGCCTTAGCATACCCATTTCATTCCCAATCTCCCACTTTCACTATGTATTTGGTTTCTACCTACATAATTATGAAAGAGTTAGTCAATGAAAGGTCTTCCCCCTTCAAAATAAATAAATGTAGGGGTTTGCTACAACCATTATGCATGTAGAGTTAGGTAAGTGGACAAAGATGGGGGGCTGAAATGGGGTCTTAAATGACCACTTTTCAACTAAAATTAGAAAAGTTTGATTTTGGATGAGAAATTAAAGATAGTTACACTGAATATTTGAAGATGCCACAAGAACAAGAGTTGTAGTGTTCCAAATCTACTTTCTAAACTACTATTTTTTTTAAATTGTGGAGGTTAAGGTGTTCAAAAAGGGGTCCGCAGAAAGTGGTCCTATTTTTAGGAAAAAAACATAATATAGTGTCTAGTGTGCTCCTCCCCCCTAAAATGTTAATTTTATTTAGTATTGAAAAACCGCTTTATATAATGTGAGTACATTATAATGTACTTTCATCATAATCCACTTGCATTATGACTTGGTGTTGGTTGCGCTTAGGCTTCTTCACTACCAAAGAAAATCACACTTGTGTTATAATACACTCATGTTATAGCACACTCATTTTATAATGTGAGCATGTTATAAAGTGCTCTCATTTTTAAGAAGAAGAAATTTATCTAACTTCCTATCTTTGTGTACATCCCAGACTCATTCTCTTCATTAGAATATACACATGAAATATAACATTTTTAAGTATAAGCAACATTTTAATATGTGTTTTTTCTTTCTTATACTTTAAGTTATATTTCATGTATATATTGATAGGATGTTTTAGAATGGTGTCAAATATCTAGGAGTTATAATAAAGATTCTATATTTAATAATTTTTTAGGATTAATCAAATTTTAGTAATCAACAGGCTTCTATTGTCTCTCTATCTCACTCTCTCCTCTCTTTCCAAAGATCTAGACTTATCTCTCTACCTCTTTCACCCTTCACTCTCTACTCTCTATCCCCACTCCCCCTCTTTCTAGATACCTCTCTCTCTACATACCTCCCTCTGAATCCTTCACTACCTCTATTTCTCTACATATTTATCTATATTTACTCACCTCTCCCTCCCTACCTACCCACCTATATTTCTCTACACACATCTATTTCCCACATTCTCTTCCTCACAACCTCCTTCCATCCCCTCTCTCTCTCTCTCTCTCTCCATACATCCCTCCTTCCCTCTATCTCCTTCTCTACCTATCCATATCTCTACTTCTCTCTATCTCTCCTATGCATCTCCTTGTTTATCTCCCCCCTCTCTTTTTATCCATCTGCCCTCTCAATATTTCATTATCTTCCCTTTCCCTCCCTTCCTCTCTACTTATCTCCCCTCAATTTACCACCTTTCATCCAAACTATTCTCTTTTGATCTCTCCTTCCCTCATTACTTGTCTCTAACTCCCCTATTTGCATACTTTCCATTCCTCCCTCTCCACTTCTATGTATCTCACTTATATCTTTATCTCTCTCTTTCCCTCTCTACTTATCGCTACATCTCCTCTCTCTCTCTCTCTCTACATACCTCTCCCTCTCACCCTCCCTCTCTCCCTCCTTTCCCTTGCTACTTCTCTCTATCTCACCTCTCTTTACCCTCTCTCCCTCCCTAACTCTCTCTACATACCCCTCACTCTCTCTACTTACCTCTCCTTCCTCCCCCCTCTCTATCTCTCCTTCCCTCTCTACTTATCTCTATTTTCCCATCTCTCTCTCTACCCCCTTCTCCCTACTCCCTCCCTACTCTATTTCTCTACATTCCTTTCACTAACATTGTCCCTTCATTTTTCTCTCTTCCATCTTTAGTTCATTCCCTCCCTCTCTCTCTATCACTATCTCCCTCCCTATCTCTATTTTAATCCCTCTCCCTCTTCTTCCTTCCCTCGCCACTTCTGTTTAACTCTCCTCTCTCTCCCCTATCTACTTCCCTACCTCTCTCTTTACTTAAATCTCTCTCCATCACCTCTTTCTCTACATCTCTCTTCTTTATACTGTACTTATCTCTATCTCACCTCTCTTCCTCTCCCTCCCTTCTTCCATATATTTGAACATAGATTCCTCTCTCTTCCCCCCTCCTTCCCTCTCTACTTCTCTCTCTCAAATAAAGTGAGAGAGAGTTGAGATAGAAAAATAAATAAAGGAGGGAGTGAGGGAGAGGTAGGTAGATAGAGAGGGAAAGGGAGAGAGAGTGAATGAGAGAGAGGGAGAGAGTAGGGAGAGGTGATATAAAGAGAAGTGGAGAGGCAGGAACAAAGGGAGGGAGGGAGAGGTTTGTAGAGACACAAAAATAAGAGAGATAGAGATGAGTATATAGGGAAGGAGATAGAGGGAGGGAGGAAGAGAGGTAAACAAAGAGATGTAGGGATGGAGAGAGAGGTAAGTAAAGAGATAGGTAGAGAATGAGAGAGGGGAGAGAGTGAGGGAAGCATGTAGAGAGAGGTAGGAGGTGAGAGAGGGGATATAGAGGGAAGTGGTGAGGAAAGGAGAGAGGAAGAGAAAGGGAGATGAGAGATAGAGATAAGTAGAAAGGAGAGCGAGAGTTGAGATACAAAGAAGTGGAGATGGAAGGATGGAAGGTGAGAGATAAAAAGAGGTATACATAGAGAGGGAGGGGATGTCAGGAGAGGAGGGAGGAAAAGAGAGATAAGTAGAGAGATAGAGAGGGAGGGGAGATAGACAAGATAAAGAGGGGAGTTTCTAGGTTGTGAACCATCTATTTTCTAATGGCATTTTCAAGTGTGGATCTATTACTTGATTGATAATCTCTAGTCTAATGAAAGATATTACTAAATGTAAGCATATGTAAGCTTTTATTAAACTTTAATAAAAAAGAGTGCCCCATAACTACTATTAGCATATAAAAAAAAATCCATATATCAATCTTCTATTTATGTGAACAAATATAATTCTAAATGTTTATTGAAGTCCTAAAATGCTATTTGATGCAAAAATAGCTATTCATTTAAGTCATTTGGATAATGACTTTAATGTACATGTATGTTTGTATAATGTCTATATGTGTAGTTTTCCAAATACACCATTTCTATCTTGATTGCTACAAATATCGTCTTTGAAAGAAAAAGTGAAAAGGGAATTTTTATATATATTGGGAGTAATAGTAAATTGCAGTGAATTGTAAGTTATAAGTTGGTAGTTCAAGTCAACCTTATCTAATTTTTATATAATTAAGAAAAAATAAAAAAAGGATATGTGTAGAAAACTTGAGAATAACACGAAAACGCAATGAAAGAAAATGAGGTGATTCTTTCATAATCCAATTTGTCCTCCAAGAGCTCCATGGAATTCACTTCTCCATGTGACTTATAGGTTTGGAAATTTCATAGTAGACGTCAATTTTGAACAGGTAATAGAAGAAAAATAAAAGGCGGGAGAGTTCTGGGTCAAACTTTTGTTTGCAACGTTGTTGGAAAATTTGACAGAAAGAATCAAACTATTATAATATTAAGTTATTTTAGTTTTACAGAATTCTCTCCATGGGACTTACAGAAATTTCAGTCACTTCAGCAATGCCAAGTTGGAAGAATGGATAGAAGAAAAATCAAACTTTATAAATTGATTTAAGAAAAATCAAACTATTATACAACAAAATTTCCTCTCAAAAATATTAAGTTACTTTGGTTCCATGGAATTCTCTCCACCCAACTTATAGGTTTGGAAATTTCAACCACTTTAGCAATGAATGTCAATTGAAATAATGGACAAAACAAAAATCAAACAAGAAAAATCAAACCCTAGAAATTGACAAAAGAAATATCAAAAAACATTTTGGAAAATTTGACAGAAAGAAAAATCAGACTATAATGGACAAAGAAGAAGAAAACAAATAGGACACAGTTCTCAGCCACTTTAGTAGTGGAAGTCAATTTAGAATAATGGACAAGAGAAAAAGAAAACAAATATCATAAAGTTCTCAGCTACTTTAGTGGGGAACGTCAATTTGGAATAATGGACATAAGAAAAAGAAAACAAATGCCACAAAGTTATCAACTCAACAAAAATTCTCAGCCACTTTAGTAGGCCTAGTGAACCCCAATTTGTAATAATGAACAAAAGAAAAAGAAAACAAATGCGGCAAAATTCTGCCACTTAAATAGTGAACATCAATTTGGAATAATTGACAAGAAAAAAAGAAAACAAATGCCACAAAGTTATCAACTCAACATACTTCATGTCCTCTGTCAAATCATTTATGAAATTTGTTTGGACAAATGAATGTGTGGCCCTTTAGAACCACACATAAGAGGAAAGGGGTTATTCATTTATCTTTTACATATCTGATTTTTCAATTAATATATTTATAAATTATCATACATGAAAATTAAAAGTCTATTAAACAGAGTATTGTTGCAATGTACTTACCAAACCTACCAAATGGTGGTAGAACCATTTTGTTCTTTGATAACGAAATATTATAGTTGGAAAACACAAAACATAATTATCAAATATTGTACTTTGAAAATATACTTGAATCAATTCCAAGACCTTATAAAATAAAACATCTAAATAATAGATATGAATAAGCGTTTCTTGGAAATAATGTTACACTTTTAGGATAGCCAAATATGTGAATTATATATATATGTATATGTATATGTGTATGTATGTGTAAAGATATATAAATGTAATATATGCTATATATGTATATGTATATGTATATATATGTATATGTGTATATATGTATATATATGTGTGTGTTGTTGATGTTGTATATGTATATAGATATGTATATGTATATGTATAAGTATATGCATATATGCATATGTATATGTATATATATGTATGTGTGTACATATATACACATATATACACATACACATATACACACATATATATACACATATACATATACATATAGGGGAGAGGATCCAATAGTTGTGCACCCTAACTTTGCACTTTTCAAAATCCTACATGGAAAATCCAAATCACTCCCAATTTTTAATAGCAGCTTACTTGGCAAGTCCCCTGCTTATAACTAAGGTTTCAAGGCCACATCATCAAGTATGGTGCCACATCAACATGCTTTTTTGCCAAGGTGTCTAAAAAAGCCCCCAAAAAAGGCGAGACCAATAGGCATGCAAAAGAGGCCCCTATACTTGTGTAGTTGATGTGGCATCACATGATTGGTTGCTTTTTACAACTAATGGTACATTTCAAAGCAATAGCAACTTTAAAGTCACAACTATTGGTGCAATGCATTGTAATTATTAATATATAAACACACAAAAATTGATATTTTATGTTTGAAACATCAGTTTTTATTTGTACTATTTTTGGAACAAAAAGTATCAACAACCCTCACAACAATTCATACATGCTCAACTTCTGGTGTTCTTCCCCTATATCTAAACAAAGAGATACAAAAAGTTAAATTAAGATAGACAAATGTCCTCCTAGTTATATGCAAATGTAACTTTAGTTGTATTTGTTATTATTTTATGTTTTATTTGTAACAATTGTGAGGTTTAAGAAATATGGTTTTAGACCTTTTCTTTTCCCAAATATAAAGGTAAATTTTAACAATATTAATTGAAATTTATATAAAAAATGATTGAGGAGAATTTACTGAGTGGTAATTTTTTTTTTAATGTATTGTTATGTTTGCCACATATTACACTCACATATAGATGCAAAAACTTTAATCAATAAGAACTAGAACACTTAAATGTAAGAAAAACATAAAAAAATCATAAATACATAAAAATAAAAAATGTAATAATAGATTATAAATAATATTATTAATTATGGGGAATTGAAAGTGTCCCTACATAAAATTTATTTATTTTCTTAAGGATAGGATAAGAACCATACAAAATAAAAAGATAATGATATGATAATATAATAATAATAGTAATTCAATCTTAATAGAATTTTTTCTTTGCTCAAGAGTTTTATAGAAATATAAAAATATAATATAATATAAATATTAATTTGATACTTCCTTTTTTCTTTGTAATTTTTTTAATAGAATTATTAAATATAATAATAAAAATATATTGAAACATAATAATATAATTATATCTTAAAAACAATTTAATAATATAATATTTTTTTAAATAAATAATGAACAAATATGATATCTTTTTTTTGGCTTACTTTAACTATATTCTTCTAAAGGTAGGTATGTTAGTGTAAATGAGGATTACATATATAATAACTTAAGTATATAATTGATATGATATAATATCAAAGTGTAAATTGATTTTATTTTTTGATCAATTAAGGGAAAAAGCCAATTATATTAATATAGACATTTAAATAAATAGGAAATAAAAGTATAACAAGGAAGTTTGAGAATTATAATGAACCAAAAATAGAAGCTTAAACAAACAATCTCCAAAATGCCCAGCTAGGACCATAGATGAGAAACCACAAAAGATTAGAGTCATGATCAAATAACCAAAAAAGCTATTGACAAGCAAGAACAAAAAATCCGACTGCATAGGCACAAAAGATGAAAGGATGGAGAATCAAGTGAAGCTTGAAAACTGAAAGTAGTTATTGAGTGGGAGAAGAAGGACCCACAGAGAGGTTGATGAGGTGACCTAGCACGTGAACATCTTGATGAACCAGAAAAGGAGAAGGTGGAGGAAAGCAGATAGACTCCTCAGAAGGTTTGGGACCCAAATCAATCACAATTTCTTCTAAGTTTGTCATCTAGCCATCTATTCTATCTTTTGGAGCAAGAGAAGAAAGGCCCTCCACCTCTAGGTATTTCTTAATCCAATTTGACTCTACAATCTTGGTGAAATAAAAAAATTTCTAGAGGAAATTAGAATTTTCTTTAATCCCAAATTTCCTAGCCTAGAAGGGCTTCTCTTCCTCAATGTATAAGATTGGAAATCCTGGTTGAGGTTTCCCATTTCAAATAGTCACCATATAATCCTTTGGCAGGGGAATGGTCAATTTTTCATCTATATTTGATAAAACCTTGCTTAAACCTCCTAGGAGGTCTACCTTAAAGACCTTTCTACATAGAGATTCAATATTTTCTTTGGAGAGGCCAGTATGGAGAAGAGTTGCAATAAACATTGCCAAAATTTCCATATTCACCCTGTATTTGTGGTATGTCCTAAGGAACTCCTCACCAAGGATATGCTTCACTACCTTGATAATAACAAAATGAGATACATTTAACACCTCTTGCATGCATTTTTCCTTAATTTGGCCCAAAAAGGCCATCTTCCTTTTGGTAGAAACCAATCAAATTGGGGTGTCCATAATTTTCTCTGAGCTGCCTAGACCTTGCAAGAACTGACTGCCTTTCACTCTTCAAAATCACTTATTGAAGTTGATATCTTGCAATGGAAGCGATTCATTCATTAACTTTGATGAACCTCCATAGTATCTCACTCATATCAATTTGATTTTACAAGTCACCCCATAATGCACTTAACATTTGCCAAATTTAGTGGTGTAGAAAAAACCTTATTCATCTCCATCTCTGCTAGAAATCTTTTCCAAAATTTGAGGAGAGTCCAAGGAGAACTCAATCTCTTACAAGATTTGCTAATTTATTATCACTCAAAAATGGCAGCAACAAATTTGAATATTCATTAAAAGGAGGAGTGATAGCTCATGAGAGAGAGATTAAAGCTACTTACCTTACTGTCTTTTAAGTCAAACAAGTAAAATATTAATGCGAGGTTACCTCTCATCATATTCTGCATAGCTAATTTGGTGTAACCAAGAAAAATCTCCAAACAAGCAAACATTTTTAGAAAAAGTTTCTATTTCTCCAAGGAAGTTGATCTTTCCATCTGAAAAGACTACTTTTGATGGGATTTTTGAACTGATGTTAGAGGAGACTAGCCACCTACTTTTATCTTAAAGAAAAGAAACCTTGAATATATTGAACTATCTATTAATTCTTAATTCAAAAACATTGAATAAGGCTATAATTCAAAAAAGAAAAGCCTCAATTTTGAAAAAGAAAAACTAATCCTCTATAGAGGAATACTACCAAAATTTGAAGGTAATGAACCAATCCCTACCATAATCTATCATCTACCAAGACCCACTATTTTGGAGTCTCAAATTTTCTAATATATTTTTCATTAAAACCATCTTCTCCTCTATTAGCTAATAGATCAGCTATACAATTAGCCTCTCTAGAGATATGATTATTTGTAAAATCTTCAAAAATATTTTGACAATTCAGTGTTCCTATTTAAGAAAGAATCAAGTTACCAGTTTGAAGTACTTCTAGTTCTTAGAGAATTTATTATAATGGCAGAATCACCTTCAAATTCCACTCTCTTTAACCCAAGTTCCCTACAAATTTATAACCCTTCAATGATTGCTTTAATTCCGATGACATTATTGGTTTCTACTTCTAACACTTTTGCTTGCTTTTCTTGTATCACACCACCTAAAGAGTGTATTATACACCCTACACCTGAAACTACAGGATTTCCCTAAGAAGCTTCGTCAAAGTTCATCATAACCCAACCTTCTTTTGGGGGAATCCAAATGTTCAAAGTTCCATCCTTTCTTGAAACCTCCCCTCCTTTTTCAATAAAAGATTTTTTTTAGTCCAAACCAATTTCCCTTCATTTTACCATCTGAACTAGAGAACTTTGACTTATTAGACCCTGGAAGGGAGAGACTACTATTTACTAATTCAACAATAGTTGCTTCAAATTTATTCATAAAGGATTCCCATGGTATTTTCCCCCCTTGAAAAATTATTTTGTTTCTTTCCTTCCAAAGCTCCCAAATAAGGATTGAGGGAGAAGAAATCCATAGTGAATTGAATAAGCTTAAAGGGAAGAGATTGGGCCAACATTTAAACAAGCACAAAATATCATTGGGAAGAGCAAACATCCAACCTAATTTAGTATAGAGACATTGCCAACACATGCTTGCAAAGGGACATGACAATAAAATATGGTTAATATTTTCTTCTTCATGCTCACATAAACACAAATTGAGGGGCCAACAAAACCTAACTTCTTAAACCATTTTGTTGTTAATATTATATCCTGAAGAGAAACCCTAAGAAATAAGCCTACTTTTGGGAGACACTTTTTATCTCAGTAGAGGGAAATACGGATTTTATTTTTCTCAAATTTCTGATTTTCAACTATAGATGTATAGCCATCTTTTGAATTATAGCTACCTGAATTGGGCCCAATCCAAATTACTGAATCTTGATCAAAGATGAATACAATTGATCTCTATTGCAAAATCTCCTTCGAGGTTTTTAATTCTTCTCTATCAGCTGAGAGTTCTTCAAATGTTTTCCATTTCCATCCCAAGTCTTTAATTCTTCTCTATCAGCTGAGAGTTCTTCAAATTTTTTCCATTTCCATCCCAAAGAATCATTTCCTTCTACCAATTTGATGTAGTCTTTAACATAAATTCCCCATCTTCTTTTACTGATTGGTCTAAGTTTATTTACATCCATCAATTTGTTCAGGGTAAAGTAGCCTCCCTAAGAGTCTATCCAAAAGAGTTCCTTGCCACCATCTTTTACATCCCAAGAAATCTGATCAATTATTAGATTCTTACATTTTAGTAAGAAATTATAGAACCTAGAACCCTTTGGAGGGTTTTGAGTCCTAAAGATACCTTCCAAGCTCATATCATCCAAATATTTTTCTTTGAGTATTCTAACCCACTTCAGATTGGGTTCCCAATAGATTTTCCAAACTAATTTTGCCCCTAAAGCCCTGTTTTTCCATTTGTGATTTCTTAAACCTACACCTCCCAAAACCTTTGGTCTACATACCTTATCCCAAGAAATCAACATCATTCTTTTTTTCTCAGCCATTCCTTGCTAATAGAAAGTTTTCATTTTATTCACTATTTTTGAATTTGCTCCATTTGAGAGGGATAGACAAGACATTAGGTAAATGGGAAGAGTTGAGAGGATTGCATTTAGCATAATTACTCTACCTGCCTATGAAACCCATTTTATTTTCCAACACTCCATTTTTTTATCGATTCTTTCACCCATTGGATCTCATACTATAGTTGTTCTTAGACCCTTATCTAGAGGCAACCCTAAATATAAACAAGGAAGTTTCCCTCCCTTAAAACTTAGGATAGCTAAAATCTGTTTCTCAACCAATGGCTTTACATTAAAAAAGAAGACTTTTGATTTTTCCTTATTAACCTATTGTCTTGAAGCTTTAGCATACAATCTAAGAATATTTTGAAATTTAAAAGCTTCTGATCTCACCGCACACCCAAATAGCATAGTATCATCAACAAATTATTGATGAGTGACAACCTCTACTGAATTAGTTATTTTAATTCCTCAGAGAATACCATCCTATTGTGATTTAATCAAAGGTCTACCCAAAGGTTCTACCATTATGATGAAGAGGAAAGGAGAAATTGGATCTCCTTTATGAAGACCGGATGAATCAAAAAATCCATTTGGAGAGCCATTAATTAGGATTGAAAAGTGAGGAGTGGAAATATAATAAAATATTAAATTGATCCATTCTTTTCAAAAGCCAAAAGTTTCTAAGCATTTGTATAAAAATCTCCAATCAACTAAATACCATATGCTTTACTAATATCCAACTTAATTAGCATACTTGAAATCCTATTACTTTGAATAGAATGTATAGCTTTTTGGGCTATAATAACACCGTCCAAAATTGACCTTCTTGGGAAAAACCATGTTTGTTGTTTAAAAATTATTAGTGGAATAACATTCTCCAGTCTATTAGCTTAGAATAATTTTGAAAATACCTTATAAATGGTATTGCAAAGAGAAATTGGTTTGAATTCATCCAATTTTAGTGACTTCTCTTTCTTTGAGATGAGAACAATGAAATCTACCTAAATTCCTCACTGCTTCTAAGGCTTCTATCATTTCTTCTCTAAAAAAGACCAACACTGTTGAAAATAAATTGTCGAAAAACCATCTAGACCAGGAGATTTGTTTGGGTGAAGCTAATTCAGGGTTGATTCCACTTCTTGAGCTATAAATTGGTTAATGAGCATCCTATTATTATCTTCTAAGATAATCTTTGGAATATTTTGAAGTATCTCATTTTGAGGACCAAGATTGGATCCTCTCCAATTGTTTAAAATATCTATGAAGTAAGATATTGATTGATCTGTAATAGAAGTTGTCTCTTCGACCAAGTTTCTATTGTCATCCTTTTATTTGAGAATTTTATTTATTGCTCTTCTTTATTTAGTGTTGTTATGAAAGAACTTTGAATTTCTATCTCCCTTGGAGAGCCGAACATCCTTGGATTTTTGTCTCCAAAAGATATCCTTCTTGGCCAAGATATCTTCATATTCTTGAAGAAGCTCCTCTTTGATAAACCTATTATTATCCATTCCAATCTGAATAACCTCTTCATTTAAAGACTTCAATTCTTCTTGTAATCTTTATTTGACTGGAAAAATATTAAGAAACTTCTCTCAGTTCCATTTAAGAAGGTTTTGTTTTATTGTTTTAAGTTTGGAGACAAAGCAAAATAATTTGGATCCTTCAAATTTTCCTTCCTTCCACCATTTTTTATCACTCCAAGGAAACTTGGATCCCTCGTCCACATTCTCTTAAACTTAAACGGACAATTTAAAGGTTTTTTCTCTCCAATGATTTCTAGCAGAATAGGGAAGTGATTTGAACTAGAATTGGGTAGTATGTGAGATTTCAACATCAAAGGAACCAATGAAAGATCCCCTTTAAAGAAGAATCTATTCAATCTCTCTACAATATAACTAAAGCCTAATCTCCTATTATTCCAAGTAAAAACACCATTATCTGAAACTATATCCAATAAATTATTTCTTACTATCCAATTCCTGAAATCAATTTGAGATTGAGATTCCTTTTGAATACCTCCAAACTTCTCTGAGAGCTATAGGATTGCATTGAAGTCTCCTCCAAGCACCACATTATTCGGTGGGACTATGAGAAGGATTCTATCTAATTCCTTCCATAGAGATAACTTTTTCGTTATTATACATTGATCTATAAATATTGAAAATTGTTATATTATTCTCTCCATGGTTATAACTAAGAGATCCTTGTAACCAATATCTGCTAGATAAAATTTGTGTGAAGGAGACTTTTCTTGGATTCCAAAAGAGGGCCAAACCACCTATTGTTCCCACTACTTCAGTAAAATCTACATCCCAAAGGCCCAATTTGTTACTAAATGATAATATCTTCTCTTTATTGCATCTAGTTTCTTGAAGCAAAACTCCATATGGTTTTGAGGATTTGATACAATGCATTACCAAACATTTTTTATTTGGAGCATTCAAACCCCTAACATTCTATGAATGTAAATTCATTGATCCAAAGAGGGGGACTCCCCCATCCCTAAGCTCCGTAGGGGTAATTTTTTTAATTGCCTCATATCTTCTCCATCTATTTTCCTAAGATCAACTAGATATTTTCTACCTCTCTAGTTACCAAGGGGTTGTCTGCAATTTGGTTTTTGTTCTCTAGAAGGAAAATCTTGTAAACCTAGAGACTCAACTTCTTTCTATTTTGTTGATTCTTCTTGTGAGGAAATGTCATTATCTAATAACCCATTCCCAGCCTCTTTTGGCTCATCAAGGTTTAAGATTTTTTGGATTAACATTTGTTTCTCATTCCAATATTCTTCACTTTATCCTTTCAAAGGTTCATAAATACTTGAAAAATTACAAACTATTACCAATTTACCAATGAGTGGGGGGGCAGAATGTAATTCATCAGATACTGAAGCATGAGGAGAAGAACTATCCAAGAGAAGGGAGAGTCTCCAAATTACACTATAAGAAAAAGTTCTTCTTGTTTGAAAATTCTTCATAGGGAGATGAGACCTCATCATTTGTCAATGAAGCCAGTGAGGACAATGGAATTGGTTTCCTCATAGGTATTGATTGACAACCTTTTCTATTTTTCTTTCCTATCAATATCTTAGACCTTCTCCTTTCTATCTTTAAACTCTAAACTGCAAAAGATTTGAAAATTTTGACTTTTCGTCTGATTTTTCTTTCAACTTTTTAGAACTCCCCATAGGTCTACCACATTTTTCAATGATTGGAGTTGAATCTCCACTTCTCATTTCTTTTAATTCCTATACTAATTCTTTGCATGAGTTCTTTCTCTCAAAGAGCAGTTAGAGGATTTAAAACCCAAGCTAATGGACCACCTGGTTAGAGGATTTGAATAACACTAAGCTTGTTAGAGCTTACCCAGTTAGGGGATTTAACTACTGTAATTGTTAGAAAACAACAAGATTTTGCTGATCTATTAGAATAGAACTACACTTGCTTGTTTAGATCCATTTCATGCTCCTATCTGCCTTTACACAAACTACAGATACATCATCCAGTTTGACAACCACACACTCAACTACAACTTTTCCAACTCTGCAACAAAATAATGCATCGACCTTATAAACACATCAATTAGCTCGGTAACACAACAAATAACCTAATTCTCTCATAGATATTACAAACAAGTTGGTTCAAGTATGACCGTTGGATTACATAACAATCTCTGCACATCATTCAAGAAAGCCACAACCACTCCTTGATCACCACTTCATCAAACTCAATAACTCATCACGTGCTTTGCATTACATGAAATATACTTTCTCATTCCCAAGATAAAAACCGTTATCTCAATGTGCCAAAAATACTTTGAAACTCTTCTTATACAATATGCATATGTGTCATAATCATTATCGCTCATCATCAGATCATAAACCAATACAACCAACTTAATTGGTTAGGGTTTATCAAATCAATAGGTAGGGTTTACCAATTCAACTCTCCAATACTTAGTAATACCAGTTCACTCCACAAACTTACCTACTAGTTACAGTTTCACCTTTGCTCCCATAGATTTTTCACATACCATAGATTTACAGTAGGATTGGTGAAGAAGTAGATCCTTATTCTTTCATCATACAATATCATTACCAGTTGACAGTTATAGAAAATTAACAGTAAACAACTTGAAACTCACAAACATCCAAATACTTTACTGACATAAGTAAAACTCATTTCAGATTTCTTTCGGTTAACATAACTTATCAAAGTGGATTAAGCAGTTAAGCAAATCAACCATAGTAAACATAACCACAAAAACAATCACCACTTGACACAATATTTTTGACACGGAAACCCAAATGGGAAAAACCACGGTGAGATGAGACTCACAAGATAACTATCTGAACTCTTCTAAAGTTCGCCCTATTAGGAGCCAAGCCTATTAAAGCTTTACAAAAAGTCTTGTTAAGAACAAATCCTATTAGGGACCACCCGGTTAAGGGATTGACTATAATGCCTTATTAGAAGCAATACTCTATGAGGAGCAACCTCGGTAGAGGATTTGAAATCCAAGCTAATGGACCACCTAGTTAGAGGATTTGAATAACACTAAGCTTGTTAGAGCTTACTCGGTTAGGGGATTTAACTATTGTAATTGTTAGATAACAACAAGAGTTTGCTGATCTATTAGAATAGCACCACACTTGCTTGTTCAGATCCTTTTCATGCTCCTATCTATGTTTACACAAATTGCAGATACATCATCTAGCTCAACAACCACACACTCAACTCCAACTTTGCCAACTTTGAAATAAAACAACTCATTGACCTTATCAACACATCAATTAGGTCGGTAACCATTCGTGTGTTGAACACATAATACAACTAAGGAAGGGGGGGTGAATCATTGGTTCCTAAGTTTCTCCTTTTGTGATGTAACTTGAGAATATCAATTATTTACTTAATCACTTAAACAGTCAAACCGGTAATGCAAGAAGGAAAGGCAAAGAGACCATGCACACACAAGTAACTCACAACACCATATTTATGAGGAAAACCCAATATGGGAAAAACCTCGGTGAGAAAAGTCGCTCAAGTCTATTGCTTCAATCTAGCCTCATAGGCAGAACATAGATTTACAAAGATTTTGGGCACCAACCCAAGGAGCACCAACCCCTGCACTTTCAGGGCACCAACCCTTGCACCAAGCTTCAACTTGGTGATGTATATTGAAATACTATTTTGAATACAATTAAGGCTTCTTGCTGCAAATGAATCCTGTAACTCTTTAATCAAGTAACTCTCTATTATCTTTCTCTCCCTTTTACACATAGTCTCACAACACACTGTGTTACACTAGGATGTTGCCTACTCTGCTATACCTTACTGGTTAGGCTCAATTGCCAGACTATGATACCACCGATAGAATCCTTTCACTGGTTTGCTTGCTCACTCACACTGCAACTTGCTTGGAACACCTTCTCAAGATTTTCACTTTGCTCGCTCTCCTTTCACTTTTTTCCTCAATCTTCGTAGCATCAATCCTTTCTGTCCAGAGCTCTCATTTCTTATACCTATTTTCCTGCTAGAATGCAATTCAGAAAAACTCTAGTGGTTAGGGTTTTCTCTTTCCCACACAATATTCATGAGATCCAATCCCCCCCCTTATATTGGATCAATCACTTGTCCTTGAAGACTGCACTTGCACATGAATTTCATTATCCAATGCATGTATTTCTCGGAGTGACAATCACATATCAGATCTTCTGTCATGAAGTCAGATGACACATAAAGCATTCTAGAAGTTTCCTTTATGAGATCGTCCTGAATCAGATTTCCTTTGCCTTGATTCAGGCGCCAACTACTCCCTGATCTTCCTCTATCATTTCTTGAGCCACAATCAGTCAGATGCAATCCCTTGATTTGTGGTTCCTTCATTAATGGTGATTATCTATTTCATCTACCCTATTGATGAAGCTTCACCAACCACAACAACCTTGCCACCTCTTCTCCACACGGCATCATGCCAATTAAGACATGGCCTACCAATATATAGTTAGTTTGGCAAACACATATCAATAAGACCCTTGACCAGTAGAGTGTTCTCCTTCTGTTAGCTATTAGAGCATCTAGTACCGATTGCATATCTTCATCGGTTGACATCAATGACAACTTAGTGCTAAAATGCCAAAAATCTCCCCCTTTGGCATTGATGTCAACTTCTCATAATTCACTCCATATAGGTACATTTCTCCCCATTTGACATAATGACAAAAGATACTTGCGCACTCCCCCTTTGACTCATACCAAACTCCCCCTAAGTCATATAAAATCATCCTAGGCAGAAGACATAACTCCCAGCTTGCGTCAGAGGTATTCAAACGTGCTTACCGGTAGCGGTTTGGTGAAAATGTCTGCTACTTGCTGACCAGTAGGAACATAGTCCATCCTTACCTCCTATCCATCAACCTTCTCTCGAAGAAAGTGATATTTGATGGAAATATGTTTTGTTCCAGAATGCATGACCAGATTCTTTGCTATGTTGATTGCACTCAAATTGTCACATCGGATGAGAATAGGTTTAGTGATATCCACCTGTATATCTTTGAGAGTCTGCTTCATCCAAAGCACCTGAGAGTAGCATGTAGCAACAACAATGTACTAAGCTTCAGTAGTAGATAAAGACACTAAATCTTGCTTCTTGTTATGCCAAGAGACCAACCAGTCACCTAGAAAGAAAGCACCACCACTTGTGCTTTTTCTATCATTAATGCATCCTGCCCAATGAGCATCAATGTATGCTTCCAAGATAAAATCTCCCTATTTAGGATACCACAAACCATAGCTGAGAGTTCCTTGTAAGTACCTAAAAATTCTGCTAACAACATTCATGTGTGACTGCTTTGGTGCAGCTTGGAATCGAGCTACCATGCATACTGCTTGAACTATATCTAGTCTTGAAGCAATTAGATACAGTAGACTACCTATCATGGATCTGTACAGAGTCTGATCTAGTACCTGTGATTCATCATTTTTACTCAATTTGCTACCGGTCACCATGGGAGTACTTACCAGTTTGCAATCTTCCAGTTGGAATTTCTTCAGCATCTCCTTTGCATACTTGAACTAAGAGATAAAGATTCCTTTATCTTTCTATAATATTTGCAAGCCAAGGAAGTAAGTCAATTCACCAAGAATTGACATCTCAAATTCTGATTGCATCTGATTAGCAAACTCTTTGCAGAGAGTATGCTTGTTGCCTCCAAAGATGATGTCATCTACATACACAACCACAATAATCATGTGATTTCCATCTTTCCTTATGTACAAATTACTGTCAGCACTTCCCTTTTTGAATCCTTTCTCCTTCAGATACTGATCTAATCTTGAGTACCATGCTCTAGGAGCTTGCTTCAAACCATACAAAGCCTTCTTTAACTGACACACAAATGTCTCATCATCATGTGGCAGAAATCCTTCCGGTTGTTCCATGTATACTTCTTCTTCTAAATTTCCATTAAGAAAATAATATTTTACATCCATTTGGTATACTTTATATCCCTTGTAGGCAGAGTAAGCTAGAAACATCCTAATTGCTTCTAGTCTAGCCACCGATGCAAATGTTTCTTCAAAGTCAATCCCCTCTACTTGAGAGTATCCTTTGCACACTAGTCTAGATTTATGCCTTACAATCTTACCTTCTTCATTCATTTTGTTTTGGTAGACCCACTTTGTACCAATGATATTATTGTCTTCCGGTCTAGGGACTAACTCCCAAGTCTTGTTCTTCTCAATCTGGTGCATTTCTTCTTCCATGGCATCCATCCATTCTTGTCTCTTGCTAGCCTCAATGAAAGTTTTGGGTTCAACTTCAGTCATGAGGCATATGTTGACTTGTTCATCATTCCAGGAAAGTCTTCTTCTAGTCTGTACACCATCATTCTTATTCCCTAGAATTTGCTCTTCCAGGTGATTCAACTGTACATACCGGTTGGGAACCTTCTGGGATGCTACCTCTAGTTCAGTTTTTGTCTGAGCTTCATAATATTCATCACCGGAGTCATCATACTGGTTAACCTTTGGTTGAGATCCTCTATGCATATCCTCATCAACTCTTACATGTACACTTTCAAAAACTCTTCTTAGTCTTTTATTGTAGCATTTGTAGGCTTTTCTATTAGATGAGTAACCAAGGAAGATCCCTTCATCACTCCTAGAGTAAAAAATTCCCAAAACATCCATTTCTTTCTTCATGAAGTACTTGTTTTCAAATACTTTGAAATATTTGACTGATGGCTTTCGATCATACCATAGCTCATAAGGTGTCATTTTGTTGTTTGTTATTAATTGAACCCAGTTCAAAGTGTATGCAGCAGTATGCACAACTTCTTCCCAATAAGTATTAGGTAGCCTAGCCTCATTCAACATGGTTTTGGCCATCTCTTTGACTATCTTGTTCTTCCTTTCTACCACTCCATTTTGTTGTGGTGTTCTAGGAGTAGAGTATTGGCTTCTAATTCCATGTTTTTCACAATAATCTTCAAATTCATTTGATGTGAACTCTTCACCCCTGTCTAATCTTAGGCATTTTAATTTGTACCCACTTTCTTTTTCTACCATCTTCAAAAAGATTTTGAATCTTTCAAATGCTTGTCATTTATCTTTCAGAAAGGTGACCGATGTCATCTTTGAGTAGTCATCAATGAAGATCATGAAGTATCTTTCACCAACAAGTGCTTTTGTTCTAGTTGGGTCACAAAGATTTGTATGCACAATTTCAAGTGGCTTGGAGGTGTTGTGCTCCTTTGTCCTGAAACTCACTTTTGTTTGCTTACCTTTTACACATTCATCACAGAATATGTTTACTGGTTTGATGATGAGTGGAATATTCCTCACACACTCTTTTTTTCTTACAACAACTAAGTTATCAAAATTTATGTGTCCTAGTCTTTTGTGCCACAACCAACTTTCATCTACTTGTCCTAACATACATTGGGACTCATAGCATTCTTTCAGATTATAAACATTTCCATCTGTTCTCTTTCCTTCAGCCACAACTTTACCAGTATTGTCTTTCTTTATCTGGCAGCCAGTTGAGTCAAAGGTGAATTTGTAACCTTTGTCACACATCTGACTCACACTTAGCAAATTATGTTTGAGGCCTTCCACATAGTATACATCATGTGCCTTCAGTTTTCCATCAATGCTTAGTGTTCCTTTTCCCTTTATTTTGATGGAGGAATTGTCTCCAAACTTACCGATCCACCATTTCAATCTTCAAGTTTAATGAATTTCCTTTTGTCACCAGTCATATGGTTTGAGCAACCACTATCTACCACCCATATATTTTTACTTTCAGCATGCAAGGCAGTTTGCACTATGAGACTCGATTCGGCCTTTTCCTTTTCTTTCTCAAACCAAACTAGTTTGATTTCCTTCTTCTTGTCAGCTGCTATATTCAGCTCTGGTTTAGTTACTAGTTCATCATCTGGATTTTTCTTCATTTTCTTGATCTTCTTGTTCCTGCATAACTTTTCTATGTGTCCAAATTCTTGACAGTTATAGCATCTATATTTTCATTAAAGAAAAAATCCTTAAAATTATTGTAGGGTACTGGTTTGTTCTTCCTACAATCAAAACTCTTATGTCCATATCCATTGCACTGATAGCAAACACTATCCATATCCTGGAGTGCATTAAATGAATTTCTACTTTCATTATTCATAGAAGGATTATTGTTTAACCTATAGTCATCTATTCTATGCCCAAACTTATTACACTGGTAACAATAACAATGAAAGTCTGATACATACTGGTTGGGTTGTCTTGGTCCTGAATGGAACTGCCTAATTGGGTGTCTTCCATTCATGTTGTTGAATCTGGTGAATCCTTCTCGATCAATTCTAGCATTCCTCCTTGGGTTTGCATATTTATGCATGAAATATGGTCTCTTGCTCATTCCTGCATACCGATTTGGATGTTGATTTCCAACAGCATTTGCATATGTCTTTTTGCCAATATCCTTGCCTATAGTGAATGTCTTCTTTTCTTCACCTTCAATTGAAGAGGTGAACATTATCTCTTTGTTAGATTTACCTTTCTGGGTTGAACCTTGACCAACTTCAAATCCTAAACCTCCGGTGTCTTTGGATTTCTTTTGTTTGCTCAACATCTTATCCAAAGCCTCAGTGTTACCTTCATACTTACTTCTTGTTTTTATTTCTTCCTTGCTTTCTTCAAGCTCCTTTCTGAGCTTTAGTATTTCTGCTTCCAGCTCTTGATGCTCCTTTTCTTTCTTTGTCAGATCAAGGGTTGTAGCTTCACCAATCCTCTTAGTTTCTTCTAGCTGCATTTTTAAGTCAGATATGATTTGACCAGATTCTTCTAGAGACTACTTCAGGAGATCTTTTTCATCTATTGCAAAAAGCTTAACCTTCTTGAGTTCCCTTCTTGTTTTACTCAATTCTTCAAGTGCACTAATAAGTTCATTTTTCAAATCTACTTCAACCTCAATATCCTCTTCTTCCTCATCTTCATCCATAGATCTATTGAGTGCCATGAAGAGGTTTACTTTTCTGTCATTCTTATGGTCATCATCTTCCAATGAATCTCCATCATCTGTTGTGTCATGCTCAATGGTATATAGGTTGTTTTGGTTCTAGTAGCCTTTTTTTTTTTTTTTCCGTCGGTACTCATTCCTATCTCTGCCTTTATCAGAAGATCTCCTGAAATCTCTTGACTCATCTCCACTAGCTTCTTTGTGAGGACAACTTGCAGTGAAGTGTCCTACCTTCCCGTAGTTGAAGTATTTAAGTGGTAGCTTTCCCTTGTACCGATCGGATCCTCTTTTGAGCTTCCTAACAAAGTTTGCTACTTTAGCATCAGAGTCTTCACTGGATTCTTTAAGAGTAATAGCTTCTTTGCCCTTTTTGGTGATGTTGAATGTTGCCTCTTTCCTTGTGGAAGTTTCACCAGTTGTTCTCATCTCATAGGCTATTAGGGAGCCGAATAGTTCATGCATTGTAAAAGTTTTTAGATCCTTGGCTTCTTCTATGGCTGACACCTTAGTATCATATTTGGAAGAGAGAGATCTAAGTATCTTTTTGACAAGAATCTCATTTGCGATCTCTTCTCCAAGTCCTCTAATAGTATTCACAGTTTCATCAAATCTATGAAGATAGTCTGCAATCTTTTCATCATCTTTCATCTTGATGCTTTCAAGTTGGCTTCTCAGCATTTGCAGCTTGGCTTCTTTGACCTTTGCATCTCCCTCAAACGACCTCTGCAATTTGTCCCATATCTCCTTTGCTGAAACACAGTGCATGACTTTGATAAATTCATTATCGGATAGTCCACTCAAGATGCCATTATTGTTCTCATACTCCCTTTTTGCATCTAGATCAGTGGGAGGAGCATTGGGAATGACATACCCATTCTTGACAGACATCCACACATCAAAACCAAGAGATGAAATATAGGTCTCCATTCTTCTGCTCCAGAAGGCATAGTTGGATCCATCAAACATGGGGGCTTTTGAGGAAGCAAACTCACTTCTTTCCATTGTGGTCAAGGTCCAGAATCTACCCAAGGTTTGAAGATAACTGGGAACTTGGCTCTGATACCAATTGTTGAACACAAAATACCACTGAGGAAGGGGGGTGAATCAGTGGTTCCTAAGTTTCTCCTTTTGTGATGTAACTTGAGAATATCAGGTTATTTACTTAATCACTTAAACAGTCAAACCGATAATGCAAGAAGGAAAGTCAAAGAGACATGCACACACAAGTAACTCACAACACTGGATTTACGAGGAAAACCCAATATGGGAAAAACCTCAGTGAGAAAAGTTGTTGAAGTCTATTGCTTCAATCTAGCCTCATAGGCAAAACATAGATTTACAAAGATTTTGGGCACCAACCCCTGCACCAAGCTTCAACTTGGTGATGTATATTGAAATACTATTTTGAATACAATTAAGGCTTCTTGCTGCAAATAAATCCTGCAACTCTTTAATCAAGTAACTATCTATTATCTTTCTCTCCCTTTTATACACAGTCTCACAACACACTATGTTACACTAGGATGTTGCCTGCTCTGCTATACCTTATCAGTTAGGCTCAACTGCCAGACTATGATACCACCGGTAGAATCCTTTCACTAGTTTTCTTGCTCACTCACACTGCAACTTGCTTGGAACACCTTCTCAATATTTTCACTTTGCTCGCTCTCCTTTCACTTTTTTCCTCAATCTTTGCAGCATCAATCCTTTCTGTCTAGAGCTCTCATTTCTTATACCTATTTTCCCGCCAAAATGCAATTCAAAAAAACTCGAGTGGTTAGGCTTTTTTCTTTCCCACATAATATTCATGAGTCCAATCCCCCCCTTATCTTAGATCAATCACCTATCCTTGAAGACTACACTTGCACACAAATTTTATTATCCAATGCATGTTTTTCTCAGAGTGACAACCACGTATCAGATCTTCTATCATGAAGTTAGATGACACATAAAGTGTTCTAGAAGTTTCCCTCATGAGATCATCTTGAATCAGATTTCCTTTGCCTTGATTCAGGCGCCAACTGCTCCTTGATCTTCCTCTGTTATTTCTTAAGCCACAATCAGTCAGATGTAATCCCTTGATTTGTGGTTCCTTCATTAATGGCAATTATCTCTTTCATCTACCCTATTGACGAAGCTTCACCAGCCACAACAACCTTGCCACCTCTACTCCACACAACATCACGTCAATTAAGACATGGCCTACCATATGTAGTTGGTTCAATAAACACATATCGATAAGACCCTTGCCCAATAGAGTGTTCTCCTTCTATTAATCGATAGAGCATCTAGTACCGGTTGCATATCTTCATTGGTTGACATCAATGACAACTTAGTAGCAAAATGCCAACATGGTGTCCCAACTGGTTTACAGTCATTCATATCAAATATCTTTAATACCTCTTTCACATACTTATATTGTGTGATGAAAATACCACTCTTCATTTGTTGTATTTGCAAACCTATGAAATTTTTTATCTCTCCCACTAGAGACATTTCAAACTCACTTTTCATTTCATTTGCAAAGTCATTGCTCATGTCATCATTGCCTCCAAATATGATATCATCTATAAACACTTCACTAACCAGTATCTTATCTCCTTCAAATTTGAGATATATGTTGCTATTTTCACTAGTTCTCTGAAAATCTATCTTCATCAGGTGTGAATGAAGCCTTTCATACCATGCTCTTGGTGCTTGTTTTAATCCATATAATTCCTTGTGCAATTTGTATTCCATGTCTTTTTCATTAGTCAAAGCATAACCATTTGGCTGCTCAATGTATACCTCTTCTTCCAATATTCCATTCAAAAATGTTGACTTCGCATCCATCTCATATACTTTGAATCCCTTATTAGCTGCAAATGCAAGTAAAGTTCTAACACCTTCCAATCTAGCAACTGGTGCAAAAGTCTCACCATAATCTTCTCCTTCTTCTTGTGCATAACCTTTGCAAACCAATCTATCTTGATTTTGGACTACTACACCATCTTCATCCAGTTTGTTCCTGAATACCCACTTAGTACCTATCACATTTTTATTCACTAGTCTAGGTACTAGGGTCCATGCATTTTTCTTCTCAAATTGATCAAGCTCCTCCTCCATACCTTTGACCCAATGATCATCTCCAAATGCTTCCTTAGCAGTTCTAGGCTCAATAGTGGAGATCATTCAAGAATTCTCTCTAATTCTTCTTCTAGTTAACACTCCAGCATCCTTATCTCCAATAACCTAGTCAGGGTTGTGATTGAATCTCACATACCTCAGAATAACATGATCATTATCTTCTGGTTCATCTTCTTCATTATCATCATCTTCTTCTAAATCTATCTATTCAGGTTGAACTGGTACAACAACATTCTCTTTGCTAGTTTCATGTTTCACAGGTTTTGGTTCCAAAAACAAAATGCAAGGATCTTCATTCTTTTTCTCCACACTAGTTTCTTCTAAGGCTTCAGGATACTCATCCACTCGAACATCATCACTCTCAATGATCCTTTGTGTTCGGTTGGTGTAACATTTGTAGGCCTTACTCTTGGTGGAGTAACCAAGAAATATACCTTCACCACTTTTAGTCTCAAACTTGCTAACATAGTCACCTCTTTTAATAAAACATTTGCTACCAAATATCTTAAAATAACTAACATTAGGTGATCTACCATACCAGTATTCACAAAGAGTCTTATCCTTACCTCTTTTTACCAAAATCCGATTCATAGTGTAGACAATTGTCCTAATAGCTTCTCTCCAAAAAGTTTTTGCTACACCTCCTTGTATCAACATCACCCTAGCAGCTTCAACAACTGACCGGTTGGTCCTCTTTGCAATACCATTCTATTGTGGTGTCCTTGGTGCAGAAAGTTTTCCATTTGATACCATTTTCTTTCCAATATCTAGTGAATTCCTCAGAAGTAAATTCACTACCTTGATCAGTCCTCAGACACTTTATCTTCTTACCACTCTCCTTTTCAGCTAAGGCCCTGAATGCCTTGAACTTATTAAATGCTTTTGTTTTATCCTTCAAGAATGTGACCCACATCATTTTTGAGAAATCATCAGTGAAGATCATAAAATATCTATCACATTGAATACTTTTAGTCATTATTGGTCCACAGAGGTCTGTATGAACCAAGTCTAATAGATGTTCCATTGAAAAAGATTTTCTCTTAAAAGTTGAGGATGTCATATTTCCCAACTGACATTCCTTACATAGAGCATTAACTAGTTTGTCCAACTAAGGAAAACCTCTCACTGTCTTGGACTTACTCACTTTAACAATGTTATCAAAATTTATATGACAAAATCTCCTATGCCAAAGCCAACTATCATCTACTTTAGCAATTAAATAGTTGTTGAATTTAGGATTTAGGTGAAATGGTTTACCTTTAGTCTTCTTGCTGATTGCAATCAATTCACCTTTTCTCCCATAGATTTTGCACATACCATTCTTAAAATCCAATGGATATCCTCTATCATTGAGTTGAGCAACACTCAAAATATTATTCTTTAATCCTTCAACCCAGTAGACATCATTTCCACTGCTCTTTCCATTAAGAGAAATAGTTCCCTTACCTTTAACCATGTAGGGTGACTCATTACCAAATCTCACAAGTCCGCCATCAAATTCCTACAAAGAAAGAAATTTTCTCTGGTCATCGGTCATGTGATGTGAACAACCACTATCAATGATCCAATCATCAAAATTATCCATGTGTGAAACTAAAGCCTTTTAATTAGATGTCTCTACTTTAATGGCTACAAACACAATGTCTTCATTAGCATCACCCTCAGATTCCTCATCAGTGATACCACCATCAACTACAATAAGACAATCTCTTTTTTCCTTTTCCCTTGTACTTCTTGAACTTCTCTCGCTTGTGCTCATTATCACCATTAGGACAGTTAGCTGCAATGTGTTCAATCTTGTTGCATGCAAAACATTTCATAGGTAATTTACCTTTGTATTTACTGATACCTCTGGGCAACTGCTTGGCCAACAATGCTTCAAGCTCAACCAAACTGTCTTCATCATCAACTTCTCTATTGTATCTTGATTCATAACTGTGACTGACATCTCTACTTTTCCTCATAGATGGGTTAGAAACTAAAGCTCTAAATGTAGACTCAAATTTCTGAACACTACCATCATAACCATTTAATTCAAAAGTAGTAAGCTTACCAATGATGGAGTCAAGGGTTACCTTAGTTTTGCCAATAGATTTTAGCTCTTGAATGGCTGCAACTCAGATTGCGTAGACCGGTAGCAAGGTTCTTAACACCTTACTAACCATTGTGGCATCTTCCACTTTACCACCAACACTCTTGATCTCACCAAGTATCTCTTTTATCCTCTAACCATACTGTTGTATATTCTCACCTTCAGCCATCTGCATATCATCAAACTTTCCTCTTAGACTCTCTTCCTTAGCAATCTTCACTTGTTCATCATTGCTATAAATCTCTTCAAGCTTCTTCCATACCTCATATGCAGTCTCCAGACCATGGACATCAACATATTCTTCATCAAACAAAGAACTGATAATAGCCTCCAGTGCTTGATTGTTTTCTTGTTGCTCTTTCTTCTGATTATCAATCATAATCCCACTAGGTGCAACATATTGAGTACCAACATGTTTCGAGTATTGACTTCCTAGACTCTTAATATAAATTTTCATTCTATCACTCCATATTCTGTAGTTCAGTCTATTAAACTTCAGACCTTCCTTCTTCATCATGTTCTACATGATCTTTACATCAAGTTGTTAGGCTTAGACCTTAGAGGACCTGAGAAGCTCTGCTACCAATTGATGGTATGATGAAAAAATAAGGATCCAGTCAACTACTAAGAGGGGGGGGGGGTGAATCAGTAGGTAGAAAAACTGATATAAACTTTCACCAATCTTAGAATCAACCTCTCAAAGTAAACTATAAACTGACAAGTTAAACCACTGAACTATAAATGCAATATCACTTGTCAAGATAAATTGTCAAGTTAAACCAGTTGACTATTATAGAAGATTAACAATACACAACTTGAAACTCACAAACATCCAAATACTTTATTGACATAAGTAAAACTCATTTCAGATTGTTGTCGGTTAACATAACTTATCAAAGTGGATTAAGAAGTGAAGCAAATCAACCATAGTAAACATAACCACAAAAACATTCACCACTTGACACAATTTTTTTGATGTGGAAACCCAAATGGGAAAAACCACGATGAGATGACACTCACAAGATAACTATCTGAACTCTTCTAAAGTTTGCCCTGTTAGGAGCCAAGCGTGTTAAAGCTTTACAAAAAGTCTTGTTAAGAACAAATCCTATTAGGGACCACCTAGTTAAGTGATTGACTATAATGCCTATTTAGAATCAATACCCTATGAGGAGTAACCTCGGTAGAGGATTTGAAATCCAAGCTAATGGACCACTTGGTTAGAGGATTTGAATAACACTAAGCTTGTTAGAGCTTACCTAGTTAGGGGATTTAACTGCTGTAATTGTTAGAAAACAACAAGAGTTTGCTGATCTGTTAGAATAGCACTACACTTGCTTGTTCAGATCCTTTTCATGCTAATATCTGCCTTTACACAAATTACAGATACATCATCTGGTTTGGAAACCACACACTCAACTACAACTTTGCCAACTCTGAAACAAAGAAACTCATCAACATTATAAACACATGAATTAGGTCAGTAACACAACATAAACCTAATTCTCTCATAGAGATTACAAACAAGTTAGTTCAAGTATGACTATTGGATTACATAACAATCTTTGCACATCATTCAAGAAAGCCTCGAATGCTCCTTGATCACCACTTCATTGAACTTAGTAACTCATCATGCGCTTTGCATTACATGCAATATACATGCTCATTCCCAAGATAAAAAACCATTATCTCAATGTACAAAAAATACTTTGAAACTCTCTTTATACGATATGCATATGTGTCATAATCATTATCGCTCATCATCACATCATAAACTAATACAAGCAACTCAATTGGTTAGGGTTTATCAAATCAGCAGGTAGGGTTTACTGGTTCAACTCTCCAATACTTAGCAATACTAGTTCACTCCACAAACTTACCTACCGGTTACAGTTTCCTTCATCGGCTCTTCCTACTGGTTACATAACAACATTATAACAATATCATTATCAGTTAATTGACATCAATGAAAACATAACAAATCATTAATGCAATCTTCATGCAAATGCCAACACTCCCCATAGGTCTCCCACATTTTCCTCTGATTGGAGTTGAATCTTCACTTCTCATTTCTTGTAATTCCTTTACTAATTCTTGACATGAGTTCTTTCTCTCAAAGAATAGTTTTTGGGGCCATTGAATTTCAGCAGACTAAAGTATCCATTTTTTGAGTTTGTGAAGAGGTAAACATTTCTAATCTCAAGAAAGTGTTTCTTTATTTTTCTTTCCAAGGAGTCATCCACTTATTAGGAAAATTATTCCCTAAGAATTTTAGCTCAAGCTGAAAATAAAGATCTCTTCCATTCCTCGTTAGGACTTTTCCTTTCTGTAGACTAGTTTTCTCTTGAGGATAAGGTTGTCCATAGATTCATTTTGTTTAAAAGTGTTACAAACACCAAACAATTTTAGGGGGGTTTTTGGTCTTTTAATAATAATATCTATTAGCTTTCTTATATTGGACCAAAATCTTGAAACCTTGTGAGGGAATCCCACGAGTTCGTAGAAACTGAAAAATGGAGGAAGACTTAAATTCCACAACTCGCCACTTCTGATTTGACATAAATGTTGGCAACAAACATTGTTCTGGTGATGTTTGATGCATGGATATTTCTTAGGGGTTGTCATTGATGGAAACTCAGTCTATAAATCCTACCCAGTATATGTAAATTGGAGTTACCAGAAGTCTTAAGGAGTTTTGGTTATTCATTTATGCTTAAGTATAGATGGTGGAACACAATGTGCAGATACATTGAGAATAACTCATTTCCAGTTGTATAGTTTTGGTTGTGGTGATTGGAATAGTTTATTGGATGTTTGAGGCAGCTTACTTTGCAATTCTAGTCTTCGGTGTTGATTCTAATGATAGCTTAAAGGTTTGGTATCCAGTAATTCCAAAAGAACAGAGCTAATGTGTTGATCAATTGGGTAATGTATGATTTGGAAGGCTTGAGATGATTTTGGTGGTTGTTGTTGAGTTCAAGGTAATTGTGTTGATGTGTATGAAGCTTGTTTCCATACTATTTAGTTCCACATTTGCATTTGTGGATATATTGAGCTGATAAGTCACTACACGTTTCATATTTTGTAGTTTTTTGAAGTCGACTTGTTTGAGATCTATTTTGATGGTGTGGATATATAATGTCAATCCAAATGATCATTTTGATGATGTATGTATGTGATAAATATGTGAATTTTGATGTGTGAAGTGCGAATGAGTATCAAAATGCAGATTTGCTACTCCAGTAGATGACTGTGCAATATAACAGGACAGAAAGGTAAAGCAACATAAGACACTCATATTGTGCTTAACTAGAACTATTTTTTGGCATTTGTAGATGTTGTATTCTAGTTTAGACATTGTAATCACTCTTTTATTTTATTTGTATGACAATGAGTCCTCCAGGGTTGTTGCCCTCTTATGTAAGCAGTGAGCTCTAGGCAGTGTGCCTGAATGCAAGTGCATTTCCTTTTGTAATGTTATCATACTCCTAATCAAAGTATAATAATATTGTGGGTACTCAATCCCATCATGGTTTTTCCCTTTTCAGGTTTCCACATAAAAATTTTGGTGTTATGGTTGTGTGGTTGATTGGTTTATGTTTTTGCACTTTGCTTTCATTTATTTTTATCCAATGCTTGAAGAATCAGTTTAATAAGTTTGTTAATTACAGAACACTAATTCATGACCCTCTCAATGTTCATTGATTCCAACAATTAGTATTCGAGCCTATTTCCTATGAGGAAGTCTAACAGCTTGAGGAAGATCCAGAAGATTGAATCAATGGACTCCGGTTTGGAGAAACAACTTAGAGTGGCACTTGAAGATCTTGATGCAGCAAGAAAAGAAGTAAGTTCCCTTAAACGAAACCTAAGTGCAGCTGAATACTTCATTGAGACATTTAAAGAAAAAGTAAGCACTTCTAGAGATAAGAGAAAGGAGTTGATGGACAAACTCAAGGAAAAAGAAGAGCAAACCATTGAGAATCAAGACAAGACAAATGAATGTGAGAAGCTAGCTAGAAATAATGTAGTGTTGAAGAATGAGATACAATCCATTGTGATGAAGCTGACAAAGGAGATTGAAGACTGAAAGAATAATGAAGAAATCTTGACTCAATGATTGAAGGAGAGATCTAATGAATGCTACAGATTGAACTATGAGAATGATCAGTTGAGGCTTGAATTGGTGCAATCAAAGAATGATGGACAATAACTTGAAAGGCAGATCATAATTCTGAGAGATGAACTTTCTATTGCTGATGAGTACAAAGAAAAGTTCAAAGCTAGCTCAACAAGGCTAGATGCGATGCTAGAAATTCAAAGAAGTGGAAAAGACATGTGAGGACTTGGATATGAGAAGGGAGAATCCTTTGGTTTTGGATAGAACAATACAAGACCTAATCATCAGAAGAATAAGAGATCTCTAGTAAAACAACCTAATGCTTATAAATTCACTGGTAAATTCTTTGTATGTAATAGATTCGATCATATGGCAAGCCAATGCATATATAGGATATTGAATAATGGTCCTACCTTTATTGGTCAAAGTTCCAAATGCAACAACTTTGGTTAGAAGTCAAATATGTGCAGAATGATGAATAATTTCTAGAATAAGAGATATTATGCATGTGGAATGTTTGGACATGTTTCTAACCAATGCATGATGAGACCAAATTAGATGAATTTTAGGCCTATGCAAGGAAATGTCATTTGGTATGCATGCAACAAATCTGATCACATAGCAAAATACTACAGAAGAAAGAACATGAGTAACAATGGTCTGGTGAACAAGAACAAATCAGATAAAAAAGGAAAAGCTAAGGTGGAAGATATCAGAGATCAACATAAGAAGATGTGGGTTAAGAAGGAAGATTCAAATGTGTAGAATAGTTGCATGCTTGAAACCGGTGTTGGAACCTCATCCAGTAACTAAGGCATTTTGGTCTTAGGGGGAGCCTTATCATGCAGATCCTTAGAAATCCCTCTCAGAGACTTGTAACTGGTTGTGGAAGGTTGCAGAAGATCAAGATCAGTTATGCAGATGATATCTAGAAGAACTCATGGCAATTTCAGATTCTGGTGAATTAATTCATGAAAAGAAGGGCATCCAAAAATCTTTTAGGGTTGTGCATTTATTGCAACTAAATGTTAGGTTTTCTGAGGGTAAAAAGGCATTCTTTTATTCATTTCACATTGAAAATGAGAGATAGAGTGGAGCAGTAAAGCAAAATAGATCTTGCAGTGAAATCAAAGCTTAAGAGTGATCCGACAATGACTCCTTGCATCTAGTTGAGATTGAAAAGGTATTTGTCCATTCTCGAGCTATCATTTCATACCCTAATTTTTCAAATGGAATCATCATATAGCATTGCAACCCCATTAGTCATTGAAATCACTGAGAAAGCAAGGCCCATGTTCAAGAAACACCCGTTTAAGTCGGTTGAAGATGATCCAAATGAAGTGATTTTCTCTATATACTATGGTGTGTTGCATAATGAAGATGTTAGGGCATACATTCATTACAACATTAAGGAATTGGGTAATTTAGAGACGTTATATTTATACACTAAACACATGATTGATGTCTTTGGGAACCTTAAATCAAATTTCAAATCATTAGAAGATAAGGATTTTATTCAGTTTGTTCATTTCTCGGTGTTTGATGAGCCTGAATGGGTGAGATATGTTATGATCTGAATCCATGATGAGTTTCTATGGCTAGATAGTCCTCATAAGATTACAAAGAAAACCATTCAAGAAGTGACTTGTTTGAATGCAACTAGTGAGATCCCTAGTTTGAGGCATGTGAAGAACACAACAGTCATAGAGGTAACCAGATCCCACCATGATAGTCGATCAATGACTATTAATGATATTATTGAACATGATGTGAGATTTTCTTTGATGGTTATAAGATACAAAGTCTACCAGTCCAGAAGATAGAATTTAGTATCTGATACTACTATTTATGGAGCTTATTAGATACTTAAAGAAGATAAGAGGTATGAATTGTGTAGAGTGCTTCTTAGTGAGTTGATGAGAAACTTAAAGAAGATTAAACATGATAAGAAGCATGTGTTCAAATTTGACTATCTGGTTATCTATTTGGCACTTTACTTCCTGGTGTTCACAAAGTTTAATGGGCTTATGATAAATTAGTGGCAGCCTAGATCAATGAAGGGTTATAGGGATTGGGTGACATAGTTGCACAAAAATCTTCTTTGTGGGGATACTTCAAGTTATTTCAAGCTATGATGAAAAGAAGAGAGAGGATCCCAAAAGAAATTATGGAAAAGTATGAAAATATTATATGCTTCATGGTTAACAAGGATCAATGTCATATGGAGGCTGTGAAACCTAGGACTATTTGGTGTTAGAAACAACAATGAGAGAAAACTAAGAGGGGGGTGAATTAGTTTTCACCGGATTAACAAATTTAAGCACAACTCCATATCTGATCACTAACAACAACAACAAATATGAACTCAATAATAGCACCAAACATAGCACAAATATTTTTAACATGGAAAACCCGGTTAAGGGAAAAACCACAATGGGAACCTACCCACAATAAGATGATATTCTATAGTAGTATGTGAAAATATTACAATGGAGAATGCATTTGCATTCAGGAACACTACCTAGAGCTCACTGCTCAAAAGATAATGGTCAGGAAGGCTACAACCCTCAAGTAAGTCTCATTGAATTACAATAACATTTGGACAACAATCTGGATTACATGAACTGAAAGAATAGCATCTCTCTATGCTTGATGACAGTTTTGGTTAAGCACAATTATTTTCCTTGCAACACTTCAATCTCTTCTTAATCACTTTACTAAAAGATTAATTCTCTTTGCTCACTCAAACAATCCTCTCTGATAATGCATACTCTACTCTCTTCTTCAAATAACATGAATATGACATCTATATATACAAATTCATCAACCTTGACAACAAGGTCAACTCAACCCAAATAGACCTAATTAAAAAATTACATCACACGATACAAAGATCAACCACCAGACCAATATTAAGATATAAATGACATAATATAGACCCAAATCAAATTCTCAAACACACAAAACCACCAAAATTATCTCCAAGATCAACCGCAACACACTACACCACCAAATAGGTCACATAGCATAAAGAACACCACCATATCAAATCTTCATCTGTCAACATCTAAAACTAAGGAATACTAAAACAACAACAACTACCATGTGGAAAGATAACCTGCAGAGCACCAAATCATGAAGCATCTGAAATGAAGCTACCCATGAACATCCCAAACAATTTCCCAAAACCGCAACTCAAGATCTGATCACGTCAGAGTACACCAAAGGAAATACCAAACTCTACAAAATACTAATCAAAAGAACCAAACCATAAATCAAATCAAATGATATGATCAAGCAAACTCCTGGATAATAGAAACCAATAAGGAATGACATAAGGATACTAGAAATACTTCATTACTAAACCACAAACCCAATAAACCAATCTACAACCAGTAGAGCAACAAACCACAAGAATATGTTGACATCAATGACAACAACATATCCTAGTAGTAAGAATATTCAACAAATATCCAACAATCTCCCCCTTTTGCATTGATGGAAAAATATGAATGTGAAAAACAATCAATGCAAAGAATAAAATCAACTCCAGCAAAGTCTACCTAAGATCATGCATACCAAAGATAGATAGAACAATTTTTCACATGCTTCTCTCTCCCTTTGACAACAATGCCAAAAGGCTCAGAAAACCTAACTCTCTCCCCCAAAGATCATAGAAATTCCAACTAAACCACACACTCAATACTGTTGTTGAGTAGCAGCACCAACTCATCAATCTGGATAATAAGATAAGACCATAAAGTCAACTGGATTGATGCAACTCAGTGCATCTAGTTTTCATTAGGAGGGGTAGAGACCCCTAACTTGTCTCTCAAATATCCAAATGTTTCTGTAGGCAAAGGCTTATTAAAAATATCTACAATTTGTTCCATTATAGATACATATTCCAATTTCACTTCATCTTCACTGACCTTCTCCCTCAAGAAATGATAGTTAATTGATACATATTTAGTCTTTGAATGCAGTACCAAATTCTTGGACATATTGATAGCACTAGAATTATCACAATATATGACAGTAGGCTCATCATACACAACTTTGATATCCTTCAACATTTGCTTCATCCAAACTACCTAAGTATAGTTAGTAGTAGCAACAGTGTATTCAGCTTCAATAGTAGATAGAGAAACAGAGTCTTGCTTCTTACTTGCCCATGAAATCAACTTCTTTCCCAAAAATAATGCACCATCGGAGGTACTCTTCTAGTCATCAACATCACCTACCCAATCAACATCAGTATAAGTACATAAAATTAAATAATCATTCTTTGGATACCACAAACCATAATCCATAGTCCCCTTCAGGTATCTAAATATCCTCTTCATTGCAGTTACATGACTTTCCTTTGGATTAGCTTAATATCTAGAAGCCATGCACACAACATGCATAATATCTGGTCTAGTCTAAGTCAAATATAGCAGTCCACCAACCATGGATTTATACAAATTTTGATTAGCCTTTGGGGATTCATCATTCTTAGACAATTTGCAGCTAGTCACCATAGGAGTTCCAACCGGTTTAGAGTCATCTAACCCAAACTTCTTCAACAATTCCTTAACATACTTAGCTTGAGATATAGAAATACATTTTTTAGTCTATGTAATCTACAAACCTAAAAAGAATTTCATCGCTCCTATCATAGACATCTCAAATTCTTTTGCATATCACCAGAAAATTTCAAACTCAAATCATCATCTCCTCCAAAAATAATGTCATCAACAAAAAATTCAACAATCAAAATGTTATCATTCTCAATCTTGAACTATAGATTACTATCAACAATACCTTTAGTAAATCCCAATTTCATCAAGTACTTATCCAATATAGCATACCAGGCTCTAGGGGCTTGTTTCAATCCTTAAAGTGCTTTCTTCAATTTGCATATCATGTCACCTTCATCCGATAATGAAAATCCATCAGGTTGTTCAATGTAAACTTCCTCCTCAAGATCACCATTCGAAAAGGATAATTTAACGTCCATCTAATACACCTTAAAAATTTTATAAGCAACAATCTAATGACTTCAAGTCTAGCCACTAGAGAAAAAGTCTCCTCATAATCAATTCCTTCCATTTGAGAACATCATTTACATACCAGTCTTGCTTTGTTTCTAACAACTTCACCAGCTTCATTCAGTTTTTTTCTGAATACCCATTTAGTACCAATCACATTCTTGTCTTGAGGTCTTAGAACATGTTCCCATGTATTATTCTTTTCAATCTGATTCAACTCTTCTTCCATAGCCTTATCTAATTTTCATCTTTACAAGCTTCAACAATAGTCTTAGGTTCAATTTATAAATCAAAAATACCTCATCTGCAACAAGTCTTCTTCTTGTCATAACACCTTTATTCTTATCACCAATAATATGATTCTCTAAATGATTCAATCTTATATACCTTGGAGTCTTCTGATTACTTTGTTTTTTAGATTCCTACACTTCTCCATCGACAACAACAATATTTAGATTAACTGTCTCTACTAGATCATTCTACTTCAAAACCTCAATCTGATTTTGCTTTGCAACAACATCCTGATCATCAAATTCATATCCACATGCTCTGATTTCCTTCACATTTGCACTTTCCACTATCTTTCTTAATCTCTTATTGTAACACCAGTAGGCTTTACTCTTTATAGAATAACCCAAGAAGATTCCTTCATAACATCTTGCATCAAACTTTCATATATCCTCATCTCTCTTGATATAACACTTGCTTCTAATTTTTTTGAAAGATCTCACTATAGGAACATGACCAAACCATAGTTCATAAAGAGTTTACCAGAATCACCTTTTATATGCACCCAATTGAATGTGTATACAACAGTGCTAACAACTTCTCTCCAATAAATCTTTGGAACATTTCCTTCAATCAATATTGTCCTTGCAACATCCAAGATAATCATGTTCTTCCTTTCAACAACTCCATTATGCTGAGGGGTTCTAGGAGTAGGTAATTGTCTTCTAATATCATGCTTCTCATAAAATGAATCAAACTCACCAAAACAAAAATCTCCTCCTCTGTCTGATCTCAAACACTTTAGCTTCAGTCCTATTTCAGTCTCCACCTTATCTTTGAATATCTTTAATTTCTCCAATGCTTATAATTTTTCCCTTAGAAAAGCAACCCACATCATCTTGGAATAATCATCAATTAGCAACATGAAATATATGTCACCCTACACACTCCTTACTCTTGTCAGTCCACACAAGTCAGTATGCACAAGATCTAACAGCCCATTAGATGTATATTGCTTACTTTTATATGAAATTCTTGTTTTCTTTCCCATTTGACATTCCTAACATACTGAATTAATAGGCTTAACAATTTTAGGTAGATCTCTGACAGCTTGAATAGAAATGATCTTAATCATTGAATCAAAATTAGCATGACACATTCTCCTATGCCATAACCAACTTTCATCAATCTGAGAAATCAAGCAACTTTTCTCATCGACATTTGAATGCAAGATATTACCTTTAGTCTTAGTTCTTGATGCAATCTCTATACCAGAGGCATTGAGGATCTTGCATTTACAATCTCTGAATTGTAGATCATATCCCTTGTCAACCATCTATCCAACACTCAAAATATTATGCTTCAAACCTTCAACATACAAGACATCATCAGTGTTATGCTTACCATCAAAGGAAATAGAACCTCTACCATGGATCATACAAGCTTTGTCATCTCCAAATCTTACTATACATCCATCATACTTTTCCATATTCACAAATTTTCTTGTATCACCTATCATATGATGTGAACAACCACTGTCAATCACCGATTCATCTTTCTCTTCAATCTTAGTAGCAAGGGCTTTCTCATCAACAATGCAACTTTTAGAATCAGTAGGTACCAAATTATCTTATTTGATAGCAATGAACACAATTTCATCCTCTAAATTTTCATTGTCAGATTCATCATTTATCACACTTTCATTAGTAGCATAATAACATTTCTTCTGATATTTATATTTTAGTTTAGGCTTGTAGGGCTTATTATATTTATCATTCTTCTTATATCTATCACTCTTATCAAACTTATCATGCCTATCATACGTAGACATTATCTCAAGACATCTACAGAAAAAATATCCTATCTTGTAACAAGAAAAACATTTCAAAGGCAATTTTCCATCATACTTACCAGCTCCCTTGGGCAGTCTCTTAGCAATCATGGCTTCAAGCTCTTCCATATCTTTTCTTTCTCTCTCATACCTGGATATCCTACATGAAATTTCACCTAGATCAAACCTTTTCTTCTTGGATACAAATGCTTTGAATGTAGTCTCAGATTTTCCATGTGATTCTCCAAATTTTCTTAGCTCAAAAGCAACAAGTTTTCCAACCAACATGCCCCTTGTCACAAAAGTCACACTTTGGATCTCATCAATAGAAGCTACCTTATGTTTATAAGCAACAAGCAATGATCTCAACACTTTAGCAACAATCTCATCTTCCTCAAGAGTTCCACTGGCACACCTGATACCTAGAACAAACCCATTCACCTTAGCCATAAAGGATGATATATTCTCATCTTCACCCATCTATAACGTCTCATACTTTCCTTTCAAACTCTACAATTTAGCAACTTTAACATGTTTATCTCCTTCACACAAGGTTTCCAGCTTCTCCCAGATTTGATGTGTAGTCTGCGGTCCCATCACATTTGTCATCTCAGAATCTATCAGGGAACTCAACAATGCTTCTTTTGCACTTATGTCATATTCATCTTGCTTGATCTCATTAGGACTGGATGCACCATTCAGAGGTATAGTGTAAACATTCTTTGTGATCTTCCAATAATATTCTCCAAGATATTTTAAATAAACTTTCATATGGTCCTTCCATACAGTATAATTGCTTCCATCAAATCTCAAACTCTCTTCTTGAATACATAAGTTGTCATCCCGAATCTCCTCAAGTGGTCAAGCTTCTTCCGAAGGATCTAGCTCTGATAATGAGCAAAAATTGAGAGGGGGGGGAGAATCAGTTTTCACTAGATTAACAGACTTAAGAACAACTCCATATTAGATCACTAAAAACAATAACAAAGATGAACATAGTAATAGCCCCACACATAACACAAAGATTTTTGACGTGGAAAACCTGCTTAAGGGAAAAACCACGATGGGAACCTTCCCACACTAAGATGATACTCTACAGTAGTATGTGAAAATATTATAATTGGAAATGCACTTACATTCAGACACACTTCCTAGAGCTGCTCAAAAGATAATGACCTAGAAGGCTACAAACCTCAAGAAAGTCTCAATGACTTACAATACATTTGAAAAACAATCTAGATTACATGAACTAAAAGAATAGCATCTCTTTATGCCTTATGATAGTTTTGGTTAAGTACAATTGTCTTCCTTGCAACACTTCAATCTCTTCTCAATCACTTTATCGAAATATTAATTCACTTTGCTCGCTCAAACATTCCTCTCTGATAATGTGGACTCTACAATCTTCTTCAAATAACATGAATATGACATCTATATATAAAAATTCATCAACCGTGACAACAAGGTTGGCTCAACCCAAAAAGACCTAATTACAAAATTCCATCACACGATAGAAAGATCAACCACCAAACCAATATTATGACATAAATGACATAATATAGACACAAATCAAATGATGAAACATGTAACACCACCAAAATCATCTCCAAGATCAACCACAACATGCTACACCACCAAATAGGTCACATAGCATGAACACCATTAGATCAGTAAAATCACTCATACTGCACACTGTCTTGCTCTGTGAAGTGTACCTGTACCTACAACCACAACGCACTCAATAAATCAATATAAGAAATGGTTAGTGAATTGAAACAATGAAAGATAAAACCATAACTATGCGATCTATCGCCTCCTAGTAAATGCGAGTGTGAATTTTGCTCCCAAATCTTGGTATGCAAATTCCAGTGACTTGACTATACTTAAATGGAAGATTTAAATGACGAAGATGCATGATCTAGCATGATAGCATGATTAAGCTATATGATTCTATGATTATGCTAAGAAATAAGCTAAGATTTAAGCTAAAATGAGCATGATAACATTGCTAAGATGATATTGCTAAACTATATGCCTATAATAACAATGCATAAGTGAAAATGAGATGATTCTCAAATTGGGGGCCCTTTGAACTCCAAAATGGGGTCTATTTATAGGATTTTCCAAGGTCAGGGGTGATGTGGCATGAATCAACAGTTGAGATTTGATCTGAAGATATCAATGGTTAAATTGGAGGTGGGTTGAGAAGAGGTTCGATGAAAGGGGACAATTGGTGGTAGGTAGGAAAAGGGGTTGGTTGGAAGGGAACACTTGGTGACAAATGTCAAGAAGCTTTTCTCATGAGAGGGAAAAGTGTCCATGGAAAGGGAGCATGGTGGTTAGGATGTGCAAGATAGAATGGGGTTAAGCAAACCCAGGGTTAGATGGAAGGGTTAGGTTTAGGAGTGGTTAGTGCTTCTGTCATTATCTTCCATCTTCAAGTTTTCATATCTTACCTGGTAACCATCAAGTTTAGCAATTTTTATAGTAGGGTCACCTTTATTCAGAGTTTGCAATTTATCCCACATAACCTTTGTCAATGATTTATCAGCCAATCCCATGATTTGTTGATCAGTAAGTGCACACAAGAGGGCTTCTCTAGCTCTGAAATCATTGTCAATATTCTTATCCACATCTGCAGGAGTAGGATATCCAGATGTTGGATCATAAGGTGTATATCTTTTCTTTGTGATCTCCCAAATATCCTTGCCAAGACATCTAAGATGAGTCTCCATTCGAATTTTCCATATCCCATAATTTGTTCCATCAAGCTTAGGGATTTCTCTTCTAAAAATAGTTGTCGGTGGATTTGAAGTGTTAACTACCATAGGATCTATCTCAAGCAGTTAAGCTTCAGCAAAAGAGGACCAAAGCTCTGATACCAATTTTTAGGATAACTAGTGAACAACTGAGAGGGGGGTGAATCAGTTGTTAATAGATATATCAATTAATCCACTTAATAACCTTTTATCAGATCACATAAACATTAAGTACCAGAATAGCAAAAATAGATACCGATAAGAAATGAAATTTAATAAAGAAGATAATCAACACAATGCAACCATACCACATAACACTATGATTTATACATGGAAACCCCAGAAAGGGAAAAACCATGGTGGGAAGCCTACCCATAGTCAGA